>NC_044204.1:17850370-18159370 GCF_900880675.1 Sparus aurata | reverse complement strand
TGATCTCCTGCTCATCTTCAGCCACCAGATGGTGTCCGGAGGCAGAGAACACCTGGATTCTCTGGTTTATTCCCCAGAGGACTCGCTGCAGTCCGAACTGCTCTCCTTCATCCTGAACCACGTCTTCATAGACCAGGACGATGACACAAATAGCACAGGTAAAAATGCAAATGTATAGTTCAAGCAGCTCATTTACTTTCTCCTCTGCTCCAATAGACAAGGAGAGAGCAAGAAGGATGGTTTTGAAATTCAGTATACAGCTTTTAAACTGTCGACTTCTTTTTTTTTTTTTTGCCAACCAGATGGGCAGCAGGACGACGAGGCAGTAAAGATTGAAGCTCTGCACAAGAGGAGAAACCTCCTGGCTGCCTACTGTAAACTGATCATCTACTGTGTGGTAGAAATGAGGACTGGAGCAGACATATTCAAACAGTACATGAGGGTAAGTTGAAGTTTTAGTTTTTAAAAACATTGAAATTGCAGTTGTACATAATAGCTATTATCTAAGGAGGACTGTGCAGAACAACATATGGTTTTCACAGACACATCTGCTACTGCAGGGATTAAAGCAGTCTGTTTGACATTAACAACATGATAATTAACTGGTGTATACAGTGATGATTTTCCTTTCCAGTAATTTTTGCTTTTTCTTCACAGTATTACAATGATTATGGTGACATCATCAAGGAGACTATGAGTAAGACTCGGCAAATCGACAAGATTCAGTGTGCCAAGACACTCATCCTCAGTCTGCAGCAGGTCGGTTTACACACTTCTGCTCATTGATGAATTCTGACAATAGTTCTGACCCTTTTTGTTTATGTGGTTGTTGATCTGTTTTTTCACACCTCTCTCCCTGCTAGTTGTTCAATGAAATGCTGTCTGAACTGGGTCATGGGTTCGATCGCTCCTCCTCTGCGTTCTGTGGAATCAAAGAGTTGGCCCGTCGTTTTTCTCTAACCTTCGGTCTCGACCAAGTCAAAACCAGAGATGCCATTGCGATGCTGCACAAGTAAGACTTCATTCTGCTGTTAATACAGTGCATTGCTCTTCTTGCATTTTTGGCCTTGCATCTGGGAACTGTCATGTTTGACAAATTACTCCTTAAATACTGTGTTTCCTCTTCCCGTGTTTTTTTTTTTTCCTCTGGATTTCAGAGAGTATTAAAGGATAATATGTCGCAATTTTGCCTGTTCCCATGCATCGAAAGTGTTGTAGAAAATCCTAAAAAACCACACAAAAAAAAAAAACTAAGTGAGCAACCCACTCGCTAATCAGAGGAGTGGCACAAGATGTTCCTTGTTATCTCTTTGTAATTGAGTGTACAGAATCAGACATGTGAATTATTGGATTACAATCTCAGTCAGGTTCCAGGAAAGCCGATGTATGCGCGGTTGCTATGTTAGCTTGGGTGTCTGCTACAGTTGTGCACCATATGGGCGCACTATGTAATGTGATATGCTGGGTGTACAACTGGTGTTAAAGTAATGAAAGACAGGCTAAAGATTCAGCTTTGTTTTCATCTACCATATCAAATGTTCAAACTTTCAAGTGATAAAGTATAGCATTATATTATATCACAATGTGAGACGACTGCTGGGTGTAGACAAGTGTAATACACAGTGATGCAGTGTGTACGCTAGTTAGTGTTACAAAACTATAGAGGTCAAAATTATTAGGATTTGTATTTTAATAAGAACCAGATATCTTTGGTTTGGAATTTGTTTAATTAAGAAGGACTCATTCAAACTTGACATACTAAAAGAGTTTGATCATCAACACCAGTCAGATTAATAATTAGTATTAATGAAGGTTTTATTATAACCACAATATCCTTGGTTTGAAAGAGATTTGTGGTTCGACTGTCAGTGTTGATACATTTATCTGCCCTGCTGAAAAACATTCTGAGGGAAACCAAAGAATGTTAATGACTGTTTGACACATTGGATTTTTGTTCGTTTCATTGCAGACTTTGGGTCAACTGTGTCCCTATAACCAATTCTTTATCTCTGCTCACAGTTTGTTATTCTCTCTCTCTCTGCATCTCCCAGGGATGGTATCGAGTTTGCGTTTAAGGATCCGAGTCCCCAGGGAGAAGGAGGCCCTCCCCTCAACCTGGCTTTCTTGGACATCCTCAGCGAGTTCTCCTCCAAGCTTATGAGACAAGACAAGAGGACTGTGTACGTTTTTTTTTTTCTGCTTAGCTGATGGATATGGGGGGCTTCAGTGTCTCAGTGTAACAGGTGTTTGTGACAACTGGTGCAACTGGTGGTTCTGATGCGTGAGTGGTTGAAGTGAGGCCTCCAGTTGGAATGTGCACCTGGTTTTGTGTGTAAATTTTGTTCTCTGCATAGATGTATGAGTTTGTTCATCTTGTCTATGTGACCTTCTGCGCCTCCACAGCCACATGTACCTGGAGCGCTTCATGACGTTCCAGATGGCACTACAGCGAGAAGACTGCTGGCTCCCGCTCATCTCCTACAGGAATTCCCTGCAGGCTGGCGGTGATGACGATACCATGTCGGTGATGAGTGGCTATTCCAGCAGAGGCTCCTCCATCCGCTCCAAGAAGACCAAGCCTCCTGTTGCTACAGCTGGAACTTCAGCAGCCAAGAGGAAGCTGCCAGAAGGTATTGCATACATAGGCAACAGAAAAATTGGCTTTGGGTTAAGTGGAGTGTGGTTCAGTTAATGCAGGCAGCCTCAAAGCTCAGTTTTCTATTGTGACCTATAAACACCAGTCAGTTCAAACTCCTCAACACCTGCCAGCGCACTGAGAATAGGTCTCAGTGAGAACCACATAAATTACAGTGCAGCACAGCATTGATGTTACAAAAGCAGGGTTGGAGCCCAGATTAACCCAAATGCAGCCTGGCTCAGCTGATGGGTGAGGAGATTAAACAGCAGATGGTGGGAAAGAGTCAAACTGCTCCTTACCGAGCACATACAGTCCCTTAAATTAGTCTTTGGATGTTTGAATATCTGTGGGTTTGCTTATGACCAAGGATGTCTGTAGAATATTTAATCATGAAATTGATAAATGATTCCATTTACATGGTTGCAACATGCAGTGCCCAGTGGAAAAATCAACAGTACAGGATTATAGTGTGGTCAAAATCAAATTGGTTTCGGGGATACTTATTCGCATTTTGGTGGGGTTACAACCCTTTTTCTTAGTTTTGGATTTCACTGGATTATTTCTGGTGTTCTCTACTTAACCTTGAATCTTATATTCCATATTCAGCACTCGGGGTACACTGGGTGTACGGTCAACACAACCCAGTACTGTGTTCCATGTCCTTTGGGGATATGCCAAATTTGAAATCCGTAACACAATACCACTATTCTGCATCTCTTTAAACCACATGTCCTTGTTTAGAAACTCATAGTTCATATTTAAGGGATTTTGTTAACTTTGGCAAAATGTTGGGCTGTCAGATGAAGCAAGTTTGCTGGGGCTTTATCTAACACTTTGGCGCCCTCCTTTCCAGAGGAGAGCAGCAGCAGCGAAGTGTGGCAGCAGAGCATGCAGACCCCAGTCATGTTGCCGTCCCCGCACCTCACCTCCACTGCCATGCGAGACCCCAAGAGGGGTCGTGATGACAGCTTCATGGGGGTATATCCCCTTCCTCACGACCAGCAGCAGCCCCACCAACACCCACAGCACCATCAACAGACGCCTCAGCACCACCAGACACCCATGGATTACAAGTATGCATACCCCTCTGTTGCATTCCTTAGGTGTAATGATGCAGTCACTTCAGTTTGGTACAATACACGTTACAGGGGGTCACGGTTCAGTACATACAAGATATGTTTAACAAAGGTTAAATGTCACTGTAGATTATTGAAGTCCTTCGTGGGCATAACATGCAAACTAAACAGTTTTCAGGCTTAACCATTTTTTCTTTCTTCAGTTTTTGTTGTAGTTTTCTACTAAATTACAACACCGAGGGTTGCCAGATTACTAGAAACAAATATTTTTGCTAACAATTGTCACCATGAAAGTTGCTGGGACCTTTACGGATCACCGTTACTGTTTATGTCATTAGTGTTCACTCTTGCTTTTAAGGTATATCTATTAAAATAAGTTCCTTTAGGGGGGCATAATTAATATGGAGATTTCTTTCAGCTCCATGGTGTACACATAAAACTTTTTCTACACTATTAATTTCCACAATCCAGCATTAACGTTTCATCTCATCTGCTGCGTTGCCCCAGCATTTCAGAAGCTCTTTAATGACCATTTTATTTTAATTAAGTATCTGTTATTTCCTTATGTCTTAATGCTTCTTACCACAAGATTTTATAAAGATATCTAGGCCCACATCCAGGCTCATCATTTAGTTCAATGGATAACTTATTCTCTGAGAATGTAATCAGAGGATGGGAATATGAGCCAAAATACATTAGGACAGGGTTCAGTGTAATTTCCCATTTGCATGCTATTAATTTTTAGGGCAAATGGTAGCAAAATGCTTGTACTTAACAGCCTGCCAAGTGTTGGCCCTAATGGGACGGTGACTGACTAGTTTATTTATCTAACCGGACTTTTCACAGGAGCTTGGCCAGTGAGCCATCTATATACTGTTGTTGTATCTGACATCCTACTGTTATCTTGAGTTAAATCACCAAATGTATGCGTATTAAAATCATTGCTAATTAAACACTCTCGTGCATTCAGTTCCCAGGTGACGTGGATGCTGGCTCAGAGACAGCAAGAAGAGGCACGGCAGCAGCAGGAAAGAGCCATGAACTATGCCAAGCTCAGGACCAATCTGCAGCATGCTATGTAAGACACACACACGTGCACATAGATGTGCGAGTGAAAACGTAATGTAAAGCAGGTTTCCATAATTATGCAATGGTTTGTTTTAGCAGTCGTCGCGGCACTGGGCTTATGGAGGAAGACGAAGAGCCAATTGTGGAGGATGTGATGATGTCATCTGAGGGTCGTATGGATGACCTCAATGAAGGCATGGACTTTGACACCATGGACATTGATCTGGTGAGATACACATTTCGCTGAATTAGTGTTAATTAAGTTTGACTTCAGTGTCCTGCGTTAGTCTCTTACCTCACTCAACTATCAGATTGTCTCAGAAGATCAAATCACATCGATAGAAGGCAAATTACCTTTATTTTATACACCTCATAAGATTTTGTTCCGAAGCAACATTATTTGCTGTTGTTTCTACTAATGTAACATCTGGTGGTAGCACAGTAAGGCCAGATGTGACATCTGGAGATCCATAATGGTCTGGTGATTTTATAGTGAAAATACCAGCTGTAAAGTTGAGCAGCAAGAAACAGTTCCTCGAAAACATTTTAATGTTGACATAATTTTAAGACCTCGAAACACTGAGCCGACGAAAGAAAACTCCAAACAGCCTGAAATTCTCATGAAGCCCTGTATGTTCATAGTTGGCAGCCTCAGATAGCATGCTAAGAAGTAGCAGCCCAAAGACCCTGCCTGCCAGACTGCAGCGCAGGCAGTCAGCGGCACCATCTTGGGTCCGTATGGAGCCACACAAAAAAAATTGACTGCCTTTTAAAGACCAGCGTTGTGGAGATTAGGCTGTGAAAGTACATGATTTAAATGTATTCAATACATTTATTTGCATAATTTCTCAACTTCTCCTGACTGGTTGGTTTAACATCTAATCAATTATTATGTGTATGGCTAAGTATCAAAAATTTGCCTCAAGGGGCTTTACAAGTGTGTACAGCATATGACATGAAAGTTTAGACCCTAGAGTCGCAGAAGGAAAAACCTCCCACAAAAAGCATTTAACAGGGAACAAATAGAAGGAAACTCCAGTTTTAAAGACAACATTTTTTTTTCTCCTTTTTATGTAATCTATGTCTGTGTATGTGAAGGCAGCTCAGCACTAATCATTTTGAGTACCCACATTAAAATACTGTAGTCCTTTTTTGTTTGTTTTATGGTAAATTGGTTTGCAGAATTTACCAGCCCCTCTGTTTTTCCATTCAGTTTGATGTTTTTTTAAGCTCAAATAAGCAAGTTATCTTTTTCACAACCAAGTTTATAATATATCCTAAATTTATTACATTTTTGTTACTGGTTTCGCATGAATTCTCTGCCTGCCTGGGGGGAAATCAGTCAGCCGTTTTATGAAAAGACTGCTTTGTTGAGCACACAACCATTATAATGAGCATCTTGTGTTGATTTTTGCATTTAACTTCAAAGTGAGCAAGGAAGACAAAAGGAAATGATCAAAAGGAATTGTTGGCTCTGAGGAAGGGGATATCTGCCTTTTTGGTTTTTAAAAAGATGATGAAAAATGTAATGTGTCAACAGGGTCTTGCAACTGTTGGTTCAACATGAGGCAACATGACTAATTTATATGACCATTGACGCCAACACCACAAAACCATGTATGATCAGTGTAAAGCCAAAATTAAATTTTATCCAAGACATTTGTCTATATTGTATGCTTATGCTTGTGCTGCACTCCAGGAGAAAGGTTCCAAATGTCATATTGAATCTACCAGAAAATTGAACAACTGGCCTGGTTTCTCTAAATTCACTCCAGTCGTTGTTTGCGTGATAAATTCTTTCCAAATTGAGCTGCAGGAGTTCAGTGCTGCTGAAATTATGCCTCTGCTCTTTCTTTAATATCGTGTTGCACATTTAAAAAATCCATAATGTCAAAATGTTAATGTTTTATTCACAGTATCGTTCACCCCTAATTCTTAGTAAGGGCAAAGATTGTTCTAATATACATTGGTTGTCTGCCAAAACAGCTGTTGGAACAGGAAAAGTTGTTGGAGTAACGTGCTTCCTTTCTCTTCCAGCCACCCTCTAAGAACCGCCGTGAGAGGTCTGAGCTCAAGCCAGACTATTTTGACCCTGCTTCTATCATGGATGAATCGGTGAGTAGCATCTACAATGTATGACTTAAATCTGTTTCACCTTGTACACTGACTGCCAGTGGACTGATGGTGTAGTTGAAATTCGAATGTGTCCATAGATCGCAGTTATATGTTAAACAACAAACAAAGAGTCCAGGTGTTTGTGTAATGGCCAGCTGGAGAAGCTTGTGAGGCACACTGAGAGCTGACACGATTTATGATTTCCTCTAACAAAGTAAACCGAGTTGGAACTAAAATTAGATTGACTGTGGATGCTAGTACACAGTGATGGTCACAACCAATCACATTAGATGGACCACTCGCAAGCATGTTGTATTTGGGTCACTCGGTGCGGCTGTGCAAAACATTTAGACAAGTTCAGCTGACCGACCTGTATGCACTGCAGCCAAGTCCAACATTTCTCATCGATTTCAGAGTTACCTTTTTTGCCCATGTAAACACGCCACATTGTATTTGTTCCAGATTGTGCTGCTGGACTTAAATTCTTATTTCAGCCTGTCCCAACCCTAGGAAACCCTGGGGATTTGCCTCGGGGTTTGTTCTTACATTGGCCTTTGAAATGCAGGGCTCCCCCAGAGACACGCTCAGTGTAGAGAGTGTTTTGTGTCAACTCAAAATAATTTCATTGTCACGAAAAATATCACAGCAGAAATCTGTTTTCTCTCCACCAAACACTTCGCGTCTTGTTCCATTAAGCTTTTCTGTGAGCAAAGAACCAACATGCAGCACACTTAGCTGCTCAGCTTTTACAGCTCGACACCACTGCACCCTAGCTCGCAACAAGTCTGCCACACAACCATTTTCTTCTGCTCTGAACACAGCGTTGGTAATGGTGTGGCTGTAGATGAGATTTTATTTTGAAACGGCAGAGAGAGATGCAAATGCACTCGATGCTGGATGATATGAAAAATATTGAAAATGACTAGTTGTTAAAGCTCCTATTTGCTGTCAAGCGTTACATTTTTATTTTGTTAGATTATTTTGTCTCCTTGACTGGGTTTGTTCAGAACCATCCAAATGTTTGGAAAGTGCACAATTTTAATAGTCGTGTTTTCAAGGGTTGGAAATGGTTTATCTTGGCAAAGAAAATAATTGAAAAATGCTTGTTTTCAAAATAATCCGGTGTTTCATTCACACAGTCCCTCATGTAAGCCAGAGTTCTTGAATCCTGAACTTAAATAGATCTGTTATCATTTGTTTGTGTGTTTTGTTGATGATTATTTTTTCTTGTGAATTTCAACATCGGGAGACATCAGTCAAAGTTAATATGACCAGCTGGTAAAAAAACAATGACACTATATATTGATTGCTGTGGGTATAAGTCTGTTAACTTTATGCTGACAATTTAGATGTGATCGTAAAGGCTTTGAGTCTGTAAATGTTTATTCTAGGCACCTTGAAAGTGCTCAAAGTGCGTGAATTTCACTCTAAAAATTGTGCAAACCCCAACTTTAACACCTTGGGAACATCTCCTGTAATGATGAGTGACTGTTGAGAGATCCAACTAGTTTGAGTTTTGACAAATATGACCCAAATGTTCTTTATTTAATTGGTTTAATTACTTACTTACTGGCCATATAATGTATTAAGTAGTTTTGTATTAGACACATATCACTGTTTAAATGCTTTATGTAAGAAAAAAGGTTTGACGTTTATTTGATAGCCGCATGTCCTATGCCTACAAATGCTTCTCATATTAAATGTGAGTTTTTTTAAACTTGATAACTGATGATTAAAGCATGCTTGTTTTTTGTTTTTTTTTCTTCTAGGTCCTTGGGGTGTCCATGTTTTAAGCTAATAGCCAGATGATTTTGACGCTGGGATAACAGAAGAGGCGCTTTGTATTTAAAGAGAATTTTAGATGCGAAAACAGAAGTGTTTTCTGTAAGAAAAAAAACAAAACAACAAAAAAAATTCTGGCTTGTACTCCACGTGGACCAATGACGACCCACACTCAGTGTTGCTTGCTCAGAGAGGACTTTGTTTCAAATATTTACTTTTATAATCTTGGGTAAGCTCTTCCTGTTCAGAAATAGTGTAACAGGCCACTTCCAAACCTATTAGAGATGAGACATGTCTGAAGAAAGAAAAATCCATATAGCTTTTTTTTCCTCTTTCCTTTTTTTTTTTAAACGGGGATGAATTGGTGTGTTTAACTTAAGAAACATTTTTTGTTTATGTCTAACCCTTTTTACAATTGTAGTAAGTTACCAGGTGTGAAGTAGTAATTTATAAACAGACTGTAGTAGCTTGCTTGTACTGTGTTAGCCAAGTGGATGGAGGTCTTTTATGTTTCTGTGCTCTCTCTTTTTTTTTTTCTCCTCCCTCTATCTCTTAAGTTTTGTTTCCCTGTTGTTGGGCCTGATGTGAGGTCCTGATAACCACTGGTGGTTAAGATGGTTAGATGTCACGTAGAATCAGTCATGATCCCTTTATGCTGTGAAGATTCCCAGAGTCCACTGAACGCTCCACGTTGTTAAGCAGTAAGTCCTCGAGCTTGCCCCCAAGATTTGGACAACTCCTTAACCACCATCTACTAGAGAAATGTGTCCCCCCCCTCCCAACAATGAGCAGATTTTTATCCCAGTAGTGCCACTGTGTGGGCTCTGGCAGAAAGCAGCTCGGTCAAAGAATTACACATCTTTTTCTCTTAAAATCCAGCAGCATAATGTTGAAATGGGTATCTCTACATTTTAAATAAAAGTTATATATGAATCGGTGCTGATTTTATATATGTGCTTTTTGTTTTCTTATTTTCAACTTTTCAACCTTCAGTCACAAAGTTTGAGAAATGTGTAAGTAAAAAAAAAAAAAAAATGAAAGCATGTCAAGCCATGCGTCAAGGAAGATTTTTAAATTTGTATTTTTACGTTTTTTTGTTCTTTTTTTTTTTCTTTTTGTCTTGATAATGTCTTCGGGTTTCTACCTTTTTTCCTACATGTAAATTAGTTTGGATAAAACTAATGAAAAGACTTGTGAAATTCAGCTTTAAGGTTTTCTCAACATGAAAAGTCCTGTCACAAAAATACTTAAAAAGATTTCAAATGTAAACCGTGAAAGGTAGTCATTCAGACAATACTGAAGATGAAAGTTATTCAGCAGCGCTGTGGCAGCTAGACAAAGCTTAGATTTTGACATATATTTGTCACACACAAGTTTTAATGAAATGTTTTGTCTACTGAGCTTGTTATTTTGTAGTCATTCCATGCTTAAGCCTTAAACATGCTTGTGAAGGTCACCTTCTCTCACAGTAAATCTTCCATGTCAGAGGATCAGTCATGTTTAAAGGTGGATAATTGGCTTCTTAGAACATGAAACATGAGGTGGTCAGATGTAATGTGATAAAGTAGATGAACAGCCTATATGTGTTTTGCCTAATTATTTTATGTAAGTAAAAAAGAAAATTCTTTTAAGGAAAAAGTACTGTTTATTGTTTGTTACTTACCACTACATTGGTATAAATTCTTATTAGATCATGTGTATATATACAAAATTTAATTTTTTTCCTTCCTTTTGGCCATTTCTGTGTTTTTTGTTTTTTTTCTGCACTCTTGCCTACACTCTAAGTTGTTGTCTATTATCCCATCCTCCTCTTTCAGTCACTCTGTTTTCTGATTTGTACTTGTCTGGAGACAGTAACTTTTGAATAAAAATCAACACATTTCATCTGTGGCACTTTTTACTTTTGACCACAATGAACTAGCTACAGGTTAGACTGGGGTTAATCACATCCAGGCTGCACTAAGTTCCTGGGCTGAGTAAAGTTTAGTTGGGGAGATGGTTGAGTTATTCACTGTCATGGCTCTAGGGGGCAGTATAGTCTAAGGCAGATATTCAGTCTGCCACTGCACTTGGTGTCACTCTCCTTACAATATCTTTTTTTGTCCTTTGCTGAAAAAGCTATGAATATGTATTCTCAGGCCCTCTGCATCTTCAATGCACACATCTCACTGTATGTGACAGCTTTTACATCTGTATAAAAAGGGCCCACTGTAGCGAGAGTAATGTCTTGTTCACTGCAGACAAAAGAGCGCTGTAGTTGCTGTAAATGATAAAAGTGAGGACACGAGGTAGCCGATGAAAGCGGCACATACTTCTGTGCTAAGTGCATGATTAATAAAGAGGAGCTCAGATCAATGCGGGCGTATTAGAATAGGACCTGGCACAGGGCTCCCTTTCATGTCCGTCCCTGTGATACATGAAGAGGCTCATCTATCACTACGTCAGTCTGCTTGTCGCATGTCGCACGTCAGAGTAATGTGGGGGAAAGCACTTTAGCCTGTCTTCTGAGCTGTCAGCCTCTTTTTCTAATGTGCTGTTAGTGTTGCTCATGCAGAAAAAGACCAGAGAGAGAGTGTTTAGATTGCTGTATGGCTGTTGTCAGGTTGTCAAACCAGTTTTATGAGCACTGAGGGGGTGTTTTATGTCCACATCGCGATGGATTATTTTCCCTCTACATTTTTCTCTCTCATTTGTTCCCACAGCGGTGCATCTTGCAGGGCTGAGTTAGGTGAAGGTGTGTTACTGAGGTCAGGGCTGCTGAGTTTAAATCAGAGCCACAGCCTCTGCAGGGCCAGTTTGTATTTACCTCTGATAACCTGCAGGCCCTATCAGTTCAGCTGGTGCTGAGCCCTCAGAGAGGGTCAAGGAGGACTGGGAATCATGATATCACACATGCATGTGCAGAGTTCACTGGGGAAACTTGTCGAACAGGATCCGAGAAGTATTTCATGGGAATTCAGAATGAACATATCGACTCTGCATTTAGCACAGCCACCCATGATGAGGACTGAAGATCTTTGCAGAGCTGTTGTGCATGGGGGATGAGACTTTTCCAGCGTTCTGCACGAAGATGGCCCACAGAATTTTAATTCCGTGGTTAAATCATCAATGGGAGCATTGGTGGTAATCTTCTCAGCTTGAAAGGGCAAAAGAAAGCAGCTGACCTCTGGAAAATCATTTACCAGGGCCTCAGATTAGGAACAGGGACAACACGCAAACTTCTAGCCCACTGATGCTCAAATGTCCAGACTCATCTTCTGCTGCACCACAGTAACCCCCATCCTTGACATTTCTGAGCCCCGTCCGTGCACCCAATAAAATATCTGGTAACCAAATAAAGGGAAAGAATCTCTCCCGGATTAAGAGGAGATGCTCTGTGGGCCGTAACAGAGATGTCAAGGTGAATGTGAAATGAGAAAAAGGATCAATGCCCTTCATTATGAGGAGCAGGTTTCATGAGACAGGCCAGAACAGGTCAGAGATTCCAGTGGAAAGCTATGAATAGAGCGCCGTGGGAACCTACTGTCTGCCTCCTGTCGGCTTTTCTTCGTATTGACACACAGGCAAAGCAGCAGCTAAAGGTATGCTCAGTGAGTGAACGAGTGACAGGGCTATTGTGCTCGGAGGACAGAAGCAGGAGGATTAGTCTCCCTTTGACACTGAGGAGCTGAGATGGTCCGATGTGTGGAGGGGATCTGTCATCAGCAGAGCTGCAGGTGGTCCCGAGGTCTGTGTGGGGCATCAGACCCCAGCAAAGCAAGAAAACAAGTTGGGTTTTCAGCTGGGACTCGAGTGATATTTACCCTGGGTAACCCTGGAATCTGATTCTCTACACCTCCTCTCCTCACCTCACATCATTGTTGTGAAGCCACTTTGGCTCGTCCCAGCGGGCCTGAGCTGTGCAGTGAGGAGAATAGTGATTTTTTTTTTTTTTCCCCCCGCAAGGAAGAGGAAACCAGATTATGTTTTTTCAATTAGGAATGGGTGGGTGGGTGGAGGGGGGACTCTGAGAAACATGCAAGCCTGTGAGGGAGCAATGCGCCACACTGAGGCCTACATTTCTGCGCCTCCATCTTCAAATCCCTTGAAGCTCATTCAAAGGTGACCCGCTGATGACTGAACGCGTTTCTGGGCCAAGAAAGCTCTGCTAAATCATGAGTCTCGGTAAAGTTTGGATGAGTGTCTTATAAGGGCGTGATGAGACAGGTCCCATAAAGATGACGGAGAGCTCCTGCATGTCACCAGCCCCTGCCAGGAAACCCCGGTGATTAACGAGGGCCAGGACACCTCCACTAATAAGACTCATCTCTTTAATTGGCTCTATGATATGACTGTGCAAATGGCCCAGGGGGGGGGGGCGCGGTGTTCGTCAAATGTGTGCCCGACGCCTGCGCTGTGTCCGTTTGTGCATGCGTGTGTTTGACTGGGTTTTGTCCTCATGTGCGCGTGACGTGTAACATGTAACATGTGCAGGAGGGGCGAGCGGCCCATACATGTGCCGGTGATTTAGCTCCCTCGCTCCCACTCTCTGCAGCGGCTACAAGCCAGAGACGAGGCGGGGGGAGCCTCATTAGAAAGAAAGCACCTCTATTGCCGGCCAAGATTTAACACCTCACCCAATAATAATTTATTCAATCTATTCTTAAGTATTGCATGCGCTGGTAGATAGGGGTTAGGTTATGTAAGAGTGCGACAGTGCCTAGTTTGAATGTGATATGATGATAATTATAAATCCAGGGGAGACGACAGATGGTGAGGTACTTTAAAGGTTCAGCAGGTATAAGTATTACTACTCTGCCTCTGCCAGATCGGCCCTCCGGAGAGCGAGGGGTGCGGGGAGAAAAAAGGAAAGAAAGAAAAAATTAGAGGTAGCCAAAGACAAGAAGAGAGAGCGCAGACACGGTGAGAGAGAGAGTGCTGGTCCTTGTTAGCACGCTATTCATCAGTCCTGTGAGGGTCAGGGCGCCCTGAGGGGTGGCGTGTGAACCCTCACCTCTAACCCCACGACCCCTCCCAGCCAGCCAAACACCTGGAGCTGAGGTATTTCCCTCATAACACTCACTTGTAACATTTTGTCTCTATAACTGATTCACGACCGGCGGGTCTGAGGAGCTGAATAGTCCTTGAATGGCTGTAAATTTGAGTGCTATCTGCAGGAGAAAGAAAAAAAATTTACCAGCTTTAGCTCTCTCTCTCTCTCTCTCTCTCTCTCTCTCTCTCTGTCTCTCTCTCTCTCTCTCTCTCTGTCTCACAGGGCGTATATTTGGAGGGAAAGGGAGTGAATGACCGAGGGGCAAACGCGAGAGAAGAGGAAGGAGGAAACGTGGAGAAGACAGGGAGGGACGAGAGGCAGAACAGGGAGGTGGAGGAGGAGGAGGAGGAGGAGGCAGCGAGGTCAGGGTCACAGCTGCGATAAAGGGGTCAGCATGAAAGATGTTGCTTCAGTCCGGCGGCGAGGAAAACAAACATCCTCCTAAAAATAGTTTGGGGCGACCTGTTCATCTTTCATCCAGGTGTGAGCAGCGTTGCTCTCTGGTATCTGCTGACTCCTCTGCACAAACTTGGTTGATAATGTATTCAAAAAAGTGTCCATTGATCCTAACTTCTCTGGAGTTCACATAGGCCCCTTCGACAAACAGGGTCAGCGATTGTCTTAACCCCCTCCAATGAATATGACACGTCGGCCTCACCATCATATCTGCCCCTGACCAGTAAATCTTCAACTCTGACCTCTTGGCCCGCCCCAACCCGAGCCGTCGACATTCTCTCCCTCCGTATGTCTTAATTTCCTGCGTAGAATCTGTCCAGGGCTGCTTGGAAATCAGCCTGAGTCAAGTTTTTCTTTGTCCCTGATTGACAGATCACAGTGTGACAGCGCCCCAAACGCTCGAGGCAAATGAGACAAGCAGGCATCACATACAGCCCCCTGCGCCGCCCTCTGCCTATCTTTCACTCTCCGATTTCTCTATATGTGCCCCCCTCGCTTCTTCCGGTGCCCCTCCCTCCTTTTATTTATGCCTGCAGAGCCACTTTGTTGTGCTTTTAGTGGCCGGGTTTGTAGATGGAGCAGATGCTGGAGCTGATATTCCCTGATCCTGCAGCGAGCCGAGATAAGAGCAGATTTATGCCAGAGTGAGGGAGCATGGGAGTAATTGCTGAGGCTTTGATGATGTGGCTGAGAGCACTCGTGTACCCTCGGCTGCTTACTAACAAGGACATCCTCAGATTTAGGAGTTTGTCTCCACGGGTTTAAAGTGTTCCTTTTTTTTTGGGTGTATATCTTCGATTGCCAAAGGTGTGTTTGGGCAATGGTGCGTGCTCGAGTGCAATGCCTACCCCCCCCCCCCCCCACCCTTTTCTTTTTTTTTGCGTGCCGGTATGTGCACAAGTGTGTACATTAGATTACTCCTGGGTCTTTGTTTTAAAGGCGTGCCACGGTAACTGTGTGTATGTGTGTGTGTGTGTGTGTGTGTACGCGACAGGCCTCCTCCAGGATTTTTTACGGCCTCTCTATTTATAGCCGCACAGAAACACGCTCAGCTGAAAACATATGACATAATCAGGATGACAGATAACATGCTACTTGCAGATAAGGTTATCTCAATGTGTTTTTCAACGGTTCAAATGTACATGTTTTTTTTTTCTCCCCGTAGCAACATGGCAGCAACCCGCTCGATTTGAAATAAAAGACACATTCAGAGGATGTTTCTCTGCCGGCACAGTCATTATGGGGATTGGGCCTGCATGCAGGGGCTTCTGTACTACCTCTTAAAATATAAATACACGATCAAAGCGGTGGCGGCAGCGGCCTACGCTGTTACACTGCACCTGCCAGGGGAACCGAAAAAAAAAGAAAAGGCAACGCTGATGAGGATGTCGGGGCTACTTTTTCTTCTGTAGTCTGATTAGAGGCGGACTCTAATGGCTCTTCAGCCGAGGCACTGAAGAGGGACAGATGATCTGCCCAGTGTCTCCGGGTGATGATGTCACCGAGGACATGTCAGCGACACCAGCCAGCAACAATGACACGTTGATCCCAGGAGCTTTGGAGCCTGACCTGACTCTTGACTGATGCAAGTGGGCTCAGTCCGAGGCAGATACCTTCACGCTACACACACACATGCACACACAAATGCCAAAGCCCCACAAAGCACACACGCAAATCTTATCTTTCTGCCTGCCCCGGCCGTCACCCCTGGTCTTCCTGTTTTTCTCAGGGGGCCCCAGGACGACTCAAACATTCTGCAGCAGTCAGTCAGAGTCGTGTGAGGCCATTAGCTCTGCCGGGAGAGACACTTTGAGGGAGTATCTACTGTAGAGAGGAGGGGGTGATAAGTGGGAGATCATTAGACGGCCTGAGCGGGAGCCAAATAGAATTAGATGACGCACGCCACAAGATCATAACACAGGCCAAAATCAGTAAGGACACTAGGATCAAATTAGATGCGAAAGCCCTCTGTATAATTTAGCAACAATAATTTCTTCAGCACGTCAGCTCTGTGGGCTACTTGTTTCAATTCCAAGAGAGCCGGCGCTCAGTTCAGAGGGGGAGAGCAATGAGTCAGATCCTCTGCTCCAATTATATCTGCATCCTGCAGTCCGCTCCTTAAAGCAAACACACATACACACACACACACACACACACACACCCCACACACATACACACACACACCCCCACACACATACACACATACACACTCACCCTCGCATAAGACAAAAACCACACACAGCGAGAAAGACACACTTTGAAATCCACACTGCACGCATAGCTGCCAAGAAATGCATGTAGCAGTCAGAAAATAACAGACTGGAAAACAGACTCACACATGCCTATTGCAAACACACATGCACACACACACACACCACTTGAGCAGGGGCTTGTTGACCATCACACAGCCAAGGGACTGTGAAGAAGGGGGGGGGTTGAGCTCACAGAGGTCGCTTTGAAGTTTCTATTCAGGTCTTTGTCCCATTCAGGGCTGCTGGCAGTAGACATCTCTACTAGAGGCCCGGCCCCTCCCATCGTCACACCGTCCCCTCACACACACACTCACACACTCAAAAAGAAAAGGAGGCACGTCCGCAGGTCCTGTCCATCACGCAGGCCTTAATTAGAGTGGATTCGAATGCACCCTTTTGTACCCTTCTCACTCTCTCCTCTTTCTTTAACCCCCCACCCTCACTCATTTCACTCTCTTTCACCGGCTCCCACCCTCTCCTCTTTCTCCCATTCCTCCCTCTCTCCCCTAACCCCTTTTTTCACTTTTGTTGCCCTCCTTTTCTTGGCAGGGAGCGAGGCACCTCTTCAGACATTTTCTTCTCTGTGCCTTGAGCCCCCTTCTATCCCCCTCTTCTTCTCGCGGTGCTATGCTCCCCCCCCGGTCTGGAAGCTGAGTGTGACCTAATGTTTGACAGACAAGTAGCCGTGGAGAAAAGACTCATCTATCAGAGGCTTGTAATTCTATTAGAATGGACAGAACATCCCCCCCAGGCCAGCATTTGGCATATTCTCTCCATCAATTTAGCTCTGCCCTAAACCCTCCGGGCCACGGGCCTGCAAAATCGAGTTTACGCTAACAAATAATCACAGCGAGTTAATAACGTATGTGTGTGTGTGTCTCTCTCTCTGTCTCTCTGGGTGTGTGTGTGCACGTGGTTCAACTTTCAGCCTAGTTTTTCCTTTTTTTCATCTGGAATTGTTGAGCGTCGAGTTCTTTGATATTAAGCATCAAAGAACAATTTCTCTTTTCAAATTCTAATCTCATCGGAGAGGCTAAAAAAGGTATAATGCGGGGAGTTGTGGAGAGTTAAGATAGGAGGATCACAAGCAGCTACTAATCAGGATTGTTATCAAGATTCCGAGATGTTTATATATATACAAAGATGGTTACACGAAACGGCTATTGTCTCGGCTTGTTATTAAACCTAATTACTGATATGAGAGAAGGAGAGGAGAGGGGTTTTTTTTTTTTTTGCTCGCATCTCCTGCTGGGATGTTAAATTGAGGAGGACATGTTTAGCGCAGATTGTTATTTGTCTGTAATCAGTGCTTTCCTGTCAGTCACTACGGCTCAGATGAGTAAAAAGGAGAGGAGGTAGAGTGAAGCGAGGGAGGGAGAAGGGAGAGGAAGACGTCTGGACGGCAATCAAGCGTACCACAAACAGGAAATGTAAGTCTGCGGATGCCCCAGCTGTTGTGTTTGGCCTCGCCGCTGTTACAGTTTAAATCAAAGCAGCATGAACGGCTCACACAACAACTTTCAAGTATCAGCCTCCGAAAATAGTCCGTTTACATTAACAGAGTTTTTCCCACTGTTTCACGGGGGCCGAGTGTTTGGAGTACATCCATGTTGTTTGCCTTTATACCCTTGTGTTTTCCTCTGGTGAGCACTTTGCTGTGCGTGACACAGACGGGAAACTTGCTGCTAAGAGTGTGTCTGTGTCTGTGTGTGTGTGTGTGTGTGTCTGTGTTTGTGAGGATGTATTGTCTCTGTGGTTAATGGCTGTTCGATATTGATTACAGCTGGAACGTCCGAGTCACATGTTCCTTGTCCTCTCTAGATAACGAGGGTTAACCACTTGACCCCGTGCATGCCAAAGGGGGCTCCGCTTATACCTGGATCTAAAGGCCCAGGCTGGAGCCACGTCTCCCTGCAGCTCCACCGAGGCCACAGGCCTCTGGTCTCCAGCCTGGCCCGTAGATCACGGCCGTGTCACTGAGCCACACCAGAGGGAAATGTGCCAGACTTCATTAAGGGCAGATTAAAAGCAAGAGGAGGCCACTTTTAATGTGATTTATTTTCACTGTGAGGTTGCTGGGCTGACCGCGGGCCCGCAGCGGCTTCATCCTGGAATGATGATGTCATGGTTTCAGTGTTTGCTATGTGTAAATATCAGATTGGGAAGGAACTATGTCCTTGGCAGCAGGGTTCATCTTGGAGGTTCAGTGAGAGGAAAACAAAAGCTGCAGAGAATGAGTCTCCATTTTAGAGCTGGAACAAATCGTTAGACGTTGAACAGAGTATTCATCTGCAAAACAGTAGATAACTGATTCATCTCTTAAGTCATTCATCAAGCAAAACTGTAAACAAGAGGATATCAATCTTCTCTTTGTTTTGTAGCATAAGAAACTGAATGTTTTTTTTGTCTGGCGATCCAGCACTTTGGTCCAGAGAGAAATATACCAACTATTGGATGAATTCAAATTTTGTGCAAACATTCAAAGTCACAAGAGGATGACCATTTTTCTCTAGTGCCGCCAGAGGGGGAAAGTTTTCTCTTATGTTGTGATATATCCTACAACATCAGATGGATTGGTACATATATCTGGATGGATATTCATGGTCCCCACGGGATGAATCCTAATAACTGGGTTCATCCTCTGATTTTTCCTCTAATGCTGGGGTGGGGAGAGGGAATGGTACTATTTATGCCCATGAAAACGGTACGGTCCTGCCAGAGTGCGACGGTGCCTGCCAGAGCGGTGTTTACTAGCAGACAGGACTTGTGCAGTGAGCCTTTGGAGAAGCACCAAGGTCATGCTCCCTAAAAGGATGTCAGGTTTCCAAAAAAGGAAAGAAAAAAAAGGAAACGACAGGAGAGAGAAAAGGAAGGGCGACAGTATGTCACCCAGTTTTTCTCAAAGAAAGGTGGGTGTCGTTTGTGAGTCGTTGAAATCAACCTAGCTTGATGTCCACAGTGAAATAAGGTACTCAATAATTTTACAATAAAAAATACATTTACACTGTAAAATGATGGCCTTTGGCACATTTCTTACAGAGCATGTTAGTCTTGCATAAAATAGTGAATTCCACTGTATGCATTTACACAGCTCTATGGCAGTTAACATCATACCTAAAGTTTTGGACTTCAAGAGAAAATAGAGAGCTGCAAAGGTATAAAGGTTTAAATGGGCCGATTGGGTCCTGGAGACATGGTAACAGCAGTTGCGCAGGGTTCGATATTCACGGTCCCCAGAGGATGTGTCCTAAAAACTAGGATCCAGTGACTTTTGCTCTGGTGCAGCCCGGCCGTGTCCAAATATGACGACTTTGGACTTGCAGCTAAAACACCAAATTCCAAATTTGCATGCAGGTGATGCACCAAACCTTTCTGTTAAATATACTCAGTTTAATACTGTTGACTCTTCGTGACCTACATAAGCTAACAAGACTTAGCTGGTTGGATAAATCCTAAATGAAAAACTATTTTGCTGGAGGATGAATTTATAGACTGAGGAAAGAAGCTGCTCTGTAGTCTGGTGTTATGTTAAGTCAATAAAACAAAGTTTACTTCATATCACCATTGTGATATTACAGTTATTGATCTTACATAGCCACAGATGGATACAAGGTGCATGTGTTTCTGCTTCTGTGATAGTGAAGTCAGCTAAAAAGACTAATCTCAGGTGAGTGAAACTTCACAACATTACCTTGTTTATTAACATTTATGAATGAGGCCTGTCAGATAAGAGCCTCATCAACAATGGCGGTTTAAAAGTATGTTCACTACCAACAAAGCCAGTTTAACCGCAGGATAATTTGTGTTTATTTGCGTTACTCATGCAGTGTTTATCCCCAAACAGCTCGATTACTAAACACTTGCAATAAGTTAACGCCATCGACGCCGCATACCAAGGGTGTGTGCGTCTGTGATTCTAAATTGAGGCCAACTCTAAGTGAATTCCGAACTCACAAGGGACTCTGTTTTGCTCTCTTCTCTTTCCCTCTCGTCTCTGTAATGTCTTCATGAAAAGAGAATAAAGTAGGTTTCCCTCCAGTCAGAAGTCAACATTACAGAACGTAAACAACCAGCAAAAGAGGTCACTCCCGCCGGGAGGTCACCCCCGATCGCTGCTGCTGTCAGGATGATAGTAAGATAAACCCAAGAGTTAAAAAGTAATCTCTGAGTTCTCCTTGCGTCTGTAAACAGCTCTGGATCAGAGCAGAATCCAGTTTAACTATGTGTGTTTATTCCTCCAGAAAGTCTGGCTCTCTACCCTTCTCTCTCCTCTAGGACAGCGCGGCTCTGAGCGGCTGCAGCTGTTAACAACCCGCTCTGCCCCGACCCTACTGCACAAGTCTCAGCAAATGACGTTTGTTTTGTTTTTGATAGAAAGCCCCCTCGCAGCAGAAGTTACATATTTCACAGTTAAGTTCTGTGGAAGAACTGCGCACAAACAGTGTCAGGTGACAAGGTACAAAGAGCGAGAAAGTCCGAGCAAACACAGGATTCTCCCCCAGGGGACTGGCGTTCAGGTCCCATTTAAAAGTTAATATTGACTTGTTTGAGCTTATTTAAATCAACATTATGTAACTTTTTTACCTTAAAATAACAGCTTCAGGATCATGTTGATGGTTCAGTGTCTTGTAACAGGGTGAATGGTGTCTCTGTCTCAGCCACTCGGCCTCTCTATCACTTGTTTCTGCACTATGTAACTTCAGTGAGAGGGCAGGATCACAGCGTTACATACATGTTTACTTCAACATTGTTATGACATTATGAGTTTTGTTTTGTGTTGTTTTGTTTGTAGTTATCATTACATTGTTACTGATCTGGAATTTGTATTTATGACAGTGTTGTGTTGCACTCTACATAATGCTGCCTGAATGTTTTGAACTTACTCCGTGCACATTCTCTTTTCCTAAACCTGACCAAGTAGTTTGTTGCCTTAACCTGACAACCTTCTTGCAGTTTTAGTGTTTTAAGTTGTGTAATTCATACGCAGATTTATGAGACCGGCACCACGAGGCTGACATTTGTAGTTTCAAATTAAATAACAACTATCGGATAGATTACCATGAAATTTGGTAATGTCCCCCTCAGGATGGACTTTAGTGATCTCTTAACATTTCCTCCATCGCGTCATCTGCTCAAAGATTGATTTCGCCCAATAATTCTGATTATGACTTAACTTTCTCTGAACTCATGACATAGCATAATTCAAATTATGATGGTGAACATGTTAAACATTGTCCCGGCCTAGCTTCAGCATGTCAGCATGTCAGCATGTTAGCATTGTCATTATGAGCATGCTAGCATTTAGCTAAGTACAACCTCACAGAGTCAATAGCATTGGCTGTAATCTATTGGTCTTGTAGGTGTTTGAGCCGCTTGAATACAGCTCCTCAGGTTCTGGGAACCGTTTCCTCGCATATAATGTAGACTAAATGATTCATCAGTTATCAAAAAGCAATGATCAATCATCAAAATGATCCCAAGTTGCAGCCCGCCTCCATTTTGAAGTGCCTGAAGAGCGTCTGTGGTATCGAAGTACATTCAGGCTATTTATAGACACACTAATCACAGCCACCTATACACATTAACACGGTGACCTCATTCCTTGAAAATGCCACGGTTTCGTAGGTGGCTGTCTGAGCGGGGGGAGAAAAATCAAATTGCCTTCCACTGCCTGGTGTGTGAATGTGAAACCTACACTGCTTTGTCCCTTATAGAGGCGTACAGCACTGTGTCACGTTGCACAAAGCTTTGCGTTCATGACAAATAATGTGAACCGTCCAATATCCATTACATATCCTCTATAATCCTCTTGCTCTGTGTATGACGACATGTGGTTACTCTGCCACGTGGACTGGCGTAAATCTCTGCATTATGTGTAAGTGTTTTGATTCTGCTGATCCCGGCTTGATCAAAGTCTTAAAGGTGCATTACGTAGCTTTGTGGAAGACATTTCAATCGGAAGAGAAAGACCCTCATTGGCTGATGTGTTTACGCCTAAACAAACTGAATAAACAAGCTCTGTTTGTTTTCATGACTGATTAAACTGAACAGACAAACTGATCTTAAAGGACAACACAACTTCATATTGTTTTACTTTGTTTATATGTGGCGGACCCTGCCACCTTTCTGGCTTCAAACAGTCTTCTGGGACCATAAATTCCTCTGAGAACAGCGTGTTTATTCAGTTATGGACAAAATAAACATCTCTGAGTTTGTATTATTACCTCATTCAAATTATGAGTGTCTTCTCCAAAACTACATAGTGCCCCTTTAAAACACCAACAGCATGGTATGCCTATGGTCATCGCTCAGGAGCTATGTTCCTATTGGCTGCTCAGTTTTGCCCACAGCTGTGCCACTTGTCAAAGTTGCACACGGGAGGCGTCTTATTGGCTGGCAGTGGATCAGGTATCTATCCGTGACCATTTGATTGGCCACTGGAGTATCAGGTATCTCATGCGTACTGGCCATCAGAGGGGGGACATGCCAGCTTTTGTGGCAACTGGCCTGTGTTTGCTGTCACTATGACAACACCGTGATGGACGCGGCCATGGCAGGCCTCCAGCAATACTTGTGGTTTTAAGAACAACTTTATGACCTCTTCAGAGTTTTTCCCCCTCGTCCATACACCTTAGAAGTGGGCGCCCTTGTGCCAGAAATCCCTACACTTATGTGGCCCCTTGTTATCGCAGGCTCTCACACACACAGACCGCATACAATACATTATAAATACACGTAATGAGAGTGCATAGTGGTTTGGGTGTGAAGCTGATGTGGAGCTTTTTACAGAGATTTATGGGCTGTCAAGGCACAACAGGATGTAATAAAAAATAATTCCTGGAACCATGAGACGCGTCTTTAAATGTCTGTTATCGTTCCTTTCCAATTATGCTGAATCCCCCCCACCCACCCCCACCACCTCCTCCTGTTCAAACCCCCGTGAATCGATTTCATCACGACCATTAGGGGGCGGCATTGATTGGATAAATGCATCGAAATTAAGAGAAACTCTCCTTTCTCCCTCTCTCATACGCAACACAAAGGGGGCACAGACATGGACATGATCAATTATGTGTCAAGCATTTCTTCCTCAATGAATGAATGGCCCAATGACTATAGGCTACCGACCGTCCATTGTCCATTGACACTGGAGACTAAGTTCTCATGCAGTTCATTATCCCGAAAGGGGACAACTAGAAAGGGATCCAAAGAGGCCATTAATCATCATTCCTTTCAGGGAGGAAAAAAAAAAGAAAGAAGAGAGGACCAAAATAACATCTACTGTAATCCAACACACTATATTGTAAAGATGTGTTGCTAAACTTTTTACTGTATAAATATAACAAATTACATTATCTCACCAACCAATGATTTAATTACAATCCTCCGTGGGGAGGTTCTGATAGGTCTTTATTATAGCGATGTTATGGCATAAATGTTTAGTGCAGGGATCCACAGGGACAAGGCTCGTCCTGGACTTAAAGGGGCCAAACTTTTTTCCCCCCGGTAAGCACTTTTACGCACGCTCCAATTGCCTATCGCGCTCGTCTTCCCTACCAGAGCCTTCAGTACGACGAATAGCTTCAAAGTCCATTTCAATTTGGGTCGATGGCTCGGGCCGAGGTGGTGGGGGTGGAGATGCGGGGTCAACCCAATAACAGCACCCACCCCTTCTCCCTCTATCCACCACCATCCACCCCTCCACCCCTCCACGTCCCCATAAATGCCTTCGCTTCCTGCTTCCAAGTTCGGACAGAGCGCTGTGATTGGCCGCGGCTCGCACTGTGGGCTGTTCCCCCTGCGCTCCGCTCGGCTCGGGTTACAGTTGAGCTGTGGCTGCTGCACTCGGCGGAGCGCGGAGAGTGTTGTTGCACGACAGGGAGAGGGAGAGAAAAAAAAGAAAAAAAAAAAAGAGCGTACACCGGCATGGAAGCGTTGGCAAGCGGAATCAGGGGCTTGGGTCGCGCTGGCGAGCAGGTCTGATCATCCCGCGGCACTTTTTTTTCCGCGTGTCGGAGCGGCGACGGAACAAGACAGAGACAGACAGAGACAGAGAGAGAGAGACGTGCTCGTGTTTTTACGCACTGGCCACGCAGCATGCCCGAGTTGGACTAGAGGCTGTAACCCCTTGCCGGAGCGCAACACGCACGCTGAGAGCCGGGAGGGACATTTACAATAGAAACTCAATTCCTTTCGAGAAGAATAGCATACGGGGAGGAGGAGGAGTGAAAGATAACACTGGAATGAAGTGGAGCTCGGGATTCCCAGCGTGCTGCGGAGTTGTGACTGATGGATGAATGTGGTCATCTGTAGGCTATATACAGCGACAGGTACAGACACCATCGGGGGAGCGCTGACAAAGACACGGCGCAGCGCTTCATCGGCAGCCGCATCGCGCGAATTGTGTCTCCAGACAGAAAAATAAAAAAAAAGCCTGTGATTTTTCATCAGATCGCATCGCTGAGTTGTCTCCCAGGTCGCCAGGAGGCTGTTTCTTTTTTTTTTTTGTCTCAGCCACAGGTCAACCAGGACACTCGAGGGGGGCTTGCTTTCCTCTCCGATCCGATCAAGAACCAACCGGGGGGAGCTTCTCCTTCTGCTTCTGCCCCTCTCTCGCCACGTCCTGCGGACAGTTCAGTCAAGGACACGGGGGGCCTGGAGCAGATTTTTAACTAGTCGGACAGAAGGACATGTATCTGATATCGACCTCACATGCTCCCGACTGATCGTAGCTCACCTTCCCGAAGATAAAGGCTGCCAGGCGCGCTGTCCGACGCTTCTCGAGTTCTCGGCTCACTCGTCCGCACGTCCAGTCCAGAATGGCGGGACTCGGTTGTTGGAAGTATTACCTCTGGATCTTTATTCTAATGTGCAGGTCGGCGCTGCCCTCGGCCAAGTCGTTGGAGACTATAATTTGGAGCTCGCAGAATTCCAAGTAAGTCTCGTGTTTTGTTTGTACAAGCATACCAAACTCAATGGGTGTGTGCGTAATGGAGGACTAACATAACTGGGGGGGAGAGAAAAGTTGCCTTTGTGTGTCATTCAACTTGGCTTGAGTGTTGTGTTAAATGTGAAGAAACAGTGTCATTTTTTGGGGGGGTTTAAGTCCTGCGCCCTGTGAGAGTCTTTCCTGTTGATTTATTCCTCAGTGGGGAGTTTCCCAACACCGGAGAGACCACAGTAGGTACAGGCGCTCACAATACACAGTAGGCCTCACTTAAAACACAATAATAGATGGTTAATTACAGCGATTTTATGGCTGCGCTGGGGATTTTTTTTCTTTCTTTTTATCACCTCACCGAGGGCGAAGTCTGCTCCGGAACACGTCAGTCACGAGAGTTGGGAGAGTTCGTCCACTTCTCTTCTCTTACAATTTCTTCCTAATTAATGTTCATTAGCCGAGGACGGAATGAAGAGAGAAAAAGTCAAGGCGAGGAGTGCCAAGTGTGTCAAGGTGTTCCAGCACCATTTATACAGGGGATCTGGGGTCCCTGGCTCTCTGAGAGGGGCCCTCACTGCGTCCCAGCTCTCCTCTGTTTGATTTCCCTTTGCCCCCCCCCCAACACACACACAACCACACACACACACACACACACACACACACACACACACTCACACAATATATCACAAAACGTAGGATAAGATGGTTGCAGATTTCAGAGGGAACAAACGCTGGAAATGATTTTAAATTCCCCCTTAATTGTCCTGGCTTTGATCCAGTCTCATTTTTTTTTTCACATCAAAAATCGGGGGCATGTTTCTCGAAAAAAAAAAAAAAGGCAGCTGAAGCCAGACATTCTTTCTTCTATTTTTTTTTTTTTCTTTTTCTCAAAAAATTCATATTACTGCCATCAAAACAAGCAGAGTGAGCCCAGACTGCTGATAATAAAATACGCTCTGGTAACAATTATCACCCACTTAGACTTGACTCCCACATTTGCATGATGCTGGAAAGCACATAAGATAGAGGGAGAGAGAGAGAGAGAGAGAGAGAGAGGGTGGTGGTGGTGGGGTGGGGAATATAACTATAAAGGGAGAAATGAAAAAAGAAAAAGAAAAAAACTCTCTACCCTCTCCTGTATTTGGAGCCGAGGAGCTGACCTTCACTCGAGCTCACAGCACCGAGGGGAAACGGAGAGTAGCTCGACCAGCTTATAACTAGAACTTACTCATTCAAGTAAATCCATGATTTATCCCCCAAATGTCAGATGTCATAGGAGCTCGTTGTGCAGTCAGCGAGTATGAATATTGCTGCCATGTTCACTGGACTGTGTGTAGCTATGCGTGTGTGTGTGTGTGGCCCTGGTCCTAATGGCGAGACTACGGCCCATCAGCTTTTATTTGACTGCAGAGGTAGTGGAACAATGAGCGTCATCATCAGATAGGAGATATGGCACACGTTCACACTGGCAAGCAGGACACACACACACACACACACACACAAAAAAAAATAACCCACACCAAAAAAAAAGGGTTGGGGGGGATTTATTGATTGATGATGTCACCTGGAGGGAATGTCTCAGAAGGGTTACCATGCTTTTTTTTTTTTTAGGGGATGGGGGGGGGGTGGGGGGAGATCATTTCTCCATCTGTTCCCTCCGCTCGGCTCCTTGTAAAAATTCCCCACCGTGCACGCCGGGCTGGAGGACTTCATAAAGTTCACAGTGGAACAATAATGCGCTCTGAAAAAAAGAAAAGGAAGAAGAAGAAGAAGAAGCGTACTCCGAATCTAATTATCACGCTTCTCTCTGTGCTTAGAAAACAATAGACAATTATCTTGCTGTGCGCTGGCTTTGCAATAACAAAAGACAAACCTGTTTTTCCTCTGAAATGTATCAGTCAGCAGCGGCGTCTGATGGGCAATGAGAAAGGAATACTTGTAGGGCAATCAGCATCCGTCTTCACTGTTTGTTGTTTTAAACCCCGTCTCTGCGCCTTGGCCCATATTGCTCCACAGTGATAACAGAGGGAGGGGAGACTATAGAAATGTACAGTACACTATCTAGTGACTTATCTAGATTTACGACATCATACTTCCTGTTCCCACTTTGGGGAGCAATGCTGCCTCAGCTAATAAATTAATCTGGCCCCTCTTGCTTGCACACTGTACCACATACACACAAAATATAACAATACCAGCGCCTCCCTACAGGCTGTGAGTTATGAGGCAAAGTATAGGAAACCAGCAGGTTTGGGCCACTAGCGTGTATGTGTGTGTTTTCCCCCCTTTTTCGGTGCGTGTGCGCAGGCTTAGGCCCCTCCGAGCGCTCCTGCTGTTATGGATTTCCATGTGAGGATGCTATCACTCCGGCTCCTGCATTATCAATAACTGGGGTTTGCTTAATTGATTTCCCCCCAGCGCGCTTGAACAGGCAACATACATCATCGCTGTAGCGCCGTCTGGTAAAGAATAAGAAGAAGAGGAAGAGGAGAGGGAAACATCCCTGAGTTTTAGTTCTGCTGCGGGTTGTATCAGACCTTTTTGATATTTAATTTGAGGCTGGATGAGTGAAATGGCGAAGGGGGGAGAGAAGGAGGGAGGGAGGAAGGTGGGGGGGATTGGGTGAAGGAGCAGCCTTGCAGAAGAAGGCTGGATGTGTCAACGTCCCCGGCCGGTAAGGAACCGTCTAACATTTGATCAGAGCAAATCGGATTAGCTCTCATTTAGCTGAGTGGGATTACTACAGAAAATGTCACTTTGTTATGACTGATCACGTCCCATTGGTTTGGCTGAAGCTGGCACAGCAATGCACAGGCATACTACACACACACACACACACACACACACACACACACACACACACACACACACACACACACACATACACGCACTCACAGTGTGCTCGGGAACACTGCAGCGACGCCAATTTGAGGATAATCTGACAAGGTTGCCATGAGTGGCTCCTGCACGTCCTCTAACCCTCCTCCGCTAATATTTACCTCATGACCTGTAGCTACGTCGGCCTGTTTGCAGCAGATCAGGAGACAAACACGGCGACGGGGGAGAGACAGAAAAACTCGCACACCTCTGAAGAAAAGGAAACAGCCGCAGGCCGGCCAGAAGTGTGTGCACTGATTTTGAACTCCTCTGCATGTCGATGAAACTTGGAAGCAGTTTGCAGAAAAATTCTCTGGCCCCCATGACGGGTTTTGATGTCTGCAAAAAAAAAAAAAAAAAGAGCACAAAATAATGTTGCAGGCAGAGAGGCGTTTGTGTCGATGGAAGTCAGCTGAAGCCTCCGTTGCTCTGGGTCTTTACTTACTCATCTTATTTTGCTGTCCATTGACCTCGGCTGCCTGGCATACAGTTTAAACAGTTGGCTGGGCTGGTTTTATTGCAATGCCTGCATGGTTTAAAGGTTCAGTGAGTTTGATGATTAAGCTGGATTTTGAATACCACTGTGATATTTAGTGATATTTAGCTCTGACTTGTTATTCTTTTTCCCCCCCAAAGAAGATAAACAAAAGTGTTGTGATTTTTTGAGAGAAATTAAAAAAAAAGGCACCTTGAGATAATGAGGTTGCAAGTTGATCTGTTTTCCAAACAACATTATTTTTATTTGCCTGCTATTAGCAGAATACGAGCACACTAAGGCCTAATTAAAGATCACGTTTTGTTTTCATAATTAGCTTTTTCCGATAAGATAATGGGGGCAAGAAAGAGTTTTTTTTTCCTATGAGGTAATTAGTGAAGAAAAAACAAACATCTGCTCGTTCTTTGTTTTTTAGTAACAGATGCTGTTAAAGCAGAAGTGTTTTAAAGGTTCACTCTGGCACAGTGAGAAACCTTTGACTTCTGCAAAGTGGTGTTCAGAGAACCTGACATTTAAATCCAACGAGGATTTTTTTAGCGGCTGGTTAAAAAAACAAACTGCAACCGCGGAACCCGAAACTGCCGCAACCTGTTGAACAAGAGCCGGACGAAACTTCAGGACGAGACCAGAAACAGGATTTGGTTCTTTCGCGACGAGTCCGGTGAACGCTCCCCTCTGCAGTGCGGGTCACTGCCGCGAGGGTCAGAGGCCTGTTTTTGTTTCTTCCCTGCTGCTCGCCCCCTCTACCCCCTCGCGACACACACCTTCTCTCTCTCCCTGCCTCCCAGAGTCCCCCCTGTCTCCCCCCTTTCGACTCTGATCGTGTTTCCCTCTGATAAAGATCTCATTACACACAGAGAGGACTTAGAGCCTGAGCCCCACTCAGAGAGAAAGAGCGAGGGCCAACCAATAAGAAATACTTGTGGAGAGCAACTGGCCCTCAGTGCTGCAAAGGCACCCTGTGTCTCGCTATAAGGACAGCTGCGTTTGCTTTTATGTGCACTTCTGTGTCGACATGTCTGTTGTTTCAGCGGTGTGTAACGACGGAGTCTTCATTTGGTTATCTATGTGAGGCACCTGGGCTCTGAAAAGAGGGTTGCAGTGCTTTTGGGTTATTTCGGCGGGGGGGGGGGGGAGAAAAAAATTACAGTTTTTTCCATCATGGTCTCTCTCCAGATGGACTCACTTTATCCGCTGGTGGTTTGGCTGCCACATCACTGAAAACTGATCATTCGGCTTTTTTGTGTGTGTGTTATTGATGCGTTCATTTCTTTATTTTCAAGCAGTGGGGCGCATGAAACCCGGCTCCGTTCCCCCGAATTGTAGCATTTGCAACTAATTTCTAGCTTTTTCTTCTTTTGGTGTGCTAGTACGAGTCCCCGACTGGCCCCTCGTGACCCAGAGTTACACTTGTTTTTTGTTTTCTTTGAAGACATATTACAGGGACTGATTCGCAACTTGGACGACAGCTGAATCCAATGAATCACTCGGCAGGAGAGCTCCGAAGATTAGTCGATTAATCAGTTAGCTGATCAAAAACAATCACCAGCAGTGTCACAATATCAATATATTGTGATATGTTAGATTTTGTAGGAGCTGGGTTGAGAAACTGTTCATTGCTAAATGGATCAGACAGGAATGTCTGAGAGGTTTATCAAGGGAATTAAAAACCCGGCGCATGAAGATGCTTCATCACACTGATGCAACAGCCTTTTTAATACAAGCTAATACGCCCAGAGATAGACAACGAAAAATAAGCAAAGGGCTGAATTATTTTCTTCATTTTCTACTGGTGTATTATTGCCTGTCGCCCACATCTATAATTAATAATCGCTCACAGGGCTCCAACTAACGATTGTTTTCGTTGTCGATTCCTCTGTTGATTATTTTCTCTACTAATCGGCTGTTTGGGTTTTAAAATGTCAGAAAATGGTGTGGATCATTGTTACCAAAACCCAAGATGACGCCCTCAAATGTTTTGTCCACAGCTCAAAGATAATTCATCTGTCTGTCATAGAGCAGTAAAGTAACGAGAAAATATTCACGGTGAAAAATCTGGAATCAGATTTAAAAAAAATCTCAAAACAATTAATTAATTATCAAAAGAAGTTGGTGTTTAAAGGGGCACTATGTAGTTTTGAGAAGAAATTCAAACCCACATTTTAAACATTAACAATATTAATGAGATAATGATACAAACCCCAGAACACTGTTTAAAGCTAGACAGGTGGCAGGGTCCGCCAAACCAAAACACAGTCAGCTGTGTTGTCCTTCAAGGTCAGGTTGTTTATTCAGTTACGAAAACAAAGAGTTTGTTTATTTAGTTTGATTAGGCATTAAAACAAAATCAGTCCATGAAGATCTTTATCTTCTGATTTAAAATCTCCTCCCCAAATCTACCTAATGCACTTTTAATTGAAAAGTAGGTAACTAATCAATTCATCATTTCAGCTCTAATTGCCTGTAAGTAAGCAAACAAAAGAAAACATACTTGAATACATTTATTAATTAATTAAGTAATTTCTGCATTTTCTCATCATAAGTAACCATAGGTTGCAGCCCTCGAGGAAAAAATGGACACACTGTGTATCTTAATCTTGAAAACCAGAGCTTGAACTCAACAGACTCCCACACAGGCGGGACAGACATGGGCTTAGTTAGTCGGTTGTGAGTCACTGAAAACTTTGACAAACCTGTTGAAACTCTGCATTACTCATAATCAACATAATTGTTTTGCTAATAAAAACCAAACTACTTTAACCTAATTTGACCTAAGTCAGCCAAACCAAACACAAAGTGCTTTTAAAAAAATGCTTTGTCTTCATCCGCTGCAGTAATTTCTCGTCTAATTATATTGCCAAATAAATTGCGAGTCAGTCTGGGTACGGTTCATTTTCACTCAATTTATGTGTTCTTGCTACAATTAAGGGAACACTAAGTCTCATATGAAAGGCACAAGTATAAGCTTATGGAAGTGAATGAGTGCTTGAGAGTGCGTGTCGGTGTGCCATTGTTCTTTGTATAGCCACAGTGGAGCATTAAGGAAGTGTTAGAAGCGTGCCAGTGTGCCCCTGTGAAAGTGTTGAGGGCCGAGCGGTGGACGAGTGTGGAGTGGCTGAACAGTGGCTGCCTTACAGGCAGTTAGCGACCCGGCTTCATTAGACAGAGGCCTGGCTGGCAGCAACCAGGAAGTTCCCATCAGCTCAGCTCTGCCAAGCAGCGGCACAGGCGTTGGTGCTGGAAGGCTTCCCTTAAGATTTTTCTTCTTGTCGCCTCGCCTGTGCCTCAGCTGAATCGAGTGAAAAATGGAGGGAGGCAGAGTTACAGGAAGTGGGGAAAAAGTTGGGCAAAAGCAGGGAAAAGTCTGCCTTTTGTTTGCCATCTTAGTTCTTTTACATAAGAGCAGTTGAAAATAAGGGGATTAAACAGGAGAGGAAAGGAAGCTAATGTAGAGCGTTGAAACGCGGCCCTGGGCTCAACCGCACATCCTTTCAGTCCGGCGTAGAGCTCCCAGATTACTTCCATGTGTCAGTGCGAGGGGGAAGAGAGGGAGAAAAGAAGAAAGCGGGACGGGGAGAGAGAAGTTGAGCGATTGAAAAGCGAGCGGACTCGGATTGGTGGAGATCAGCGGCGGTGTTGGACAGTGGAACTGATCTGTGTGACAGCCATCTCTAAAACCATTACCCCTGCGGCTCCGACTCGGGAACTCGTAACCTCCTCCTCTGGACTGACCTCATAGACTTAACTCTTTCTCAGAGAACCCCTCTGTGCTGTGGAGGCAGACCTCATCAGACGCCAGGCCCAAGCAGCGGGCAGGCAACCTTAACAGCCAGCTGCAATGCAAGTTCTTTAAGACGTCATGAGTTGTCAGTGGCATACAGGCTCCAAGGGATCTGTTTCCCCCGGTTTGTGGCACTCAAAAGACTTTTGTGGGAAGGTTTGAATTTAGTGTGCCAAGACTTTAGGGAAGGGGATGAGGGATCAAACAATGACAGAAACGGGTGGGAGAGGACGAGGAGTGCATGTTTATTAACAAAGAAAAATGACATGGTTTTGCTGAAAATTTGAGGTTATTAAATTACGATGTGGGTGCGGACGACTTTTTCTCCTTTTTCTTTTCCTTCTGCTGAAAAGCAAGATAACAGAAAATGTTTTAAATTAAGTTGGTTTATGGGCCTTTGTGGAGCTTTCAGCTGCAAAACTACAACGTTCAATTACAACCCCAGGTCCAATTACTTGTTTTATTACTCATCCTTTACAAACGTCCTCCCTCTCGCTTTCAACCACATCTACGAAAATTACAAAATATCGTAACTCCAGGTCAACTTTGCATCTTTAGTGGGCGTTTTACTTTTTTTGGAACAATCATATCTTGAATTACAAATAGTTCAGTATAATTATATACCAAAGTTTATTTATATATATTTAAAAAAAGAAAAACGTACTCGGGGTTGACTTACTAACTTCACGTGTTTGCTTTTCCATGAGTTTTCAAACACATGTACAAAATGAGTTAGTATAATAAGACAGGCGGTGTCCACCTACTAATCTTGGTAGCAATTCTACATTTTTCTTTTTCTGTCCTTTTACTTTCAACCACATCTACAAAACAAATTTACTCAATTTACTGGCCTTAGTAGAAATGTTTGCCTTTTCTCGAACTTTTCAATCACATTTAAAAATTTACAAAATAATAAAAAGAAAAATCAGAGGTCCGCTTTCTACCCTTAGAAGTATTTTTTCAACCATATCTCAAATTTACAAACAATAGAGTAGACCCCCCCCCGACCCTCCAAGTCAACTCAACTTGAGGTTAATTTACTTACTTTACTAGTGATTCCCCTGCATTCCCCTCCCCTGTATAAAAGACAAAACATCTAAACTCAAGTACTACTTTAAGGCTTTAGTATTACTTTGCTGAACTTTCAGCCCTGTCTATAAAACTACAGAAAGTACAAACTAAGAAGAAAACAAAACGAATCTTGACTCAAGGTTTAATTCATTAGCTTTTATAGTAATTTTCTGAGCCTTTTGCTCCTCCCTTTAACTTAAATTAAGTTATCTTTTTTATTTTTTGTTAAACATGTCCAACTTTCCAGGAAAATGTATTTAATGTGTCAAAAAATTTAATATCTCTCAATATAATATAATATAATATAATATAAATTGGAAGTGTTGAATCACTCACCTGTGGCTGCTAAAGTGGAACCAAAGTGAGCTTTACCTGTGCAACAGATGATATTTTACCAGCAGACACTGGATGAAGCATGACCATACCCAACCAGCTCTGAACATATCATTAATGATCATCACGGAGCTCTTTGTTCACTGTTATGAGTGCACTAATGGAGTGACAGTGTAATTGAATGGAGTGGTAGGATAATAGAATGATAGAATGATAAAGTAATGGAATAGTGTGGTAGCAGCCCCCTTTTTCCCGAGGGATACCCCCCGTAAGTGTGTCAGCATGGCAGATGGGCGGACTGTAACACACAGAGTCCCCCCCCCCACCCTCCTCCCCATGTTAATTATAAAGCATCATAATCCATCTATGGCATACAGAGGCAGGACATGGAGACTATTAGGGGGAGCATGGAAATGGCACAGTGTATAATCCTCAGGACTTTACCACTATTAGTCTCCCCAGGCATCGAGCAAAAACCACTCATTTCTCCAGTAATCTTGTTTCAGCAGTCCCTTTCTTACTGTGTGTGTGTGTGTGTGTGTGTGTGTGTGTCTGTCTGTCTGTCTGTCTGTCTCTCAATGTGTGTCTCAAAAATTTTTTTAGACGGTAACTGGAAGTTTGATTTATCTTTGATTTTTTTCCCTTCTTCATCTTTCTCGTTCCCACCATGCCCACAGGCAAAGACAGACGGCCCAAAAAGCATTCGAGTTTGTGTGTGTGTGTGTGTGTGTGCGTGCGAGTGTGTGTCTGTGTGTGAGTGTGTATGCGTGCCTCCGTTAACCCATTCTGCCAAGTCTTGGCTCAGCCTTTTCTAAGCAAACTCCCAGCATGATCCCGGTCCCCCTTGTGCTGGTGAGAAGAGCTGGAAGAAAGGGCCTATGGGACTCCTGCTGCTCCCAGGCCCAGTCGCGGCCCCTCCGCCCACGAGGGCCGGGCCTGGGATTTGCTTGCGCGCCGGGGCTCTGTGTGGCAGCTGTGACTGACGCTTCAATCGCCTCTCCCTGGGACACCCCAGTGCAACCCTGCATTCCCTTTCACACCTCGGAAACGGGGGGAAAAAGACAATTACACACATATTCAGCGACCTCCCTCTCCCAGTCTTTCCACAATCCTGCATTTCTGATGTGAAGCCATTTAGCAGATCTATAAAAACATTTCTAAAGTTTCTGTGTTGTGCAAATAAGGCCTCCTTTTAAACAACTTGCAAATTAGTTTACTTGTCTGGACAGCCTGTCTGCAATTTTATTATTTATAGTTGCCCTTGTTTATTTAATTTTTTACGCGAGTTGTCCTTCGCCGAAGTAAACAGTGTAACTCGGCTGTTTCCTTTGCATTTCCCCCGATATTTAGGAAATGTAAGTAATGGAAAAAGATTTGAGCCTAAAAGTGAAGTTAATGCTATCATGTATGGATTGTCAGTAAATTGAGTTTGTCTCTGGGCTATTGGAGCAGGGACTCGTAAGCCAGCGGGATTTAACTCTCATAATTGAATTATTCTGATTGCTGACTTGATTGATGGAGTCAGATGCGGAGCGTTTTCCGTGAGTTTTTGTCCCGACTAATTCTTCTTCCAATAGAGCCACACCAGACAGATACAATAGGAACCTGCAATCAATCACAACTGCAACCCCGAGCAGTTTTGTTCTGAGAGAAATGTGCCTGCCATCAGGTCCGAGTTCCACAAGCCGTCCACACAACGTAAAACCAACAATGACATCAGATAGCGGAGCACTCTAAAGTCTAATCTTCCCATAATGCCATGCTAAACCCCACAGAGACCCACGGCAGGGAGAAAGGCTTTTTTATGCCCCGGCGCTGCTCCTCCTCCCATGGCCTCTGGCTCTCCGTGTGTGTGTGTGTGTGTGTGTGTGTGTGCATGCATGTTGGGAAGAGAAAAAGAATTCGAGAGTGAATGGAGATGTCACTGTCAGACTCTGGCCTCCACATGAATCCACCCCAGAATGGCCATATTGGCAGCTTGTGTGTGTGTGGTGAGTGAGGGAGCCTGTCGGGGGTCTGCCGTTTCCCCTCCACGCCGAGTTCTTACGGCCGTGATTGGAGCGCAGCAGGGCACAGGTCTATATTTCATCCCGTTCATATGAAGGGGAGGCCGTTTCATCTCCCACACACATGTTTCCCATCAGATGTGTGTTTATTCTCCCCCATGATGTGCTTTGCCATGGAAGCCTCTCATCTCCCCGATATTGGAAATAGGAGTGAAGGTCTGCTAAAGCAAACACAATATCCTAAAAACCTCTCCGCGCTCGCTTTATTACGAAGTATGCAGAGAATAAGGCTCGATTTAATGAGTGGCCATGGTCGTTTCTCCTCTGTAATACAATATTTCATGCTGCGATTTTAACTCGCTCGTCTTAATGTGCGCTGCTCTGCTGTCTCATCCTCTGTGTGTCCCCCCCACCCCCCACCCTGCGCTGAAAACTTTCACTACTTTTAGCTATTCTCCTCATCTGTCTCTCACATCCCCCCACTGTGAAACATGACAGCCCGAACCTCCGCCACATCACTCCTCTCCTCTCCTGTCTCCAAGATGAAAGCTTTTCTTTGCAGACAAACCTCTGTGAGTCCTTTCTCTGAGCGCCGGGGCCCAGGCCCGTGTTGCTGCTGCTTTTAGTAGCTCTGTTTGCTGCATTTTCTGATTTATTTATACATCTCTGATTGTAGCACCTCGTGCATGTCAGGAATCACAAAGTCGGACCCTTGCATGTGCATTATGCGGGGCTGAGTCAAATTCGTATTTGAAATATACATGAATGCATGAATATATTTATCGTCGAGAAGCCCCCGTGCATCCGGGAGAGTCTCATTTCCTGCGGTGGCCCTGCTCTGGAATGGAGTGGCGTGATCCTTGAAGGCGCCCCACATGCGACCACCAAATAGAGCCGCCTGGTGCACCTCTCACACAATTGAATGGTGGAAGGGAAGGGAAATGATTTGGCTCCTATTTGAGGGGCTGGAGCAGTTGCTTCAAAGCAGTGTGCCTGGCTGAGGCTTTAACCGGCCTTCTCTCTGCATTAGATGTGCGTCCTGTGATGAGCCTTTGAAGGGTGCGGGCAGTTCTGGCTGGGAGATTGCGATTGCATTGCACGGGTGTTGGGGTTCGGGGCTTGCAAAGAGACTTGCAAGTCGGTGGCTTCAACAGGATTGTGGTGCTCCACTCAGCTCTGCTCAGGCAGGCTAGGCTGAAACATGTCGACCCGAGAGCTGCAATGTGACGAGGGAGCGGCTGCTGTGTCACGTTTAGACATACATACACACTTATACATACGTATATATATCCCAGCGGAAGGTGCTGTGGCTGTATGTATGTGTGTGTGTGTGTGTGTGTGTCAGCTGTGGTTGGCTTGAGCAGATTAAGGTTTGAGTGTGCGTTACAGATGGCAGTAATAATGATCAGATAGCCCTTGTAATAGAGACGGCCCAGTTTGTAATGGCTTCCTTAAACAACACATGGAGCGTCTTTTACGAGGCCACAATCCGCCCGGTTATCACAGAGCAAACTGTGTGAATGAGAATAGCGTCATGTCAAACAAGCTATTTATTAGCACACACATCACACACACACACATTTCATTTTAATACCGACAGCGTGCATCTTGCCTCGCGCTCTGCTTGTTAAAGGCGAGTGTTATCAGAGGAGACACAGGCTCCCGCTCCACCAGTTAGGCCGTCCTCCCCTTTTTACATCCACTGTTAATGAGCCTAATGATGTGTGTCTCCGCGATTGCATCAGTCAATATGCTGTTCAATATGGGTTTTAGAAACCCACTGACAACTTAAGCATGTCCGCCTGGATAAGATCTCCCATCCAAGGGAGGCAAGAAAGAGCAACTAATTTGTCTTGGATTGGAGGGGACATGTGTAGCTGTCTTCTGCAATCATGAGCCGAGATTGTAAGCAGAGAATAGACTTGTCAGTCAAATTTCGCTGATAAGACGGCGCTTTTAAGACGAGAGAAGGCAGCTGCGTGTTAAAAACACTGTGTCCTAGTTAGAACTGCGCCCGGCGCTCTCTCTCTCATACGGAGATCTATTGTTTGTTTGGTGTAGATACTTTTCAGCTGCTTTTGTCTGTCTGTTGTTTTCTTTTTTAGATTCCTGCGCAGATTTAGTTTCTGTTCCGTTTTGGCACTTCAGAAGGGGTTTAGTCGGAGTTTTGTTTCAGTCTATGTCAGGAGGTGTTTAGTATGTTAGAGAACAGGGACATTTAGCTTTATGCTCCGTCGGAGAGTTTCTGCAGAAGTTTAATAGTCTCTGGCTAGTGATTACAGATGTGCCTTTCTGTTCATTCCTACAGCGCTTGGCTTATTATTTTTAGCCCCATTAGTTAGTGCACTTTTCAGCAGACACACACACCAAAGATGCAATTTTTTTTTTTTTGCATTGAGATTACAATGCTAATGTTAGTTTCTTCCCCTGGTGAAAAGAAAGTGAAGGCAGAGACCCCTGTGACACTGATAAAAGCTGTTTCTTTTATAAACCACACAGCATTTGATTGATCTAGCCCGTGGTCTTGATCCCTGGGCTCGGCTGATTAAACCTATCCATCAGCTGCTCTTATCAGCGTCCTAACAGATAGACTGCAGGACACTGAACTAAAACCCGTGTATTGTTGTTACACAGAAAAAGTCAAAGGGTTAAGGACAGGGAGGGGAGAGGTTTACCACAACCCGTCTCGTCAAGGCTTTGCGAACAAAAGAAAATGAATCCAACATGTTTTTTTTTAAGCAACAGCTCCTGCAGAAAAAAAAGGTTTAGAGATAAGCATCTTTCATGCCATTGTCATGAGTGTTCTGCACTCACACACGTGTCTATTGGAACCTCGAAATGAGGTCGAAACAGTGGCATTGCAGATTGTGACAAGAGTGTTTCCCCTCTAGTGGGAAATCATAAAGTAATGTTTCCTGTCCGAGTGTCAGCTCCCCGCTCGTGGTGTGACCCTGCCCCCGGTCACAACTCACACAGACATCAGCCAGATAATGACATATCTTTCACTGACAGGCTGTCATTCACAAGCCTCTGTGAGCGGCAACACACACACACACACACACACACTCTCACTTGTACGCGTGCAGACGTTGCTCTCGTGCGCACGCTCGGAAACGAGGGCAGACGAGCACGGTCGTCGTTATGAATCATCTGAATGATTTGCAAGTCAAATAAGCCAGTTTCATAAGATGTGCCTGTTATTTTGTGAAATAAATTTGAGTTTCTCATCTTCCGGGTGACTGTTAAAGCAAATACATCAAGGCGTCTAAAACGCGGATGATTGCATGTCACTTTGCTCTCATTTATCTGCAAGCATCTATTAGCGTCGTGTCGTCAAGCCAATGAAAACGGCACCGGAAAAAGCCAACAGATGGGCTTTTATAAATCACAGATGTATGAGTTTGTTAAAGATAAAGCCTTTTTTTTTAAATCCTTCATCTTATCTTAAACTCCTTAAATCGCATTGATTTGGGGATTCGTAACATCCGGGAAAACAAACTAACTATTTTCACATAGTTCAACGTAAACACAGAGTGGTTACGGTGGATAAAGATCATATCTGCTGCCTGCATGCTATCGTCACTTTACAGCATGTCAAAATCAGATGGTTCAGATAGATGGAAAAAAAAAAGTTTGCTGCCTTATCAAGAAAACAATCATCCAAAGTTTACATAGTCAGAAATCCGTGTTGGAAGGAGATGGTTATTGAAATCCTGTTGCAACATGCCCTGTAGAAGCAGGTGTGGACCTGCTACTCGCCTACTTGCTGCTGGTGATTTGGGGGGATGGGGGGGCAGGTGTGAACACTCCCCAAATGCTAGACAGGAAGAAGTTGCCTGCGTGGCACATTCATTAACCTGGTATCTAGCTAATCTCCTGGCTAATTCATTTAGTCCTCCGAGCACTCCTGTGTATTAATATCCTCCCCGCGCCGCTGCTCATGGGATGCAGCAGGAGCGTAGCCATGGCGATGATTGTGTCATTATTTTGCAGTCAGATGAGTGATATCCCAGAGGGTTGGAGCTGGGTTGTCCGGGCCGGTTGAGAGGGACTGATTAGAATTGCAAATGGCCGCCAAGTGTTGTGTTTATTGTGTGTCTCAATATTGGAGACAATCAGGCGAATCAAAGCCCTCAGCTGGAGAGATGGGACTGAGGCACGGTGGGCCTCTCTGGTTGGCACCATGTCCTCGGTGCTTGCTTCCCCCCCCCCACCCCACCCCACACTCCCTCTCTTCTTCCTCTCCTCTCTGTTGCCCTCTCGCTCGGTTGACACGGTCGTGTGTATAGGACCTGAAGTACATGGACACAGCTGGAGGAGGAGAAGGGGAGACAGAGAGAGCCTCTAAATCTAGTGCACTCAATCATCTGTAGTGTGGCGGTCCTCTCACACAGCTGAGAAATATTAAACACGCTTTATGATAATGAAAGCGCCGGCGACAGACATAAATATCAGAGGCAAAGTGCTGAAGGATTAAAATGTCTTGTACGTTTGCTCATAACACAAATTTGTCATTGATTTCATGGCTTCTGGAATCGTTAGAGACGGAATTATCAGCTTTTCATCAGCGGAATTTCCTTTTTTTTTTTTTCTCCAACGCCTGTCTGTGATGAGGTATATCGCATGACATATTAAGGGCTCGGGGAATATTCGCGTATCTGCATACAGTTCTGGTGTCGGGCCCTGCAAATGGAACCTATTGGCAGCGTGCCCTTGTTATGGCTGGGTGACAGACTGTGGTGCAAAGTGGCCTAAACACACATTTTCTCCACAAATCACTCCGGAATTGTTCTTCCTCAACGATTGGCCATTACCCCCTCCGTTATTGACTCACTGTTTGTACAAGATTCGGCGAAATCCATCTGAAAAGCCATCTAGCGCTGTTGTGCGAGACAGGAAGCTAGTGTTTTAGCTCACCGTGTAATTCACTCTGTCAGTTGCACACAGAGAGGCCTATCTTCTCTTGTTTCGCTACTGTTGGCTTTTAAAGAACGCGTGTGTGTGTGTGTGTGTGTGTGTATGTGTGCGTGTGCGTGTGTGTGCAATGTACATGTGAGTTTGTGGGTGCGCACTCATGCGTGCACATGTCCCTGTCCGAACACAGGATAATTCCTCAGGTCATACCTGCTCCCCGTATAGCACCGCATGACCAGTCACAACAGGCATGTGTGAGGCCCAGGTACAGGCATGCACAGTGAACAGGTATAGCTACAGGGACGTGGCTGTTTAAGTGAAGTTTTATTGCACCACACACGCTTTCCCAAGCTTGCGCCGCTGTAGGCTAAATGAAAAAGTTAAGAGGAATGCGTTTGCACTCGACGGAAATCCCTTAGACTTACTGCGAGCTTCCACCGTGACTTGTGATCGAATGAAAGGCCGGCAGCCATCATAAGACCCGCATGTCTGACATGATATGATCAAGAGTCACCGGGCTCGAAAGGCAACAGTCAGCGGCATGTGAGAAGCTGCGGCTCTCGGCCTGTTTAGACAGCGTTGTGTGCCGTTGAGCTTGACAAGGAGTTGATGAGAGATCCTTACAATGTGTGTGCGTGCGTGTGTGTGTGGAGGAAAAAAAGAGAATTCTTGAGAGGGAGAGTGTGTGTCAGATCGCCGACGTGGCTGTTTGTGAGTGTGTGAAAGCAAGGAGAGAGTTCATGAGGTGACATCTCGTCAGCTGTTTGACTTTCCCAGTTTCCCAGGGAAGCAGTTTCAAGAACAATGCAGAAGAAAAACCACCAACCACCGACAATTGAAATGCCACAAGAAAAAGGAAAAAAAAAAAAAAAATCCCGGAGCTGTTTGTTGGTGACTGAATTATTGCCATTGCTTGAGATTGGAGACAGGGGAAATGTGTGAGTGACTGCACTCTGCTTGTTGCAGACACATATCACCAACCGGACTCCTCTACCCATCCATCTCCCAGCGCTGCGCACAATGGCAGGAATACATTAAAAAAGAGTGAGTCAGGAGGGAAGGGGACGCAAGATAAATATTGTGTTAGTATTTTCCCTCCCTCTCCCTTGCAATTGTCTCTCACGTTGACAGATGAACAATGAAAGTATTTTGAACTTTGCTGCGCGCTATCTTTTTACTTCTGGGTTCAGAACCGTGCTGTCAAAGCCAGACGTGCTCTGGCAGAGATTGATTGATTCGCTTTCTGTGCGCCATGTCTTCCCTTTGTTCTTCCAGGAAGGCTTTGGTTTCTCTCCAGCCTGCCAGACTCTCTGTAGCTGTGTCATATTAACACCTGTTAACAACATACAGACTCGTAAAATATCGATTCAGTGCTCCCTTGATCATAAAGTGTTGCTATAAAACTCAAGCTGGAAGGAGGTCGTTCTGTATTCAGAAAGCGACACACGTATGTCTTTGTGTAGCAGAAGCTTGCGCTTATGACGGGGGGGGGGGGGGGGGGGCAAAAAAAAAACAAAAAACAAATATCCTGCAAATGATCAATATTATTACGAGTGAAGAAATTGGCCTAGTTGGACATTCGTGGAAGTCTGCTTATTTTCTTGAGTCAGATGAGAAGATTGACACCACTCTCATGTTTGTACGCTAAGATATCAAGCTACAGCAGTCAATAAGCTTATCTTAGCTTAAACTCATAGTACGTCAATCAGTCTCCTCAGAACAAAAACAAAGGACTGAAGTAGCGTGGGATCATGGGAGTTTCTGTTTTTTAGTTTTAAATACCACCGTAGACCCTATACACACGGCAGCCATTTTCCCCCTGACGTCAAGCTGGGATAATGTTAAGCTGCCGTGTTTCAGGCTGCATGCCGTTTAAACATAGGACATCCAACCAATCGTCATAATTTTTACCACGTACTGTTTGATTAGCAACTCAAAAGGCCATGGTTATTGAACATCTGGAGGGACATTGCGCCGAATTTCTAGGTAAGGAAGCATATTTGATAACCCACTAGCTAACGTTAGCATTCAGTCACGACCTTGCTAACATTATCGTTTGGTCACATCCAGCGCGGTTCACTGCCAGGTTTAAATAGATGTGTCCAAGATGGGCTAACGGAAGCTAACGGGTAATCATAAAATATGCCCAATTTCCTACCAGAATTACACTTTCCATCGTCTTGGATATTGCTGACGAGAGTCGGGCAAAACTGTTCATGGAAGAGGCAATCAGTGCGTTTACATGCACAGCTTAGTCAGATTACAGCCATATAGTTCGACTATGCTGCTCAGTCGGACAACTGCAATTATCCGAGTATACATGCCAGTGAGAAAATCGAATTACTGGCCGAAAGCATGTCATACCCCGGAACGCTAGGTGGCGCTGTACCCATTTCAACTAGTGTTAAAGGCGCACCTCCGGCTGACCTCTTTACGTCACCAGCTGCCTCGGCATTCAAGAAAGATGGCGTACGAAGAGCGAGACGAAGCTACATCTTTGTACACTTCGTATGTGGTGTACATGATAATTACACAAACTAGGTGCACTCTGGCACTCTTTCTTGCCGTGATTTCGGAGGAAAGCCGCCGCCGCCGCCCGTCTACTTCCGGCTCACGGCCCCGGGGAAAAATCTCGCGCCTGCGCAGAACGCAAAATCCGATCCGATCCGCTGGAAACGTATACATGCAGGAGTAATGTGACTTTCAATCGAATAATCTACGTAGTGTAATTCGACTGAGAAATCCGATCCGGTCCGATTTTAGTCAGACAAAGGTGTATACATGCATCTTAAAAATCCGTTCATAGTCAGACTAACGCAGTAATTCGGTTTTCTTGAGTGTCATGTAAACGCACTGAATGTGATAAAGATAAAAGTTTTGCTCGGTTATATATAGCCATTACTCAGTTATATTTAGCCATGTTTGCCGAAGTCCTACCTCGCGCTCTGATTCTCCGAGTTACAGCAACAGACAAACTCATGACCTTGACTGAAACTTAATCAGACCCAAATTGGGTTGGAACATTTTTAGAAAAACTAATTCTAATGAAGTAAGTACAGAACTCTACAAAATAACAACAAATCTTTAAATACTGGAATCAGGGTAAAAGGGTTAAAGTTGTAATCTGTACAAAGAACAAAATGTTAAAAGACACAGCAGTTTCACCTGTGGTGCTGGTCAGTGTTCGTCGGAGCCGGGCAAGCTGTTCCTCCTTGTTTTTGTTTAGTCTTTATGCTAAGCTAACTGACTGTTGGCTCCAGCTTCATATTTACAGAAAGGAGAGTGGTATCAATCTCCCCAATTACTCCAGGCAAGAAAGCAAATATTTCCCAAAAATGTTGAAGAAGAGAAACCTCATTAGGAGAGGGTGTCGGGTTTGTTTGGAAGATGTCTCGTGGCTGATCGCTCGCTGATTTGATTCCCAGATGCGTCGGTGCCAAAATATACCGCTGAGCAGAACAACTAAACCTACTACCGCCTCCTCCTGCATCCCCCCCAACCTGGTGGATCTGAGAGCTGACTCATTCAGAGCACGAGTTCGAAAAAAAAAAACAGCTAACTTTAGCTACAAACGGTAGCCTGGCTCTCATCCTCAATGAGCTTTTTCACTTTGCCTCATTATTCAGGCTAAAACTGTGATCCCTTGAGTAATTTTTAACCATGCTGAGATAGGAGGGCAATTGTTAAAAATTGAATTCAACCATGACTGGCTCTATCGAAGCCCAACAGAATTTAAATAAGGAGTGTATAATATGGCGCTGTGTGTGTGTGTGTGTGTGTGTGTATGTGTGTGTGAGAGAGAGAGTGCTTGTGTGTTTATTAGTACATGTGATGTGTTGATTGAGTAGAAACATTAAAGGGCTGCTTTTTTTTCTGAGAAATGCTTTCCGAGGGCTTATCGATGTGGCAGAAAATGGCTGCTGGTTAACAACCCGGGCAAAGCTGCGTGGGTTTGATAATGGTTATGATTCTTTCTTCCCTCTAGTTTCTCTCCCAAGTGGGAACGAAACACAACTGGGTGAGTGTGAGAGATGCTATTGTTCGTCCGGGAGGTTCTCCTGCTCTCTCCCCTCCTGCTCTGCTCGGCACTGATTACAACCTTGCATCCCCGTCCAGCTCTTGACTCTCTGCTCTCCAGCTCTGAGTCCTGGGGGAATCCTGTCCAGCCCCCCCACCACACACACACACACACACGCCCACCCGAACACACACACTCACACACCAACTCTGGCACGTTCAGGGTCTCTGGCGCACCAACACACACCGTCACCCACTCACGCATGTATGGTCACACGTATATCTGCACACACAGTCGCACAAACACGCTCGCACATACAGTGGGTTTCGGGCCAGGCGGGTTTGGCAGCGACCGTAGACTGGGCCTGTGGAGAGATCTTTACGGAGCATGCAGAGCCCATCTGTGGCTGCTCCTCAGTGATGGGAGGCAGCTGGCTGTGTGTGCATGAGTGTGTGTGCTTGTGCATGCGTTATGTCCCGGCCAGGGAAGGAACCAAGGGAGAAGGAGAGAGGCTTGTGTCTGTGTGGGTCACAGAGCAAGCCCAGAACGAGGGCTAAACTCAGGCTGAAACTGACCCAAGCTCTCTCGTGTGGCTCAGCCAAATCTCCTCTTCCTCTGCTCTCCTCACCCCTCAGCCCTCCAGCTGGAAGAGCTCAGTCCCTGGGCTCCGCCATGAATAAGTGGAGACGCGGAGTGCAACAGTCTGGGCCTTCTCTCGCTGTCAGCGATACCGTGGATGACGTTCAATCACAACCGCATACACCCAGGCTCGCCTTAACTCCCCTGCTCTTAGAGAGGGATGGGCTCGGCATTGACGGAAACCACAGAGGCCATAAGAAGAAACAGATTATGCTCTTTCTCCTCCCTAATGACTTCTGACACTCCTTTCGCTCCACAGTCCTCTTCAGCCTGTTGGTCCCGTCCACTTCTCCCTCCGTCCTCCTTTTCCGGCGAGGCCATCTGGGCGTCATCTTGTTAGCTCATTACGGCCGCCGATGGCGCTATGCTAGCCCCTCATGTGACAGTGATCGAGGGCAAGCATACTGAGCTTGTTTGCTGAACGTGAGAGGTGTGTGTCAGCCGCACTCTTATGTGTGTGTGTGTGTGTGTGTGTGTGTGTTCCAATTCGCCTGTGTGCAACTGTTATGAGTCACGCTGAATCTGATTTGCTCTGCATGCCAGCCTGTTGACTGAGCTAACTGAAGCTAGTGTGTGTTTGTCTGTGAGAGAGCGAGGGTGTCTGTGTTCACACGTACAAAAGCAGCTCTCGGCGGGGTGGAATTCAGGATATTCTGTCTGTCTTTTTTGCTTCTGACATCTTCATTTATGTCCCACTAATGGGGACAGCGCGCAGGGAAAATACCAAGTGTTCTGCTTTCCAGCAGGCTGCTGTTGCCAAGTCTGGAGTTTAAATGCAACTTGGACTCAGTTTATAGTTTATCCAATACCGCTACCCGTTGGCGGGTTTGTCCTGCTTTTTCTATTATAAGGGTCAAATCCTTCCTGCTTTGCTAAACAATTCTGGAACCAGATGGGCCTTGTTTTGCTTAATTTCAGGATCCTTGTGTTTGTTCGTGTGTCCCTCTATGTGTGTGTGTGGCCTGCACCAGCATTGAGGCGACTTGTTTACCGTGTTTGACATGTGAGGAAACCAGTGTGTGTACACTGCGGGGCGTGTGTTTATGTGTGTGTGTTTACAGTCAGGCCTTCCTAAGAACATCTTCCCCTGCGACGGCCTGACAGAAGCCTGCTATGTATACAAGCACTTTGGACAGAGCCCCCGGCTAGACCCACGACCGGCTCACCTTACCCATGGTGTCGCTTCAAACGCTGCAGGAAAAATGGTCCAAACTGGTTCCAGAGCTGGTCAGCCAGTTAACGTGACTCAACTGTATTGCAGATGTGGCAAATTTCTCTGGAGCCGCACAAACACACTGACAGTTTGATGATACGAGTGTTTCTCCCAAGAATAAAATGATCACACTGTGTCAACAGCCCTCAGTGGATCTTAACCACACATCAAGAAGGAAGCCATTTCAGAAGCTGCCGCTTGAATGTTTCCATTGTGAGGCAGAGCCAGCGTGTGGCTCTATCTTGATGGATCTGAAAGTGGTTAAAAGCAGAAACAGTCCCCGCTAGAAGACAATTATTTAATATTGATTGACTTGGGCGGGAAGAGGATGCGTTTGTAGCCTGAGATTACACAAAACGCCGACCGCCTCGGGCTACTGATTCGGCTTTAAATCCCTTCAGTTATATATATATTACGCAAGAGCTCAACTACAATACTCTTTGCATAACGCGGCTTTGTGTTCTTAGGAGACTTAAATGTAACCACGTGTCGTTTGAGTGAATTACTGTTATGTTTCATGAGGAGCCGTAAAATCTATGCAAACTGTAAGCCTACGGAGCTGGTGATTGAACAGGCCGTTAAAAAACATGGCTGCTGTACAGAGCGTCGTGTGTAATAACCGGGGGGAGGCAGCTGCACAGGTTTTGTGGATAATGTAAAAGAGAAATGATAATTGGTGAGGGAACACTTTTGCTGGCGTGATAATTACCACGCAGAGAGCGAGGGGAATCGAGTACCTGTTGTGGTGCTGATTGCATGTGGAGTGTGTGTGTGTGTTTTTGCATGACGCACTTGTGTGTTTTAAAGGCCAGAGAGAACAAGTGCGCAACTACATGTTAGGCTGCAGAAAGAGGAAGGGTTTAGTACCTGCATGTTCCCACTGGCAGCGATGGATCTCCCTGCATACGTGATAGAGGATAATTGATTTGAATTGATATGTATGGCATGTTCATGCCGCTGCTCGGGAGGAACAAATCAATTTGACACCATTCTGTTGATATGAGCCTTTTCTGCCTCTTTCTCTCACAGTTCCTGTGTCTCGGCTCCATTCATTCAGCGAGGCCGAGGCTGCCTGCCAGTGCTACGCTTGGGGCAGAGGCCTGAGTTGACTGGACGGGGTTGGAGAACACAGGGGGGAAGGGCTGGTTTGAGGCTCTGTAAGGGGCTTTGAGTGGGCCTTAGTGTAGGCGGCGTTTTATATGAAAGTCGGTGAGGGCAGGGCGCTTGAATAGGGGTGGCTGGGAAGTTGGGCTGGGAAGGTCCAGGATGCACCCCACAGTGCTTTTGTGCGCTCTCACATCCGTGTGTGTGTATGTGTGTGGTGAGGTGGCGGCGGCAGTGGGTGGTGTAGCATATGTGAGATCATGTGCTCATATTCACCAGTGGAATGTAAAAAGAAAGAAGGAGGAGGGGGGTTCTCCTCTCTTTTTTTTTTCCTCCGCTTCGTTGTTTTCTGTTCTCTCTCTGCTGGGCTGTAGTGTAGGTCTGTTTGTATAAGCTCTTTACAGGATTGAGCACGCCGTGGAGCCATCCAGATGAAACAAAACCAACCTCATTTGGTTGTTTTGAAAATGATTCTCTTTATTTTGTTTGGTTCAGGCAGATCCACCTCGTTTGACATGAGGGGAATAAAGGCTCTCTCGCGTTCAGGGTCATTTCCCAGAAACATCGTTTGTATCTGCGCGGCGCTTCCTCTGTGCACTTGAGCTTCTTTCATCAACAGGTCTTAAAAAGTTTCTAGACAACATGAATGAAACATGCAATTCAACCTCCCTTTTCCCCCCTTTTTTCCCTTTCGACCTCCTCAAAAGTACAATAATCTTCAGTCACTCGTCTCCTCCTCTCCATTGCGTGGCTGTGTGTAGCACCGGAGTGGCGCTGATTAAGCCAACAGAGAGACAAACGGGAGACAAAGTCCCAGCCCACCAGTTTAGTTTCACATCCTGGACTGGAGCTGGGCTGCAGCTTGCCAAGTGGAGGGCTTTTAAACTGGGCTAAACACTAATTGCTGCCCTATTTCTTTTATGTTGCTTCTTTCCCATCTGCGATGGCGCTTCCAGACCTCCACAGCAGCCAGAGCCTCATTATAGCAGACAGTTAACAAAGGCTGGGAAACAGAAGCGGAGAATTCACTTAGGATAGCTATCTAACCGCCAACTAGGAGGCCTGCTTGGAAAATTGAATCAATGACAGGGGCCGGCTTGTGATTAAATCCTTCAGGGATATTAAGATATTAAGATTTTGGAAATCTTAATTATTCATCTAAATGGTCGCTGCTCTCTTTGATAAAGGAATAAATGGGTTGTAAAAGTGAGAAGTGGGGTGTGAGGCTCGTTGTTTTATTAGAGAGCCGTTCTTTTTACGTATTTATAGCAGAACATTCAAAAAAAAAAAAAGGAGTCGCAAACAATTTCTCGACAAAAGAAAGTGCAAAGGGAAAAAAACACTTGTTGAGCGAATCAAGGTCTAATTGTGATGTTTCCCCGGCTTTTTCTTTCTCCCCCTTCTTGCTTGTTTTTCTGTAGGTGTTTGTGTGTGTGTGTGTGTGTGTGTGTGTGTGTGTGTGTGTGTGTGTGTGTGTGTGTGTGTGTGTGTGGAGTGAGAGAGCAAGGGGGGGAGAGTGAGGGGAGGATGGAGAGGAGGGAGGGTGAGAGAAAACAGAATGAGGGAAATGTTGAAGAGGTGAATGAGAGGGAAGGATAAAGCTGTAGGGAATGAGATTGGGTTGTAGAAATAGAGGGGGCTGAGATTGGGGAGGAACGAGGGAGGAATAGAGAGAGGCGGCGGGGAGGAGGAGAGGGGGGCGGTCAGCAACAAAGCCTAATGTTGCCATGGAAACTTGTTTATGCCTCACTGATGCATCTTGTAGATCCAATTAGAGACTGATTGTGTCCGTGTCTTCATAGACACACGCACGTGTACCCCGGCATGATGCGCGCGCACACACACACACACACACACACACACACACACACACACACACAGACGCGAAAAAACAAATGTACACTTGTACGCACACACAAACACACACGGGCACATGCAAAGTGTTGTCGCTGAGAAACCCGCAAATTGTTAGGAGAGGTAGGACAAAGGATGCCCCGCGTTCTCTCTCTCTTATCGGCCCTTGAATTAGCGCAACCCCTCCTCTCACCCCCGGCCCCCTCCTCACCCCCATGAGCATCAGACAATGGCGTGGAAATAACGTCTCACCCGCTCCCAAGGCTCGTACAAGAGGTCCTATCACCACAGGCTTTCATGACATCATATTCCGCCACCCCCCCCAAAAAAAAAAAAAAAAAAAAACGGTGGTTGGTGGTGATGGTGGTGATGGTGGTGGTGGTGTGGGGGGTATTTGATGGACAGGAGTTTTGCACATTTCATGTTACATTTATCTCCTTTGTAAATGAAGCAATTTATTTGGTAATGTCCATGTCTGAGAAGAATGGCCATGAATGTTGAAAAGGCCTTAATCCAATCATGTTCATTTTCATGGGGGGTATTTCTTCAGAAAATGGGACTTTTTAAATGACCGTTTTCTTACAATGGCTGGCCGTTCGCCAATGTTTAACATCAGAGGAGGAGGGATGGCGATCGTAAGCTCCCCCCTACACTCACGCGCTCCTCTATCAGTCTCTTTCAGGAGGCATCAGCGTCCTCCCTTCCCCGGGCCTGTCTGAAGAGTCAGTTATTTAGTGGTGAAATGATGTGTGTGATGATGAAATGAGGGGCTGTAGATAAGGTGAGATTACCCTCCGAGAGAAAAAGAAGGCAGAGACGGGGAGAGACAGAGAGGGGCCCGGCCCCTGATGTCTTGTTAAAACGTGAGGGATCAGGAAGAACAACAAATGCATTGCGCGCCGCTAAATCCTGCTTAAATCCGCTGGCATGGGCAGATATAGCAGATAGCCCCGCTGCTGTGCTCGCTGTCTGCGACCACAACACACACACACACATACACACACATGCATAAACACACCCGTGGTCAGTCCGGCTGTCTGGGTTAATGCTTGGCTAACTGGGACAGCAGAGCTGAACCATGTTGACATTTTAAGCCTCAAACAAGTCCAGAACAATGATTCAGCCCGTCTGCCCCCCCACCAGACCGCAACCTCAGCCCGTTTTGCTGACCGACTCGCGCACACACAAGCACACACATGCGGACGTGCATAAACATACACACCACTGCCCAAACACACTGCGACTCAGTGCACTCGGTGTACCCCGCCCCCTCTCTTCACACACACTTACACACACACAGTGGGTCTCCTCCTGTTCCCCACCTTTACTGAATAAAGGAGAACAAACGCTGATCTGATCTGAGTTGGCAGCAGAGAGCGAGGTGGAGAGGTACAGTAAGGCCAGATGGATTATCTTAATCCTCCAGTAGATGATCACGGCAGAGGGAAGATGAACCAGGAAGCCTTAACCTACCGGCTGACCCCTGCGCACTGTTTTCTTCCAGAAAACTCCGACCCCTGAAGCCGAAGCAGCCTAGATATTACACTGAAGTCCGGAGCCTTACGTGGAAGTCCAGAAATATGAAAAAAGAATCCGCTGCATTCTTTGGATGTAATCCTATCTGTAGCCATTTCTGCGGCAGCCATTTTGTGTTTGGCCATTTTGTTTCGCTCCTTGTAAACTTTTGGTATGCTTTGATTTCGGATCCAAGTATGAGAAGGAGAAAAAAAAAAAAAAAAACTTTAGAGGATTTGTGTGAAACGCTCTGTCGACTAGCGCCGAACAGTTTCAAGCTGCTACATGTAGTGTTTTCGTGGGGCCAAATTAACTGTGCTTTGCCTAAAAGCCCACGCCAGACAAATCTAAACCCATAACTCCTATAGCTCAAAGTATTAAGACTGTATAAACTGTTGCAGAATTATGTGGCAGCTTTTCCAGACGTCCTTTATTATGTGTTAATAACAGTTTGTCTTCTTTCTTTTTTTTTCTTCTCCCAGGTTTGTGGCTGGAAAGGGCCTGGTGATCTACCCGGACATCGGGGACAAACTGGACATCATCTGTCCCAAAGCAGACCAGGGCAGAGAATATGAGTTCTACAAGCTGTACCTGGTGAAGAGGGAGCAGGCGGAGAGCTGCAGTACAGTCCTCGATCCCAACGTCCTGGTCAACTGCAACAAGCCGGAGAAGGACATCAAGTTCACTATCAAATTCCAGGAGTTCAGCCCCAACTACATGGGCCTGGAGTTCAAGAGGAACATCAACTACTACATCACCTGTGAGTTTTTTCTCTTCAAATCGGAGCCACTGATTTACTGATAATAAGCCTTTTAACCTTCATTTAACCAGAGAAGCCTGACGAAACAATCGGAGTAATAATCTCTGCTTCACACTCAGTTACACACAGTCACACTCGGGAGTTCCCCAGTAAAACTGTATATTAACGGCCCCTGCAGCAGCTTCACAGCAACAACTGGAGGTGACGTGTCTCTTGCTCGTGGCACAGTGGGAGTTGGCCTTCAGGGAGATAGAGTCATCTGTCAGTTCGGGGCACAAGCCTACAATCTCAGCTGGCAATAGCTCAAGCACTACTTCTGCTTAAAGGCACAGTTCACTTCAAAATCGAAAAATACACATTTTTACTCTCATTACTAGCGCCGTTATCAATCGAGGTTGTTTTTGGACTTTTGGATTTAGCAGCTGTAGAGATGTCTGCCGTCTTTCAGATATGTTGGAGCTAGACGCTCCTCAGCCTGTGGCAAATCAATACATTTGAAAAAACTGAAAAGCAACCTCTCTGTCAGGAAATCATGACCCGGTTAATCAAGATTATCCACAGAGCTTGTAATGAGATTTTTCAGGTAGGAACTATTTTCTTTCTATCAGCACTCAGAAGGAAGCCTGAATCTACTTATGGGCAAGAGGCTCACACTTGTGACAGTGCAGGATGTAATTATCAATGGTGTCCTACTTGGCTGAGCTGTTCCAAGCCAGAGAGGGAAAGTATGTATTTTTGATTTGGGTGAACCGTCACTTTAAATAAACCTTTTAGGTACTTGAACATCACTCGTTCCATTTGTTTGTTCAAATGGAAAATTCTGTATTATTATAACAGTTTGTAACACTTCAGTAATTTCCAAGATGTTTCCCGCAAAGAGCAAATATGATTTGGAAAATTGAGGCAGTGTTTAGTCGGTACACCTCTAATTATGTGAGAGTCAGTGCTCAGCAGGGCAGCTCGACATGCAAAAATGTGACATTGGTCGACAGTCAAGAACACAATTCTGCACGTATAAGTTCCCAATGATAAGTGAACAGTGGATTAATATTTATTTCGATCTAATTGTAGCTTTTCTTTCAGGAAAAAATAGTTTCCCCTGTAATCAGTACCAAATTACATGTTACTTTGTGGAAAATTCCTAGAAAATTTTAAAATTAATTGTAATTTTACTGAGGTAACATTTTTAATGTAGCAATTTTACTTGTAATTATTTTTTGCATTTTGGTAAAACTATATTATATTTATATTTATGTCCTCTCTGTCGTCCAAAAATACACGAAGACACTGTTGGCACTTCCCTTACTACACACTGCACACGAATTTCTCTGTAATTCATGTTTTCAATGATGAGTAACTGCTGAGAAATAACTTTGCACTTCAATTACACTTGGAGTTTTACTAAGATGGTGTTTAAGAAAAGAAACAATTACAGCAGCATAAAAAACCTGGGACTAGAACGACACACGTTTCATTCACACCTGAATGAAAAAAAATATTCCAGATTCCGTGTTCACACCAGTCGTGCATTTAAGCAATTTGACACACCTCGCACAGGGTGTGTGTGTGTGTGTGTAGTCTTTTGCCAAGCTGAGGACTTTGAGAGGTGTGTGTAGGTCAAAGCCATTCAAATTAATTTTCAAAACCCTTCAGAATATCACAGACATGTTAAAATAACTGTAATTTAACTGTTAATGAATGTGTGTCAAATGTGACTCACTTGAAATTAGGAGGTACGGCCTCTCAGGGGGTTGAGGAGCATCTTTGCTTCAAACTCAGCGCGCCGTACTTTAATGACGCCGTTCACTGCCCATACCTGGAACAAGAGACTAGCTATTAAGTTCCCTTTTGACGAAGTTAGAGGATAAAATAAGCTTAACAATTTACTGTAAACTATCATAAGTCTTCTTATGATTGTCGTCTTACCAGCATCACAAGAGGCGTGGCATCCTCATCATCAAAATCCCCTGGTTCAAACTCCCACAGGCTTCAAACAGAAACTAAAGACAAGCTTTATCTTTACTGCTCTACTTTATTAGAGCAACATTAGTGTGACATGAGCAAGGTTCAAGGCTCTCTCAGCGTACTTTACGCCGTCCTCTAAAGACGGCTGATCAGCAGTCACCTGAGATTGGGATCTGTTTTTTTTCTGCTGCAGCCGTAGGAGTTCCATCACCGGTGCAATCGAAAAAAACATGAAGAAGATAAGTCATATTCAACCATAACAAGACACGGTATAAAGATTTATCTGGCATTTTATGTTGGTGTGGGCTTGGAAGGATAGTAGGTCTTAACAGAGACTTGTAGCTGTTTATGTGCCGGCAGAGCTGCTGCAGAGCCCGATCATATATGGGTGTTTCAAACAACACCTTTGAAGGAAATGAGGAATGGCTCATTTTTAGTTTTAGTCACTGTTTAAAAATACATCTAAAAAATGTGGAAAGCCTAAAAACTCCGCCAAGATTTTGTGGCTGTATATCATCGCAGAGATCAAACAAAGAGCGACAGCCGAGGTTTCACAAGTTATAACGGTAAGCTCAACAGCGCTGAAACTTTTTCAGTCCTGCAGGAACTTAGAAGAGGAGGAAGGGTCATGATGTCACCGGTGTCATACACTGGGTTGCGGTGACTGGGCAGACCGCTGCTTCATATCTCCCCTGTTAGTACTACAGGTTATCAGTCTGGGTCATGGAGGAATCTGTATCTCTAATTGGCTATTAGCCACATTTCGTTCGATTTGTAGGTTGATTCAGCGATTTATTTGCATGCAAGTTACGCTGATCTTATGCAAGATTTATAATGGACTGGAGCTTCTGATCGAGGTTAGTAACAGGCTGTAAGATTTATAGTAGATTAACCGTGATAGTACCATAACTAAACTAACTCAGAGCTTGTCCACAGTTTTCGATGGTGACCAGCCACGTGTTGATTTGATCACGGCAGAGATCACGTCATTCATAATAACAGTGGTTTACTTTGGGATGATCAGATATTGTTGTTAGAAGTTTTCCTACAGGTTTCTAATAGCCTTAATATATACCCGTGCTGTGTTATAGCTTAGGTTAGGTTAGTTAGTTTATAACACCTTTGATAATCAGAAGAGGTTTGTAAACGTTTAATTTGAGCACTCGATAATACCAAACTCAAGGGGAATATAGACGGAATGAAGAATACAGATTTAGTATCATGTTCAGTATTGCCTGCATTTTCTTTTTTTTAGGAAGCAGTTCTTTAACAAAGGTCATAAGACGTCAGCATGTTGGTTTCATTCTCCCTGTCCGTACATCTGGCACCAAGAATGTTGGAAGGGTGACGTAACGTCCCTCCCGTCTTTTATAGCTTCCTTGTTGTTAAATAAAGTGCAAAGTCCACCGGCACCCTGTGAACAGTGCTGTGAAATGATGCTACACTCTTGGGTATATTTGGATATAGAGGCTGGTGATAGTCTAAGTTTTTCTTATTGCCGTTAAATCCCTTGAAAAGACTCTAATTTAACCTGCTAACACACATCACCTGAGAAGCCTACACGTGATGTAGCTGAAAACCTCTGCGCTATAAACTTCCACTGTTGTTTAGAAAGTACGAAAACACATGAATGAGCCACACTGGGTCACATGTTAATTAATTATTAATAAGTGTGGTGGTAGGTCATCCTGCAAACACTGTCCTGGTGCTGTGAACCGCCAAGAAGCACTAAACGTGCATAAATACTCAGTTAAATATAGTCCCCAACAAATGTATTATTTAAAAAAAAAAAAAAAAAAAGAACTAAATTACTTTGGAGCCAGAACAGTGACAGTGAAGTTTGGCATTGAAAACCAAACAGGAACAAGATACAAGACACAATAAAACATCTGTATTTGAAAAGGTTGTGTTGGCACTACAACAAATATTTGGCAATGAAAAAATACATTGAAAAAAAATAACACAGTCAAAAAGGTTTTTTCATTATATTTTGATATTCAAAACAAAACATTGTTGGAGAAGATTATCATAGAAAAACACATCAAAATCCCCCCAAAATATAAAAATTGAAATGAAATCATTTGCAGTGTCTGTGTTTTATGTTTCAGTGCCAGTGTTGCTTTGGTCAGTTCAGGTTTTGTTGTCGATGCCAACATTGTCTGTCACTGTTCTGGCTCCATAAAATACTGTTTTAGGAAATTACTCATCTTTTTTTCGTTGCAAGAATTAAACCTCATTTGTGTAACATGTTTTCAAAGATGTAGGTCTTCAGAAGGAACAAATGGGCTTGGAGGTGCCACAGACACGAAGGGGAATTCAGTTTCAGCCACAGACTAATGTGCTGCTGGTTTGAGTCTTTAAATATGATTTGTTGACCGAAAGAAATCGTGTTATGACGCCAGCTTTGTCATTCAAGTCGTGGGCTGGGAGGCACAAAGAAGACAGTTCATCTGTCGGATGAGCCGTAAGATATCCCAGGCGCTGTTAGCTCAGATGCTAACAACGCTGTAACTCACTTCATAATGCAAAAGACAGCCGTGTTTTTCCAGACATCACTCAGACCTTATCTCATTTTTACTTTAGTTAGTCATTTCCTACATTTCCTGGAATGACTTGAACAGTTTTTTTTAAAAATCATACCATGTGTTGTGGTCGATCTAGTCTGAGGATACTGTCAGTCGCGGACTCTGCCGCATCTGTCATCGATTACTTTGCTGAATCGATGGAATGATCAGAGACTATTGTGACATTAGAGAAACGACGTCTAAGATAACACTCAACACGCTGCCCTCTTTTATGCCAAAGGAACTTCTGGCACAGTGAGAATTAATTCCCCACTGATCATCTCTCATGAAGCGCGTTGAAGTTTGGAAGAGAAAGAATAATATAGAGCATTGTCACCTCTCCTCCATCCTCCCTCACACTCTTATCAAAAGCTTATTTGAACAATCTGACAAAATATCTCTCAAAGTTTTGAAATTCCTCAGAAAGTATGAAGTTAAATCTAATCTATGGAAAGAAAATAAACTCAAGCTACATTTTATCCTTACAGTAAAATAAGCTCCTTTGTGTCACCTCCCTCTGGTGGAAAATACCACGCTAAATTAAATCTCACATGTGTTTTTTCTTCTGATCCGAAGCAGTTCAATCGATATTTGTGAGCTCTCCCTCAAAGCCAGAACGCGGAGAAGCAAGAAGCTTGTGATGTTATCAAGCAACAACTTTTTTTTTGGGGGGGGGGGGGGGGGGCGCCGCTCCTGTTGCACATCATGTGGACTTTAAGGAATATTTCTTTGAGCTTTATTACCCCCACATGTCTTTAGAAAACACCTTGGGCAACTCTCGGCGTCTGCTCAAAGTTTTTCCCCCGAGCCCGGCTGTTCGCGGGGCTGCTCCACATATTGTCTCCTGATTACATCATAAATATTTTAACCAACTCTATTAGTGACATGTGCGTGGGCATGCATCTCTGCTACGCCGTGATCCGGCATCAAAGAGAAAACATTAACTGTACTTTTAGGTCGAATTTGCTCTCTTGTGTCTGTGTAGCATCATTTCTCGCTGATGTGTGTTTTGTGCGAGTGTTGAGGATACTTAACTCTTCCTCAAGACTGTGAACTCATAACCAGAGCCCGTTGTAAATCCCTCACAAGGGAGGCTGGACGTGCAGGATCCGGCCTGATGGTAGATCATCGTTAGGCTCATATACTGTAACGCTCTCGCGTCAGCAGTAATTGGATGTAGCATTTGTCTTGGTATTATGTTAATGTTGTTGTCCCTTGAAACAGGAAGAGCTTGCTTTATTTATTCCACCGCAGCCTGTGCATACACCATGACACCCTTCATCTATCATTTAGATAATAGCCACGTGTGTTATATGTGTGTGTGTGTGTTTCTTGGGAGAGCAAAACAGCGAGCACCTGCACCGCATATTTTCTTGCCTTTCCTGTACAGTAGAGTCCTGTGTGTGTGTGTGTTTGTGTGTGTGCGTTTGTGTGTGTGTGTTGAGGCCCCTTTAGGCCGGCTTATCCACGCCGAGAAGCTGTGAGTGCGTTATCCCACCGTCTCTGCTGGGAGGGGAGTCCAGGCGGCCAGCAGACTGGTGTAAATCTGCCTGGCCTATAAAGACCCGGCTTATCTGGCCTGATTAACGGTCAAACGTGGCAGACACCGTTTGAGACGAGAAGAAGATGCATAGGGAGTGGACATTCCACTGAATCTTCCAGCAGTCTTTTCCTTGTCCACCCCCCGGTCTCCACTCTTTCTTTTCCTTGATCAACTCCACCCCACCCCCGCTTCTACTTCTGTCCCTACTCCTGCTCTTCCAAGAGCAACAAAAGGCGTGGGGTAAAGTAAGCAACAAATGGCGCGTGTTTGTTTGTGCATATGTGTTTGTGTGTCCCATGTCTTCGCTTCACCCCAGGAGATCCCGTCCACTTGGTCCCGTCTATCCGACAGGAGTCGCGGGGGGGGGGGATAGAGATCGCAACTCAGGGACGAGGGGTCGCGGAAACACACCAGGGGGTCAGTAAATGATAACCCAGCACTGATCTAAACCCCAGACCAGCACCAGCCCGCGCTGTCTGTCAGCGCCCACCAACCCCCTATGTACACACACGTATACATTTATATACATACACCTTCCCGCCCACCTGGCGAATGAGCAGAAAAACTGGTTGTATTTCATTGCGTTGTCTAAACACAGGATATGGAATGAGCTGTTTGTGAGGAAAAAGGCTGAGCTGTGTTTAGGGAAGAAGTGATTTCAGACAGGAGGCTTTCAAAGCGGAGGGAATATAATGTAGCAACGGAGCAGCACCGAGAGAGAGGGGACAAGCATACGTACCCACACGTCTGCAGGCAGACAGTCTTTATTTGGGGTTAAAAAAAAAGTCCCTCCATTTTCTCTCCCGTTCGCTCCTCATTGAAATAATGTACCATGACTGCTCGCTGATATGTTTTCAGTGGTTAGCCGGGGCCAGTGAGTCTCTGTTCTATATAAGGGTAAGGCCACGAGGCAGTAAACAGAGGCAGCCTGTCGTCATGCACTCCTCTTCCCCCTTGATTTCCTGTGTAGTGGGCAGGGTAAGCCTGATCCCTCCTGACAGCTGTCACTCTCCATCCCAGTGTACCATCGTGGACTCTGACACACACCGACTTCCCCACCAGAATAACTGCCGCAGCAGAGCACACGCGCTATCTCACCTCCGGGAGATTGCCTCTGTGAAATACATAATGCTCGTCTCTTGCGCCGAAACAGCAAAGACGTTTTCACGCCTGTCACTTGGTTTCGTTGACTTTGCAGGTAAATCCAGTCCGGCTTCCTCAGTGGGAACACAGATAAGTGCTCGAGGATAGATTAGTAATGGAAAGGCTCTATTTATTTCACGACTCCTTCAGACATAGGTGCTGACCCGGTCGTTAAAAAAAACAATGCCGAAGAATATATCAGACAAACTGCATGTGACACCGTGGGATGATCTCACACCTGACAGGATTATGGTTAGCAGGCATGCTGCACATCACTCACATTCATGCTCTCTTTTCTTTTTTTTTTTTGCGTGGGCTCCTCTGTATCGCTGTTATATTTTGCTCAACAACCTACACATCACGCACCCCTCCATTCAAATAACCCCCAAAGGAATCCTCCTCCGTCGGGCCAGTATGCATGCAGATTCTCTTGCCTCGTGCCCTTGGGAGAGTTGAAGGTCAAGGTTGAAATCCTTGGCCGGTCTGCAGCAGATCACAAGCTCCTCTGTGACATGTGTGCACATCATGTGCGCTCCCACACAGATACTTCACAAACACACAAACACACATATACAAAAAAAAATGAAGGCTTGTGCGCAGTTTGATAAATACAAACACTGGCTGGCTCATAGCTCGATTCGCTGCGGTGTAATAACAGTAATCTGATTAGAAAAAAAGTGTTAAATGTCATCTTTTGGAGTTAACATAAAATTACCATAATCAAATCACAGCCGCTTGGAGAAGAAGAAAGCCAGTTACATGTGTCAGCGGCGCGTTTTGAAAAAAAGACAAAAGGCATTTTTTGATTGTCAGATTATAGAGATGCAAATAACTCACACATTTCTAACTCGCAATTAAATGGATTTTTTGTTGAGAGGACTAAATGTTAACATCTGGTAACCTCCCTCAGTCAAATCACGCTGAAGTATTTTAATTACAAGACGGAGACACTGTGGACTCTCCCACATGCGTGTTAGCCGTAAAGAACAAAGGACCTATTGTTTTATTGCATATTTTACAGATTGCAGACATTAAAAATCGCTTACAGAACCTGAAATATTGAGCAGCATTGTTGGCAAATGTTCATATCGGTCCTGATTCGAGCACTATGGTGGGATAAAGAAACATTTAAGCTGAAAATATTGATTCTAGGGGGTACTGGTAAACCATTAAATTGTTTTAAAGCACCGTTATAAATCATTTGGTTCCAGTTTATTGCATGCTTTCCAGTTAGTGCACCATCATGACTTGCAAAATGCTTCAAGAGTTGGATTCCCGTTGGAAAACCGGTCGTGGATTGACTTGGAGTTGCTGTCATTGATGTTACCGATTAGGGCTTTAAGCGGTAAAGCCTTAACGGATTTCATTTTCAAAGTAAACCCTGCTAACAGGTCAGGTTAGCACCGGTGGAGCAGCATGGCCTGGGATAAGGAGATTTAACCCACCCTCCCCGCTATCACCACCACCATCCCACCCCACCCCCGTGAGTGAATATAACCCAGTGTTTATTAGAGTGCCAGTGTAATATATGACTTTCTGCTTGCTTTGCAAATCTATCCAGGCTGCCTCTGCTACTTCTCCTTTGGATATTTCATTCAGAGAGGGTTAGCAGGCACAGCGTTATTGTCGCTGGTTATTGCCTTTCGTTTATTACAGAGGAGTTTGTTTAGAGTGGAGGGGGGGCATGAGGACTTTTCTTTTTAGAGGGAGGGCTGCTCACGTGGCTGTACAAGTGAATGGTAACCATTGGTTACGGCTGAACCCCATCGCTGCTAGATGAAGCTGATATATTCATGTATTCATCTCAATTAGTCCGCTCCGTGCATCTTCAAATGCAGACACTCATCCCTCCTCGGCTGTGCTCCATGCTTATCTTATTAGAATATTTTATCCTGCGTCTGTCTCGCACTGTGTCATCCCCTTGCTCCCGCTCCTCCAGCCACCCCTTTTCCCCTTCCATTATTCCTCCTCTCTGGGAAGTTTGTGTTCGAGTCATTTTTGTTAACTGATAGCTTAGATCTCCTTTCAGTGTGCCGACCGCGACAGACCACAAAGTTAACTCTGCGAAACAACAGCGAGCGACACTGTTGATTTCTGTTTTCGTTCTCAACTAACACAAACTCGTTTGCCTCTCCTTCTCCACAAGCGACTTGCAGTTGTTGGAAGAAGCTTTCCTGGTTTTCTTTTTTAATTCCATCCGCCATGCTCAAACCATCTCTGTGGTTTAGTTTTTTTTTTGCAACACTAAAATAGCTCCAGGCAAAAAGGAGAGGAGACATCTGAAGACCGCTGGAAAGATGCACTTTGGAGTGGAGTCCATGGTGATTAGGAAAAGTGAATGTAGGACACGAGGAGATGAGCATCATTGTCCATAAGGCAAATTGTAACGGACAATGGTGTATTGCTGTTTGAAAAAAAGAAGCATAAGCGCAGGATAAAACAATGGCAGCCCATAATCTAAAACACTCAGAAATGCACATTTCCCCTTCCATCTGAGATGTCTGAGGTTGTTTGCCCTCTGCTTTGCCAACAACACATATTCTCAGTGTCTTTCTTCTCAGGCCAATAGCTAAGCTCAAATCACAGCTCTGTGTCTCTCCGATGGAGCTCTCTCTCTCCCCGCCATCCCTAGAACAGTGGTTTCTCTTTTCCAAGGCGCACTCTGAAATGGCTTTGTTTTCCGACAGCCATTCAGTGGCACCCTCGGCCAGGGCCTGCCAAGAAGTCCGCCTCCCCGAGCTGGAGCCTGGGCCTGTTTACACAAACTCATCGGAGAAATATGGATGTATAATTATAGAGGCTGTTAGTTTTAATGTCGCATCCTCGCTATGGAAACCACTGCATGCTTGGTCAGCTACGATGAGCGGCGGCTGATGAAACTCTGACCAGAGATGGCGTGAACGTTTCTTTGCGGAAAGCATATTTTTTTTGTGGGTGGGTGGGGTGGGGTGGGGGGTGGGGACAAGACAGAAAAAGGAGCTTCTTGATGGAATCGAATGAGCGCCGAGCAAAGCAAACAAACATGAATCACAAGGCGGTGATAGAGATTGCTGTGGTTGTCCAACACATAAATACAGAGTCTAAATACTGCTTTGCAGGCCAGGACCAAGCCCGTTTCTGTGAATTCAGCTCGGTGGCAAAATGTCCATGTTCCATTCCAGCATGACCACAGGCTCACAAACACAGTAACAGGAGCAGACAAACACACAGGAGGCTTGTGTGCGCACAAACACACAGGCATAAATAAGCAGCGAGCCACATGAGCAATATTTATATATGTGTGTGTATATATGTATATATATATATATATATATATCTATATATATATATAGATATATATGTATATACACTCTTAAGCCCTCAGTCAGGCAAATAGATGCTCTGACAAAAAACACAATGCTTGCTCACACGTCCATCCTCCATCGCTTGGCACAGATTTGCTTGCGTAATAGAAGCTGCTGTATGTATTGTGTGTCTGTTAATGCACATTCAAGAGAGCTGTAGCTTAGCTGAGCGCGAGATATTTTCAGGCAGCGGTCCCATGGGTCTGAACGTGTGTGTGCTGTCAGAGTTTGTGCGTGTGTACCCTCCCTGACGGATGGATGGATGCTGAAAAGAAAAGCCTCACGTCTTCAAACAAATATGTGTTGTTGTTTGCGCTCAGGCTGCGCCGCCTCTCGCAGCGAGTTGATGACTTCGTAGATAGCGACGGAACGATTTTTACCTCCCCGAACCCATGGGTCCAATTTCTCTCTCTCTCTCTCTCTTCCTCTTCTGCAACTTAATCTTTCTCTCCCTCCGCCTTGCCATTCTACCTATTTTCTCTCCTTTTTAGATCTTACCTTCCCCCCCACCCCTCCCCTCCTCTTCCTCCTCATCTCTGCACAGTGACAGATCCTTCAGGAAATTGTTTCGAGTCTGCCAGACATTTTTGTGTTGTAGCTGTTTATTTGTGCTGGGGGGCACACGGGGGTCCGGAGCCTCAGCTTCTCCCCGCTCTCAGACTAGGGGTTAAGCTCCCGAACGCCTTCACCGCCCTGCACCCAAAAACACTGATCCTCGATCAGCGTGGCTTTACCGTGTAACCGATACTAGGGATGAGGAGAGAGGAGCACCAGAGGAGGATGTAATCAGTGTGTGTGTGTGTGTGTGTGTGTGCGTGTGCATGTGCGCGTGTTTGTACATGTGCGTCAGCTGCTGGCTTTGTGTGTATTAGGATGTAATCAGCAGCATTCTCTTTGTGGTCTGCTGTGCTCTCTGATTGGGGTTTTGGCGAATCACAGGGGAAGGGAGGGAAAGTGTTTCTTTTCCTGCGTCTTGTGTTGCAGCCTGGCCTCAGAGCTGGAGGAGCCTGGCTGCGGTTTGGAGCCACGCTGCGACCCAGGCGCTTTACACATCGGCTACATCAGACCCTCCATCTATCATACAACTGTCTCGCTGCCACCTTGTGTCTGTCAGCGGCTGTATGCAGCCTGTGTGCGTGTCTGTGCCTATCAGGGCTGCTCTGACTCTGGTCCCATGTTGGCTGCAGTCAGCTTTGTTCAGTTGCCTCCATGTTAGCAGGTACAGGAGATTCCCCCAGGGTTCAGACACGGCGGCTAACACATACACACGCGCGCGCTCACACGAATACACGTGCACAGTCACAGGGACACACGCACGCCCACACACTCCCATACGCTGTCCTCTTTCCCTCCCTCTCTCTCTCTCTCTCTCTCTGTCTTTGTTCTGCCTCTTGCAGATTTTGTATTTGCGGACACCAGATGGGCTGACATCGCCTCTCTCCTAAATAACAAGTACACTCTGTCTCTCGCTCTGTCTGTCTCTGACATCTCTCTCTATGGCCATCTCGCTCTCTTTACCTTCCCTCCGAGCTGTAATCTCTGTCGTGCATTCGTCAGGTATTTCGTTACAGTCATTTATCCCAAAACGCTCGCTCGTTCCAGCCTCTGAAATGTGACGCCTTGCTGCTTTTTCTGTTTCATATTGTAAATTGAATGCATTTGGGGGTTTGGATGAAACAAGACATGCGTAAACATAAGCCTGTGATCGTGATGTGGGCTGCGCAGTATGATGAAAAAAAAACAAACACTTTGCGGGTATTTTGGGAGAAATGAGCTTGGTGATATGATTCATGATTAGTGGAAATGAGCATTTTTGCATTGCAATTTTCATTTTCACTGAACAAACTATTCAAATCATGATGTTTTCTTGCATCTGGGGAACAAGATTCATGGCCAGGGCATCTCTGCAGCACTACAGCACTTCATTGTAATGCTGTTTTGTCACATATTTTATCTTGAACAAAAATTAAATGTGATTTTTGCGATTTGGGTCTCGCACTTGGCCGCATTTCCATAATATTTCCAGTAATCGTGCAGCGGGAGCTGATTTGTAAATTAATCTATTACTCGAAAAAACATGGCAAAAGTCATTAGTTCCAGCCTTGAATCTTTCCTTTTCTCTGACCTGATCACCAGGCAGCTTCATCACCCCGAGGCCAGTTTTTCTCACCTGAGCCTCAGCACTCAGCTTGTCTCTGCTCGCACATTGAATCACTGCACCGTTCCCTCTCACTTAGCATACCTCATTGGGTTTGTTTTGCATTGCCTGTTTTGCGGATTGGAATTGCTGAGCCTGCGGTAAGAGTTATTGTTTGTTTGTTTGTTTGTTTGTTTCCCATCTTTGATGTGTGTTATTGTGCCAAGGAACACAAGGCTGGCTCAGTTGTCATAACTCTCTTCTGGAGGCCAGATTGAAAAGGTCAGTGAAAATGATGCTCCTCTCTCCACAAAGGATGAATGGACACAGTGTGGGAGCCTCGGTGCGCGCACACAGACCAGCCTCACACACATAGACACACACACACACACGCACACAGGCTTGGACGGCTAAACACATTAGCATAAACGCGCACAGAAACACACACTGTCCCTGCGAGCACATTTTTTTGCATGCAGCAGCACGAGCGGGGGAGTTCTCTGAGGATATTGCGTCCCCCCCCCCCCACACAGCCGCTCATGTTCGTTAACTTGTTCCAGGGCTTCGCTCTGGTTTCTCTCCTGGGTGCGGGTTAGCTCGCAGATTAGCTCTTTAGTCAGTCGAGATTTTTGGAGCCTCGTGGCCTTTGACATGCCACTACTATCTCCCACCACATTCCGATCCATCCCAGCGCTTCTTTTATCAGCCGGCGCAGGGCTGATTTGTGGCTCGTGGACCTTTTAGATCGAGGCGGGCGACTCCTCTCTAGAGTCCCGTATCACCTTTGTAGGCAACCACAAAGGCCAGAGAAGAGACGGAAGAGGATCAGTTTTATCATCTGTCGGGATTTAGCGAGCGAGCAATGGTTCACCCCGTGTGATTATCAGTGCAAATGAAGCACGGAGAGAGAACATCAATGAGCCTCCCGCTGTGTAACAAGCGCACTAAGAGACCTTGTGTGTGCATCTGTCAGCTGATTGCACACATGTAACCTGACAATACCAAGACCACCCGCTGAAATGGATGTTAGTGGTTGTTTTGGGAGAATAACGGCTGGGATTCAAGATTATTACAAAGGCATTGTAATAGACACAATAGTAGGATAATCAGAGCACTTACTCTCTCTTTCGCTCTTGTAATTTTCCGAGTTTAATTAAGTGCTCAGAACGCTTTACTGTGCTCCTCGCTGAAGGTTTATGTATTGGAATTGAATGAGAATATTACGAATGCATTTGGAGACAATATTATTTCAATTTTCGGAAAATTGCACCCCTCGTGTTCTGAATATGTGCACAATTGCGGGATCGGCATCTTGCCATCAGCAGTCGTGATGCATTCACTGTGGTTTTTCCAAACAACAGGAGCAATAAGAGGAATAAGTTCTGCTCACTTTGATGACATGTTGGAGGTTTGAAATGTGCCCAAACTGCAAAAACAGCTTGTTGTTTGCGAGCCCAACTAAAACGTAGCCAATAAAACCAAAACCACAAACCAAGAAGCATTGACAATGTCCATATCTGCATGTAGACTGCTGGTTCCCAAAGCAGGAGGTTCTGATGAAAGAGTCGTCTGTTTTTCGGACTTTTCTCTCATTTCTCCTCATTAAATTCTTCATACTTTGCGCTCTTGACGGGGGAAAATAAAAAGAAACAGTTAAGACAGAGGAATCACTCTAGTTTTACTGCTTTCAAACACAATGTCCACAGGCCATACATAATCTGTGATGAGAGATCACAAAGAGAATACAGTTAACTTCAAAAGCCAAACGGATTGAGAACCACTGAAACGAACCATTTTGACTGAGTTAGCACGGCTGACAACCTACATTAAGTTTTAAAATGTATTTTGGATACGTTGATAATATGTACACACATACTATGAGTTTTTCTGACATTACATTACAGCTTATTTTAGCCATCCCGAACATTGAAGGGGCACCAAGTAGTTCTGGCGAATACATTGAAACTCCCAATATTAGTGAGGTTGAAAATACAAACTCAGAAATATTTACTTCATTCATAACCTGGATAAACAAGCTGCTGTCGGAGGGGATAATAAAGTCCAGAATGCTGTTTGAAGCTAGAAAAGGTGGCAGGGTCCGCCAAATATAAAAAATGTCAAACAGTACCAGATTGCGTTGTCCTTTCAGGTCAGTTTGTTTATTCGGCTTATTCAGTCGTGAAATCGAAGAGAGATTGTTTGTTTAGTTTGTTTAGGTCAATGAAGATCTTTCCCTTCTGAATCCCCCCCCCCCCCCCCCAAAAAAAAAATAAAAAAACTACTTTGCGCACCTTTTTAAACAAACTCTTATTAATACAAATGCTCTTGCAGCCATGCCTTCGTGGTTCATTTCAGGACAGTTGGGTTTAATGTTGCCCGCAGATACTTGTCTCTCCTGTCACCATTTCTCTTGGCATTCACTCCAATTCTCCCCGGCGCAAATGATGATTAATGGAGAATGAAGATTGAATAATATGCTCCATTTCTTTGTGTATAATGTCCCAGAATGTTCTTAACCCCGGGGCATGGCTGGAGGATACGGCTGAGGTGTGCAGCTTTTTTTGATTTGACGCAGGAAGTGATCAGTCAGTTTAAACAGACGCTCAGATAACATGGCGGCGGATCAGAAAGCACCGACGCTGCTATCTGCGAGGTGAACATGGCAACAGGAATACAACAGGAGGAGTGGAAGTCATGTGCGCGCTGGTTGTTGATGTGGATTAATGGGCATTTGGTTGAGAAGAGCTGGCATCTGGCCCACTTGAGTCCTGCAGTGTAACTGAGGAAACACTGGGGTTTGATGATGGGATTAATGAAACACTAATGTGAAGCTCTCCTCTGACTTAAAACCAGGATGAAACTGTGTGCTCATTGTTTGCTTCGAGCCTTACGCACACACGCACAAACACACACACACACACTGGTTAAGAGCGAGATAAACACTAAGTCAGCAACTCCCACATGAACAATATTAACCTTTAGCTTCTCGAGTTGTGAGCGTGTGTGTGTGTGTGTGTGTGTGTGCGCCGCAGCATCCCTTCTAACCTTTAGCTCCCATCCAATAGCAAGGTGATTGTATGGACTTTTTCTCTGACCCAGTTTTCCCCTTTCTGCTTATTTCTCCCAACACGCAACATTTCAGCTGCTATTAGTCAAATGATGCGCTGTCTCAGAGTGTGTGTGTGTGTGTGTGTGTGGGGGGGGGGGGGGGGTTATTTTCTGCCTGTGTGTGGCTCTGAGGGCGTGTGTGTTCACCTGTTTTTGTTGTGAACTCAAGGGTGCTAATGGGTGTGCGCCCACTATGGCCGTGCCACTTTTATTTTATTTTTTTTTTTTAATTTATCTAATTGATAAGGACAAAACAAAGAAAAACAACAGTCACCTCCTCCTGGAACATTATTTTTCCTTTTATGCCTCCAGTCTGGGCTTTTAGGTGTATACAAGTGGCCGCTCATCTGAAGCGGAAAGAGTTACACAGGCTGCTTCTCCGGGCTGTTTTTTTCTTTTTTGTTCCCCCACTGTTTGTATTCCACACATGATTTGTGTAAAAAAAAAACTGCTGAGGTTTTCTGCGGCTTGCAAGCTCGATGATATCGGTGAAAAGAGCCATTACAGCCAATTAGCTACTCTGTCATTAGGGAGGGTTTGTGTGGGCTACTGGCAAACTTCTGCACACAACAGAATGCATCAGAGCTGGAATGGCTGGTAAAGTTGAAACGGCTAATATCTAAAAAAGAAATGTTCCATATTAGGAGCCGCGGTAGGCTTTAGTTGTTTTATTTTTTTTTACAGGCAGTGTGGTTATGAAATTAATATTGGATGCTTGGGCTGCTGTCTCATAACTTTAATGCTATATGCAACAGCTTATGGTATTATAAGCTGCGAGTCCCCAGTTCCCTTCAGGCTGCACTGTGTTATTGTGCCAATCGACCCGTTTCTTTTTACAATTCCATGATCTGAACTCCTCCGGTGCACACCTGTCAGATTATTATGTGGGTTTCGGCTTAGAAGTGTGCGTGCACATTTTGAGCAAGCCCCGTTTGGTTTTGTGCTTGTGTGTGGAGAGAGGGGACTGGAGGGGCAGGAGAGAGAGGGGTTGTAGATGCAATGTGCTCTGAGATGAGTCTGTCTACATCTGTCATGTTGGAGTGGAGCTCAGTCTGTTCCTGTTTGAGACAGATGACTTGCTCCGCTCCCCAAGGTCCCCCTGTTATTCTGCGCCCTTTATCTCATACTGATCCAACAGACGGCCCTCACCGTGTGTGTACTTTTTTGTTTGCTGTGTGTGTGAGTGTGGGTGTGTGTACTTAAAAAAATGCATACAGCAAGAGCACATGACGGTATCATCCCGTGTCTTTGCGCGCGTCCATGCAGACACATGATTAAGTTTTGAACAGGAGCAAAGGGGGTTTTGCAAGCCATGCTGAGTTGGGAAATAGAGAGTGGAAAGTGCAGCGGTGTAAAAGCTCTGCCCCGCTGGATCCACCGGAGAGGTGACACACACACACCCGCAGCTAAATGATGCAGAAGCTCTCTGTGTCTGCGGGCTGTGAGGCTTGTACAGACACACACACACTCACGGATACACACACGGACACTTTGGGAGCCGTTGACAGGTCCTCTGCAGAGGTTAAAAGCAGTCATAAGTAGCCTTGTAGCGCCAGCCCAGTAGTGCCGACCACGGAAGTCCGTAATGCCCAACCTTTGGCTCGGTTATCTGGGACTGTCTGGATTGATAGAGACTACACACATACGAAATTCACAAAAAATTAATATACATGCGGAACAAATTCACACTCATGCACATACCTGTCCGAGCACGCATGCACGCGTGCACACACACACACACACACACACACACACACACACACACACACACACACACACACACACACAGGTCAACAGGGAGATGCGTAAATGCGTGGAGTTGCACAAAGGCCAAAACACACACATAACTCAAGACTCTGGGGAGAGTGTATGAGAGAAATGGTGAGTGTGAGTGAGAGAGAAAGCAAGCTGGCAGACACGCACACACACACACACACACACACACACACACACACGCACTCACATGCACACAATCCAACACACGCATATGCTTCCTCTGCTGCACAGAGAGAGATCACCTCCCACTTCTTCTTCTTTCCAAACTGAGCTCTCCTCCTCCTCCTCTCAACTCCTCACTTCATCACCTCCTTCCATATTCCCTCACCGACATATGCACGCACACTCAGACCCCCCCCCCCCAATGCACACACACACTCGCATGTGAGTACACTTCAGACAGATCAGGTCTCACTCCTCCACGACTCGCACACTCTCTCGTCTTCAAAAAAGGAATCTCCTGCTTCCTCTCCTGCCCTCCCTCACCCCACACTCCTCTTTCCATCCCCTCTCTAAACACCTCACCCCTCACCCTGCACACACACACACACACACACACACACACACACACACCTCACCACTGCACCTCCCTCCCTCCCTCCCTCCCCCCACCATTGCACCCCCCGCACCCCGCGCTATCCCATAGTGCTCTCTGCTGGAAGGATTCAGAGGAACCCTGTAATTTTGGTGCCGGAGGAGCTCTTAAATCCTGCCTGATCTTCTGGCTACACAGACAGCCAATGTGTCCGTGCAAATATGTGTGTGTGTGTGTGTGTGTGTGTGTGTGTGCGCACGCACACGTCAGTGTGTGCTTCAGTGTGTGTTTGCCTCCGTGGGCCCAAGTGCTTACATGTCTGTGTATTTTTTTCGCAACCATTTCAAGTGTGGTTGTGCTTGTGTGTGTGTGTACAGCTGTGTGTCCTGTTGCATCTGTGTGTATGTGTGTGTGTGTGTGTGTGTGTGCGCTTGGGAGTGGAGTCTAATCAGGGTGCAGGAGAGTAGCTCCCCCTCTGGCTGTATACTGGCGCAATGAGCAGAGCAACAGTTGTGCACAGTGGGCCACTAACCACCTTAAACCTTGACACTAATGCTAATACCTGCTTACTATACATGCAGCGCAGGGGCTCCTGGAACAGGCAGCACGCCATGACATCAGAGCCGTTATGTGATAATGCTTTGCAAGAGCTAAATGGAAAAAAAAGCCCCGTTGTTGAACATGAAGATGAGAAAATCAGCTGCGTCCACGCACATTACTCCAAACCACACTCATTCCGACCTAAATTCAATCTCGGATTTTCAAAATACCGTGAAGAATGTGCGGCCCCGCCGTCAAAGATATGACAATTTTATATTGTCTGCCAGGTTTTATTATTGAAAAGAAACAGGAGAAGAAAACACTGGCCGAGCCGAGAGCCCCTAATTCATCTGAGATGATATGAGAAGTCTGAATGAGTTTTCTTTGCCCATGCCAAACCTGCGCAGGAGGCTACGTGGGAGAGAGACGGCGAGCGAGAGAGGGGTTGGAGGTTGATTACTGATTTCCATTTCTATTTCTAGGACAAAGAAATGAAGGGCTGATGGGCTGGGACATCTATTTAGATCCATTTCATTCTGCCATAATCAGGCTTTAGCCATGCCCTTATACTCAGGATTAGAAAAGGTTCAAAGTGCAAACATCTAGATCCTCGAGAATTATTCCAGTCTGCCAGCCTCACTCTGTATGTTTGTGTGTGCGTATGTGTGCGTGTGTGTGTGTGTGTGTGTGCTTGCATGCCAGATCTGCCAGGGAAGGGTTATCTCTGGAATCAGGCCCATAAACCTAATCTAACCCTCTCTGTGCTCATTCAGGAGTGAAATATTTTGTGCAAATAGGCTCTCCTCTCCTTCTCCCCGCCTCGACTCCGGTTCGCTAATGTAAACAAAAAGCGAGATAGCAATATCGCAGGTATGAGAAAAATAGCCATTTTCTGTTGTGACGCTCTGTTTGATACAGACACACACACACGCACACACACACACACACACACGTCCCTGACACTGCTGTGTTCAGCGCCCTGCTTTTCCCTCTCGAATGGATGAAATGGCTCTTTGTGCTGCTGTTTTTTTTTGTTTTTTTTGTCCTTGATGCTAAGTGTGAGTGATCAGATCGTGCTTTATGTATTTAGCTTTTTTTTTTTTCTTTTTTGTTTGTTTGTTTTGAAAATGTAGACATCATTGCTGGTGGTTACTGTGAATACCTCGCTGCCTGCTCGGGCTCGTCTGAGTGGAAGTCTGAATGCAGTGGGAGAACGAGGGGAGGGAGGGAAGGGGGGGGAGGGGAGGCGGTGTGTGAAAGGTAGCCAATGAATGTCACCTCTCATCCACTTTCTCATTAAACAACCTGCTCTCTGTCTGTCACATGGGCTGTATCTATCCCCATCGTTCGGTGCTTTGGGCAGATGTCGCACATGGGAGCAAGCGCGTACACACACACACACACACACACACACACACGCATGCACACATCGCCATCACGCCGTATGAAAGCAAGCCCCCACGGGCTGGACAGGAATAATAAGCAGCAGATGATTCATGATGGAGATGGGGAATGTATTCAGCAGGACCACCTGAGTGACCTCATTTAGCAGACCTGAGAATAAATATAGACCACCGCATCGCACTCCAGACCGAGCCTGTGTCGTCTGGGCCAGTCAGCACCGCGTCTCTCACACATCTCCCACTCCTCTCCTCGGAGCGCAGAGGGGAGCAGCCCCCTTTCCACTCTCCACCCTCAGCGTCCTTGTGAAATCTGTGCGGATTTGTATGTTCACGCATGCATGTTAATGTGCTAGCGGTAGTGGTATGTATATGATATTGGACCGGGAGCCTCTGTTGCAGGCCAGCTTTTTTCCCCCAGCAAAGGCTCGCTCGCTCTTGGCTGATACATTTGCACTGTAGATATTTCCCAACATCAACATTTGGCACCTGGTTTCTCTTATGACTTCAGCAGCTGTAGATCTTTTGTTCTCCCACTAGTCATTCTGCGGCCAGTGATCCACACCCACAAAGAGAGGCCTTAAATCATACCAAAAAGCCGACCGCTTTATTAAGAAAAAAAAAAAAAAAGCAACATTCCTTCATGCAATGACCAGTTCTTCGGGTATTCTGGACCGCTGACGGTGAACCGGTTTGTTCCACTAAATCATTAGCAGCAGCAGAATGGGAGTCTCTTTGTTCTTCGCCCGGTCGTCGCTTTATCCCCCAGTGTTTTTATCTCCATCGAGACGCACAGGAAGACCCAATTCCCCAGTTTCCTCTTTCCAAAACACGCCATGACCGTCGGCCTTTTAATATCTGGAAATCCAGATTTGGATTAACGTCAGGACGCGGGGATGAAACGAGAGAGAGAGAGAGAGAGAGAGAGAGAGAGAGAGAGAGAGAGAGAGAGAGAGAGAGAGAGAGAGAGAAGAGGGAGAGAGATAGGAGCTCGAAGAGAGAGAGGGGAGAGGATAGAGAGAGAGAGAGAGCTCGAGCGCCTCGGTCGCTCGCCGATCTATGCGCTGAGATAGCTCTCGCTGCGCTCTCGCGAGCTCTCTAGACTTCTATCGCTCCTCTCGCCCTGCGCTCGCTCTCTCTCTTTCGCTCTCTCTCTCGCTATTCTCGAGAGAGAGAGAATAGAGTGAATGAGAGGCTTTCAGATTAAAAATAAAGAGCTGGCAGTGTGTCCTTGTTGTGGAGCGGGGTTAGGGGAGCTGGAGAATCGCGGCTGGCAGTCATCTCTTTTTGAGTGAACCCATGACATGACAGATGTCAATACAGTGATATAAGCAAGGGTTAGGGCGACGAACAGAGGGAATGCGTGGCGCTGAGCAGTCTGTGTGTTTTTCTTCTCCCCGCCGCACAGTATTTAATGCGCTCAACAGTTGTTTCTGCAGCAGATTTCCATCTTGAATAGCACTTAAAAGGCGGAATCACATACGGAAATGTGGTTAAAATTGGACACGGTTAATTGGATTATGAATTTCCAGCGGTTACAGTAAGGGGACTGGAATTATTTGACATTTCAAATGGCCCGAGTACAAACAACACATGAAGTGATCATCTCTTTTATAAATCCAGTTCCCTTTGCAGTTGTTCACCCCCCAAACAGACCCCCCCACCCTCAAGGGCCCAACTTATCCTCACGCCACATCAGTAGTGCGGGAGTCCGCTCGGTCGTCCTGAAGGAATAGTTAATTTAGATGACAGAAGTAAGTTAACACTGAGAAGATTTGCTCTCCCCGAGTGGATATAAAATTCATGGCATGACGCTCACTCTTAGTCAGATTATTCAAGGCTTTGAGCTCGATCTTCAAAGAACTCATTTTTAGTATAACCTTGCCCTGGAAATTTAAAAAATTGAAAGAAGAGGAGAAATTGGCTGGAAAAAGGCACGATGAGGTTAGCGCTCGTGGCAGCGTCTGGGCCATTCAGAGCGAGCCGTGCGCCTTTAAGGCTGGAAACAGGCCCTGTTCACCTCACTGTCTTTGAATGTTCCCGTTTAGAGAGAGACATGCTCCCTGCATGGGCTTTACATAAATCTGAAGACTCACTTAGCCTTGAGTGTTCATCCACATTAATGTCCCCACGTAAATTTTCAAATCTTTTTGTTCCTGCGCCTCCGCCCTCCCCTCGTATATGTTCCAGTGTCCGGTCCACTCAGTCGTGTTGAGTCTACGGCTGGGTGGGGAGGGTGGAGAGGGGGGCTGGACCGTGCCATAGAGCTCCTGACACAATGTTATCACAATCTTTCTCACAAATTATCACGTAGTCCGGCCACACTAACAAAATGTTGTGGTTCTCTGTGTAATTTAGAAGCCCCGGGTCTGATCTGATAATGTAACATAATATTAGTGCAAATTCATTATTTGGCTTTTCTTCAATTTCGGCTGAGTATAAAGCTGAAATCCCACAGGGCAACAGAATGTCAACATTAATAATACTTAGGAATGACAAGGCATGAATCAACTAGATGAGCTTTTCCGTTGCCGCGGAGCCGGATTTCAACACCGACATCGGTTCAAAAGCAGGGAGACACATGTAGAAACACTGGAACGCCATGCCAGCCAGAGTAAGCATTTTAAATGTTTGTGGTGCGTTGTTTGAACGCAGCCCAAAGCCTCCCTCTCTCCCTCCCTCCCCACGCCCAACTGTAGCTGCGTCTGCCTCCTCTTTGTGTCATCACTAGATAAGCACCCTCTCCAAGACTATCTCATCATAATGAGGGTGCCATCTGAAGCAATCACCCGGGGAGATGGTCATTGAGTTAAGAGGGAGGGAAAAGGGAGGGGCAGAGTCAGATAGCTCCGATAAAAAAGAAAAACTCCATGAAGTGAGTGAAAAAACAGAGAGAGAGAGAGAGAGAGAGGCAGAGAGAGCACAAGACGGATAACACAGGAAGAGAAACAAAAGCATTTCAGAGGAAGGTAGTGAGTTGAAACAGCAGACTAAGCGGAGATGCAGATCATTTGGGGAATTCCAAAATTAGAGCTGCCATCGCATGCGCCCACACCAGGCGCACACCCACAGACACACACACACACACACACCCACACACACTTACGCACATGAGCGCGCAGCGACAGCCTTGTGCTTATCCATTGCTCCGCGTTAAGGTCAGAGTCACACTCTGTCTCCCTAGGTCATTATCATGTGCCCTAAAATAGACAGCCAATTGTGTCACAGCGTCTGAAGTGAATGTGACATTGAATAAACAACCCTCGACCCCTCAAGTCTGAGCGGAACGCACTCTTGAAAACAAATGGAGAGGGCCTTACACACACACACGCGCGCACGCACACACGCATGCAACCTTCGATGTATAAATGGATGCACGCACGCGCAAACATTAAGGGAGGCATTTAGCTCTCAGCACAAGCAGCAAGTAATGACACATGTGGCTCAGAGGGAGTAAGCTGCTCCAAGGAGTTGGCAAGCAGCTGGAACTCTCGCTGGCATGTCTCACTGCTGAACTATGCACAGGCAGAAACACACACACACACGCTCACACAGGTCTGACCATGTTCCGTCTCTCCACCTCAGCGCTCGCCCTCCCTCAGAAGGCTCTAATGTTGTTCCATTCATTTGACTTCACTTTATTGTGTTAATGAGAGATACCGTTGAGAGGAGCTGGCGGTTGATTGAGGGTGAGAACGGCTAATCACTGGAACAGCTAATCAGTGCTTGTCGTAAATATTGATTAGTTCTGTGCGTTATGGACGTGCTCATTAACCAGTATGTCATCTCCTCTCTCCTCCTTCTCCACTTTTCCCTGCTTTTTCCTTCTATTTACCCTTCATCGCCTCCTCTCTCTTCCTGTCCTACACCCCTTTCTCCTCACCTCCTTCCCCCCCATCCAGCGACCTCCAATGGAACGGTCGAGGGCCTGGAGAACCGGGAGGGAGGCGTGTGCAAGAGCCGAGCCATGAAAGTCATCATGAAAGTCGGGCAAGGTAAGTGTGCGCTCACCTCACATGTAGAACACAATACAGCAGTGCTGCCTCAAAGCCATGTTTCACTTTGGTGTGACATTTTCATTTATCGCTATGTGTGCGTAGCGTGACTTTGTCTGCCAGCATCCTCCAACAGTTCCTGCTCCCTACAAGCTGTAAAGTTGTGAGGTGAAATGAATGTGTCACCACTGTAAATGTTTGTTTTTGTTTAAATTTCAATATCTGATGGGACTTCTTTCCGGCATCACCTTTGGCTTGGTGATCATTCAGTTTCACCAGTTATTGACTCTCAGTGATGTGTTGCAAGTTCTGGTGTCCAAATGAATTATTCCAAGCAAAATGTCATTAAAAATTCAGAAAATGGGTTTTTAAATGTAATGTTAGAACATAGTTGATTTTATTCGACATCATTCATTCGTTCATTTCATTATTTTTTATGGGATTTAGAAAAACATTTGCAATTGATATACTATTGAAACAGAAACATTTTCTTTTTAACAATTTGATATTTGTATTCCAGCCACATTTGCCCAACTGTTTAAAAATATTGTAGTAAATACATAGTAAATCCACGCCATGAGATTGCAGTGTTTGATTTTACAGGTTATAACATCATATGAATATATTCAGGAAAAAATGGCGTCACTATTTAATGTGAAAACACTTGACACTTCTCTACGTAGTATTGATAAGCAGTATAGATGCACTAGAGCTGGGCTGCCCAAAGTGGGACCAGCGGGCCAAGGTTGGTTTTACTTTCTGAGAGGTGCAAATGATCTTTAAATATGTAGGATCACCAATTATTCATTACCTTTTCCTAACCTTAACGCATTGGGCAGCGAGACACTGTCTTGTCTACGGAAGCCCTGAGAGGCGAGTGAAAGAAAAGGGAACTTTTTAAAGTTTATCCTGCAAGAAACTTTCTTTTTATATAAGTCATAAACAGAAGAGAGAAAACAATTTAAACAATTCAGAGTTGGAAAAGAAAACCAGGTTTCTTTCTTTTCTCACTTGCACTTCACATTTTGCATCTTATCGACACAATACGTCCATTAAGTCTCAGTTTTGGCCCCTCTAAGCAAAAAAAGGTTTGGGCATCTTCGGTTTAGAGCAGACATGAAGATAGTTGTAAGGATATGAAGAACATCTAAAGTGTTTATTAATGTATTTGCCAACAATTATAACTTTAGAACTATAACTAGAGGCTGACAAACATTCAGAAATCATATAAATGTGTTCACATATCACAAAGACACAGAAGACACAATTTGAGGTTTCATTCTTGACTTAAGAAAGAGTAGTTTGATTTAAAAACAAAAATATTTGTATTATATTCAAGGGTGTCTTTCTATATTTCATCGTGAGCTTTCAGCCACATGTGGTCACTCTTGTGGTCTTCATCAATATAATTTGCTCTGTTGTTGCGCGTAAAGAAGCATTATTCATGAATAAAATATATACAAAGAATATCTTATATTAGAGGACTTTGTCAATGAAAATAATGCAATATATAATACAAATAATAAGATCAATGAATATAATAAGTAATAATTTACATTTATATTTGATATGGTTACAACCGCACAGTGTCATTCAGTGGCTGTCTAAACACCACTTACAATGTCTTTGTCTCAGTTAAGTGTATTAAAGTATGTTATAGACCATATGGTGATGTTTTTATACAGTGTATAAATGCTAAATGGGAGGTTATAATAGGTTGTAATGAAAAAGAAATATTGTAGTAGAAAATGTAATTCAAATCAGATCAGACTTACAGATCACGTTTTAAATAACACATTAACGTTTCATCTGTCAGGTGTTGATACACACTTTAAGACAGCAGGGATTTGTCTACCATCAGATCTTTAGCCGTACATTATACTGAGGTTACTATTGCTCTGTGGTTGTATTAAGCCATCGCCGGCACTGCTGGAAATCAATAGGCAGGACTGCTTTATGGACTGCAGTATTGGATTTACTGGAATTTTGCCTCACTGTGATGCTCTCCCCTGATTTATTAGATATTTAGTTAGGTATAAGTCATGATCACTTTCTCAATTTCATTTCCATTAGAGATCATAGTATATAGGGATATTATGCAGTAAAATTACACAGATGGTGATCTATTTTTCATGCAAAGGGCCCCCACCCCTGTTAGTCATATACAGTAGTTTTGAATAAATCTTTTTATATACATAAACACTTTGTGTAAACAGTGAGATCACGCTGAAATAACGTACAAATAGAAAATGACTATGAAGAATGACCCCACTTCTAAATTGTTAAAAGTCCCGCGATGCTCCTCAGCTGTTTCTCAGCTCGGTTCTTATACAGGATGAAAATGTGTTTGAAATTGCTATGTAAGTGCACGGTCGGGTTAAGTCATCTAAAAATGCTAGAAGTAAACAAGTGTGCTTTGTTTAGATATCCTTGGACACAACATTTGGTTTGAATCGTTCTTTTCACTTTTAGACGCTTTTTTACCCGATATGTGGACGTCTGTATCCTGACTCTGACAGGGTACAGTACACAGATGTGTTACTCTGTAAACATTCCCCTCATCCTCTGCGCGGTTGTTTTGACCGAAACAGACACTAACCACCATCTGAGAGGAACATCTGCCCGCCGCGATGATCTGATTCCAGCTTAAGAGCTGGATCTTAGCATGTCAGAAATAAACTGAGACTCGCTGAGAAATCTGCAGAGTGTGTGTGTGTGTGTGTGTTTGTGTGTTGGCAAATTTGTGTGCAGACATTTGAATGGTGGCTAGTGGGATGACAGCAGTGCATCCTGGCAGTCGGTGGGAGAATATAGAAGCTAACAAGCTGCTGATGCTAGCAAGGTCTGAGGCGGAACAAATTCAGCAGATACAGAGAAAAATACCCACAGCCATCTCGGAAACAGACAGGCACTGCATTATCTCCCCATGTAGGTCAATATGAGCATCCGACAGCTCTGGCCTGCAACACCATCAACAAATGACAACACAGTTGCATGAGTGCAGGCAACACAGCTTTTTTGCTCTAAACTATTAGCTGAGAGGAAAAACAAATCCCTGAACTCACATTAATGAGTTAAAAGGAAACGTCTCATTCGAGGAAAGTTCTAGGAAAGTTCCTCTGCGCTCGAGTTTGTCTCTCTCGCTGCCGGCTGTTCCTCAACTTCGCCAGAGCCGTGCGCTCATTTCCCAAAACGGTCCGAAGCAAGCTGTCACTCACAATCAACGTGCCCTAAAAACCCTGTTAGAAAAGATGCTGTTGGCCCAGCTGCTACTACTTTTAAATCTATTTCTGTGAGTGGAATTTTTGATGCATAATGTGCTCGACCAGCCCAGTAGCTATTAGAGGAAGGGCCCAGAAGCATTAGAGCACCGACAGAAACTTTGATTTGGCTGCCGTATATGGATTCACTAATAAAACGGAAAGAATTTACTATTAGTGCAGCAGCTAATAATTCTTGTCCTTATTGATTCATCTGTCGATTCTTGTATTGATTAATCAGTTAATTGTTTTGTCAATGACATGTCATAAAATAGTTCTAAAAAAAAAAGAAAGAAAAATGCCCAATGTGACATTTTCAATTTGGAATGGAGTGTTCTGACAGTGCTGTGTTTGTTCTTTTACTTAAGCAAAGATCTTAAAGGTGCAGTATGTAAGAATTGACAGCATGTCGAATTTAAAACAAATAGGGTCAGTGAGTTACCTCAGCTAGTGTTCAGAGAACAGGGGAGTGTTGATGTACACCACAAGCACAAGAACGTGGGGCTAGCTGGTTGTCACGCTAACTTCTGTATAAATATCTTTGCAAGACGACATATAGATGTCACAACATCAGGGCTTTTAATCACATTCCTTTGATCATTTTTAAACATTTTTAATGTTTTCAACTAAAATGTGTACGTATTGCACCTTTAATACTTTCTTCACCTCTGTTATCCAATGGCATTCTCAAATATATTCAGTTTACAATCATGTATTACACATCAATGCATCCACCAGTCATTTCACCTGCTATCATGAAACCAGTACAGTTGGCTACTGACAAGTAGATTGTTTAATTAATTGAGAAAGTGTTTGAAATAAATCTGTGAAAGTTATTGATAAAAGACAACAATTCGAGTATTGTTTTTACATTAATGTTATTTATGAAGCAAAAACTCAGTTCTAGCCTCTGAAACATGACATCGGCTGTTTTACTTTTTGTATTAAATGTGCATTATGTAGTTTTGTGAAATACATTTTCATCAGAAGAAAAAAAATGTCTTCTTTAATTGTTTTTTTTGTGCAAAACAAATTATGTAAACAAACTCTCTTTGTTTTCATGAATACTGACTACACTGAATACACACAATTTGAGGTTTTTAGCTTCGAACAGTGTTCTGGGACCTTATTTTTCTCTGAGAATAACTTGTTTATTCAGTTAAGGAAAAAATGAATATTTCTGAGTTTGTGTTATTGCTTCATCAATATTGTCAGTATTCAAATTCAGAGTTTGAATTTCTTCTCTTAAACTACACAGTGCCCCTTTAAGCTTGTAGCCCGTCGGACTGTCAGACAAAGCCTCGGGCTCCTGAAAATTGTGATGGGCGTTTTTCATTATTTTCTGACATTTCGTAGGCTAACAGATGAATCAATTAATTGAAAAAGCCCTCAAAAAAGACCAATAAGAGATGAAAACCAACAATATTTGCGGCTCTAGACTCTATCCCTTCTTCAGCCAAATTGCACTCGATGTTGTTTCAACAAACAAACCAAAAAAAAAAAAAAAAAAAGAAAAAATCCTGGGCTCTGCTTGGCTCTGACCCCAGATGCTATTGTGTTTAAGCCACATTCCCTGTGCAACTGAATGCCAACCCTTCCTGTGGCCAAGTCCCCAAGATCTTCCCATATGTCGACTCGTGATCCTCTGCACTTTGCTCTATGGATAAGATCACAGTGACTCATCCCGCTGTGTAATAAGTTCACATTCTTTTGCTGCTTTTTTGTGGCGACACACCCGAGCGTAATCACGTTGAATCATCCGTTAGTGGGAAATTATGCGCCCCGACATGTCGATATGTAATTGTGTTTTAAAAGGCCTTGTGTTCCGTCTTTTGTCTTTATACGAAATGTGAAGTAAAGAGGAAGGGAAATTGATTGAAGGGGAAATACGAGGAGCCCATATTTTATACACCCGCCGTTGTTCAGCGCTCCCCGTCTCCTCCAACACATCACGTCTCTGCGCTCATTAGAAATATGTTGACTCACCGCCTTGCACGCACCTCGACCCCCTTCTCGTTTTCTCTCCCCCTACCTCTCCAAATCCTTCTCTCTCTCTTTCTCCCTCTCTCCTCTGTCGCTCGATCATTGTCTCCCTCACTCTCACTCTCACTCCTCCTCCTCCTCCTCCTCCGCCTCCCCCAGCCCTCTCCCTCCTTCTGGCGGGTTGGCAGTTCTGAGGTAGTTGCTGTCTGCATAGCTAAGGGAAATGTCAGCAGTACACACACAGAAAAATGGGTCAGAACATTAGAACGCTCGCTGCACATGCTCAGTGACACACAGTGCTGGGGCTATGTGCACCGAGTGAATCAGATCACTGTGTCCTCTGCCATACGTGAATGTTCCTACTTCTCACTCCTGTCCTCCCTCATCAATTATTGATGGCGCACAACAGCTCACGGCTACGTTCAACCACTGCTGCAACCAGTACGGAGCGATGCAGTGGACCGGACATGGAGAGGGGTAGAGCGAGGAGAGGAGATCAATTTGTTAATAGTGCGGTTATGTCCGCCAAATGCCAAAAAAATGTAGAATTTATGTCCCTGTTTGACTTTCCTCCTTCCATACATCCTCCCTTTTTCTTCTCTCTCTTTTTTTTATCAGTCATATCTTCCAGACATCCTTCACCCGAATCATCTCCCTGCCTGAGTCTGGGGTGGAAATAGAAAAGTAGACTACCAGACTGTTAGGCCCCTTACACTCAAACACACACTCACACACACACACACACACACACAAACTTGCCACGTGGGACTTAAATGTAAATTGCCTCCTCACATGCCCTCCTCTCTATTTCTCGCACACACCCCTTGAGCAAGCCTACGGGCAGATGCAGATAAGGCCCAATGGAGGAGATGCATCTGATAGTGTGCCGTGGAATCCATCGGACCGACTTCGGTAATAGTTTATAACTGTCTTCTGTCTGCCGGCCCTGCCCTCGTAAAAGCCCCAGCGCGGACCCACCGGTGTTTACCGCACAAAGACTTCAAAGTGCGTGTGCTCAAATCACAACAGACAGACAGATAAACTGTCTGTTTCCTTTGCGTTCCCCTCAGAGCTCCTTTACCCCTCCTCCTCCTCTTCTCCTCTCCTCTCCTCTTCTTCTCTTCCTGTCCTCCTATTCGAAAGTGTGCTTCTTTCAGCCAGAGTTAAAGCAGGAGCAATAAATAAGGCATATTATGGCCTTTTAACGTGATGAATAATGTAAAACAATAAAAAGTTAATATATAACTACTTTACCCTCATTCTGCCATGCCTAAGTGTATTGTAAGAATATTGTAGGTGTGTGTTTACGTGTGTGTGTGTGTGTGTGTGTGTGTGTGTGTGTGTGTGTATGTGTGTGCTTCGCTCCCATGAATATGTCAGTGTTGGAAATGCCTGTCTGAGTGTTTGCTGAAGGAGCGGCTGATGTAGATGTGAGCTCATTTTTTACGACAGGACAAGGATACTGCCGTGTTTCACAGACTCCCGCTAACTCGTCCTTCCTCGTTTTTGTGCTTTCATCTCCGCTTCTGAGACACTTTCAACACATGCAAAGATAACCTTCTCTCAGTATAAAAGACTTATCAGAAGATAATAAAAAATAATCCTTGCTGACGAAGAGGAACGAGTCATTGTAATTCAGCGCATGCAGCTTGCCAAGGCTGAGTCTCTCTGTGCTTTTTTTTCTTTCCCACAGTCCCAAACGCGGCGAACCCTGCGGCGCCGGAGACTCCAGAAGACAACGCCATACCGGAGTCCAGTCCCAGTCCGCCGGACCAGGGTCAGATTGGACCCGAGGTGCCAGGAAACCCTGGTGAGCAGATTGGCAGGCCAACATTATTCCCAAGAAAACTGCAACTTCAGACTCCCTCTGCTTTCTAGTTTCTGGAGTGCAAATATCTTAGTAAAATAAAGGTTTTTGAAATGTAAAAAACGAATGTTCACAGCCTCAAGGGTTCCTCTAATAATTAATCTCAATTAGCCTGAGAAGAGAAAATAAGAATCATAGCTGAGTAAGAATTCTCTCGTATGGCTTTTTTCACGCCGCAGGAATTCCTTTGATTTCTGGAGGGTCAACATGCTAAAATAGGTGTAAAACCAGTGTTGTACATAATGAAATCATACACATCAGAATGCAGCTTGTAACAAACAAGAAGAACCTGCATCCAAAACAAAGGAAGCTCACCCCTGAGCCACTTTACTCACTCACGCTGCACACAAAGATGGTGCTGCACCCAAGGAGACTCAGAGACAGGCTTCTTTATTATATATCTTCTTAAAACTCATTAGAATTGCAAATAAATGAAGATTAAAAGCCAAGATAATTGAAGAAGTCACTCGAGCCTCCCCGGCTGCTCTGGGCCCTCCTCGCTTCCTGTTTTCCGTGAGCACCTTTCGTAACTGCTATCCACAGGAGGGACCACTTCTCAACTTTTTGACTTACTCCACAACTTTGTAAGCCACAAACTTCCTCCGAAGTACAGTCTGTTCCGCCTGTCCCAATGTGATAAGCCGTCCTCATTTAATAATTGCTTATTTGACATTAGTTGCTCCATAAAAAGATTTTCTAGCATCACTTTTCCCCATACCAGGGCTTTTACCTGTCTGCCATTGTTAGATCAGTGATTGTGTCAAGTGAAGTAGTGGAGGGTGGAATGAAGGACGTGTCACTGTGGTTTGAAGGGCTGATATTTCAGGAATGAAATTTCTGACAGCCTCTCTCGGGCTCTCCTGAGCCCAGAATGCACGAAATTCCTCGCGCCTCTGATTTCACTGATAAGGCTGGAAAACGGTAGCTTTCAGTGATGTCATTTAGTTGTGATAAGACGTAAGGCGCAGTTATCCCCTCCTCTATAAATGGTTAAGTACAGAGTGGTCAGCCGAGTGCGGAGACACAGTCATTAGTGTGGACGGCAGTCTCCAGAGTTATGGGGCTTTTGTGTGCCTGTGGGGGGGTCATGGACAGTAAAGAGGTGGTGGTGGTGGTGGTGCTGGGGGGAGGAGGAGGTGAGTACTGCTCTTTGGCAGCAGCTGCATGCATACATGGAAAACAGATTTGGTTCCTCTCAGATTTCAGTCACTGGAGGAGCCAGTCATTCTCCCTCTCATCCAGTAACAGCCCCCCATTCCTGCCCCGTCCTCCCCCGCTCTGAGCCCCGCAGACAAAAGGATAAAATAAAATCAGATGTTCCGATTTGCCCCCCTTCATTTTTCTTCATATATCTCACTTGGCCTTTGCCGTACAAACATGGCCTCAACATGCCGTACAAGTTGCCCCGGCTCAATCTTATCGAAGCCGGGATCTTTGTTGTGTTGAGTGATGACTCCAGATTTCATTAGGAGGCTATTTTGATTGAGCTAATTTGATTAGATTACATCAATGGGGCTGTTAGTCATGTAGGGCACACAACAAACAGGGATGTGATCACAGTTGATTTAGGCTCAGAAGAGTTAGAGCTGCACATAACAGGACAGGCTTACTGTAAATGTTGTTACTCTTCTGATTACTCACCAGTCTCCAAGGGAGTGTATGAAAATGATTTGCATGTGCAGGGGTCTGCCAGATCTTAGATTTTACACAGAAAGCAGCCTTTAAAGTTAAATTAATGTTTTGTTTGAATTAGAAAGAAACTTTAATATCATCCTCCCAGTATCTGAAAATAATAAAATTACTGCAGATGTAACAAAAAGGGTGAAAATTCAGTATACGCTCTCGCTCTTGAATTGAAGAGCTGCTAAATACAAGTTTTTACTAAAGCCACCATATGTAACAGGCATATAGAGCCGAAACTGATGAATTGATTAGTTGTCAACTATCATATATATATATATATATATATATATATATATATATATATATATATATATATATATATATATATATATATAAATATATATATATATATAATATTATATATATATCTATCTATCTATCTATCTATCTATATAAATATTATACTATCTATATTATCTATATATCTATATATATATATATATATATATATGTATATATATATATATAATTTATCAAATATTTTGATAATCTATTAATTGGTGCCAGTAGTTTTTAAAGAAAAAGACAGTAAAATGAAGATCTTGGGTTGTGGTCCAAACAAGACCTTTTAGGATATCATCTTGAGCTTTGGGAAATACTGACTTTGTCACCATTTCCAGACATATTATAGACCAACTAATTGATTAAAACCAGCAGATTAACTGACAAGGAGAATAATCGTAAGTTGCAGCAATTCAATCAACAGAACTGTAGGGCTTGTGCAACGTTATATTTCCCCTCTTAACCATATCCTTTAAATATGGCAGAATGCAACTTGATTTGTATTTTTCTCTTATTTTGTTGTATCTTGTTCTTCCAAAAACATCAAACTGTCCTCCCTTTAATAAAAATTGAATTAAAATATTCATCCCCTTGTCTGAGCCCGCCACCCTCCCTTATAATGTCTGGACCGTCTGTAAGCCCTCTCGCTCTTTCTGTCTCTCTGTAGATACCATGAATCAGGACCAGTCCGGTTCCTCAGGTAACTCGGACGGCATCCTTGGCTCCAAAGTGGCCGTGTTCTCAGCCATCGGGGCCGGCTGCATCATCTTCCTCGTGCTCATCCTCCTCCTCGTCATCCTGCTCATCAAGATGCGCAAGCGCTCCAGGAAAAATGCCCACTCGCAGCCCCGCCCGTCGGCGCTGTCGCTGAGCACGCTGTCCAATCCCAAGATGCCCGGGGGCACGGCTGGCACGGAGCCCAGTGACATCATCATTCCGCTGCGGACAGAGAACAACTACTGCCCTCACTATGAGAAGGTGAGCGGCGACTATGGCCACCCCGTCTACATTGTCCAGGAGATGCCCCCGCAGAGCCCTGCCAACATCTACTACAAAGTCTGACACGCTCCGCACAGCCAGCGACACGGGCAGGATGGAGAATGAGAGGAGCGCTTGATTTATGTTCTCGGGAAGAAACACTTTCCTTTGCATTTTGGAGACTTGATGTTTCTTCAAGCCCGTGTTATTTCTACCACCTGCTGCACAAATCTGGAGAGACGCGCACTGACCAGTAACCAGTGGGGTTGTGAGCTGACCCATGAGAGAGGCTAATTCTGTTTGTTTGGGATGTCCGACAATCCCCCCCCCCCCCCCCCCCTCGTCCTCCTCCACCTCATCCCCGCACCTCACCTCCCACATTCTACATCTCCCCGCCGTACTCCGTCGGGTGGGGGGGGGGGGGGCGGAGCTGGAGCAAGCCAACAGATGGAACTCTTGCTTCCTGGTTCGCTGTCCCCTTTAACGGGCAGGATATAACTTATCTCAGTTCCCTGAAGTACAGTCTGTGCTACACCCAATTAAACACACCATCCGAGCACACTAGCCAGGAACAGGCAGACACAGGCCCCGGACGCCACTCAGCCTGCAGTTTGTGTGCAAGCATAAAAACGCGCGTGTGTGTGAGTGTGTGTCTCTGCGTGCGTGTGTGTTAGTCAGGGCTCCGCGCTGGGCCAGGGAACTCTCCAGATAGCTCAGGTATCAGACACAGTGTGTGAAATAATGTGTTCCTCTCCCTTCGCACCTCTGATGTTTGCCTTACTTACTATTTTTGATGGAGGATTTCCTCGAACCCTGATTCAGTTCACAAAGCAGTTGTATTTTGTTAGACTTTTCCTACAAGTGCACAATGTATAGAGTTGAAATAGATCATCATTTTTTCGCTCCATCGTCTCACCACCCATGTCATCCGTCGTGCTCATTGTTTTCCCCGAGAACAAACCTTTGACCTGAACTGTTAATATCGACGTGTGTGTGTGTGTGTGTGTTCCTGAGAATACTCCCTTCTCCACTGGTCTGATATGAGCTTTAGCATTACTCTGGTATTTATGACCTACTTGTGTGTATTTGAAGGTGTGTCCTCTGCAAGTGTGTGTGCATGTTCGGGCATGTCCAGACCAGTCCTGTATCTGGGCAGACGTACTGGCTGTTGGGGAAGAAGAACACTAAGTTACTGTATCGTAAGCCTCAAACAGACAGACTCACTGACGTGCTGACAGACAGACAAGCCCGAGATCTCACCAAACCCTTTCCAGTGCTCCAGTTGGCACCAACTGAAGGTTTCATGCGCCTGATGAGCTTTCCGGGAGATGGTTTTTAAAGACAGCAGGCAGGTTGATATTTGTTTGTTCTGGCTCCTGGTGCTACGGTGTAAGCATCAAACAGTTAGTTTGGTGCCTGCTGCCTGGGCGAGGTGAGCGTAGGTTGGATGGTCGGCACTGATTGGCTGGCCTACATAGGTAGGATGCCCTATATATAAGTTGGATGGCGAACATTGAGATACAGTACCGTCAGATGCCAATTGGCCGCCATCTGTAGATGAGTCAGTGGAGTGCGCAGTCAGTGTCGTCGCCAGCGTGTGACTAATCTGTGTGCCATCTCCGTGCCCACACTCACCAGCCGGGCGAGGAAAGGAGAGAAGGAGACAGAGAGAGAGCGAGAGAGAGCGGTGGATAAAGGAGAAAATGTTCGGAGATGGCGGAGTGGATGGGGATGGCGGGGTGAAGGGTGAGGTGGCGGGGCAGGGGTAGTTTAGCATTAAATTTTTTTTTTCCATCCTCTCACCGGCTTGTGCTGTGAATAAAAATGCTGTGCAGAATATTCCACAGTCAAGGTGTTCAGCCAGCGAGGACACTGCAGCTCAGCTATCACACAGCCCAGGGCAGCGGCACCGAGACAGGATTTACTGCAGCTGGAATATGTGCACGTGTGCACACCGACGCTCTCATTTAAGGTTGTGCTGGGGGGGGGGTTCGAAATCTGTCCGCGTACACATGTAGGTGCATCTATGTGTGAGCGCTTATTTGTGCTTATATTTGCAGTTTCCCCCCACCGCAAGTGTGTGTGTATGTGTGCGTTATTGTTGAACGCTTCTGTGGTGTAGCAGCCGAACATACTTGTTTTCGGGACTAGGTGCTCCGAACAGTGTGGCTGCCAAAGTACGGAGCACCGCAGTCCCAGTTAATGATGTGTGAGAGGAGAGGGGAGCAGATAAGGACAGCTATTCCTCAGCGCGCAGACGTGGGCTGACGTCTGACGCACACGTGCACACATGCAGGCACGCACACACACACACACACACACACACAGACACAGGCATGCGCGCACCCAGACACACCAAGACTGACGGGTCCAGGTTTATCTCCAGTCAAACGGTCAGACTACCATTTAATGTTTATTCACCGGCAGAGACACCCATCATCCGCTGCCACATACTATTGCCATCCACGGATATACACTGCTGAGTTAAAAGGCAGCCCAGCTTGAAGACTCGGGGAAAGACTCCAGTGGCTTTTTGCGTGTCGTTAACCTCGGAGTTAACAACCTAAACAGCTGCTCGTGCTTTTGTGGCCCTGTGTTTTAACTCAGCATGCAGCCCTCTGTGGCCCCTCTGTGAAACACATCTACATCAAATATTTTTGTTTCGGATCGGTGCGCATCCATTCACCTACACCAGCCAAGGGAGTCATTACCAAATTACCACAAACCATATCTCATTTTTATTCATCCTAGTGACCACTTAATGTTATTCAGATTTTTTGAGGGAGAGTTAAAAGAAAAAAAAAATGAATTAAAGAGAGAAATGTAAATATATGGATAGAGCCTGATTTAAGATGTAATTTCACCTGAACACTGCTCATAAGAAAAATTTAAGATTAGATTTTTGTAATGGAGGATGTTTGTAAATAGCTGTCTTTTTAAAGTGTGTTTTGTATGAATCCTTGCATTTATTATTTTTTTTTTTTTGGTCTCTGTTTGCAGTATGTTTTTATTTTTTCTTTTCATTAGGAGTTCAACTGAACATTGCAACGGACACGTGAGCTGTCTTTTTCTGCAGCGTCCAGTATTGTCAAAAAAAAAAAAAGTCTTTGTTACCACACGTGTTAAAGAATAAACAAAACAAAAAAAGAAAAGAAAACGGGGGTTCAGATTTTTTACATCGCCCATTCAACGGGATCCTTGTTGCTCAGAAACTGTCCAGGACTGAAGCTTTGTCACCGAGCAGCTTTGAAACGGATAGGTCTTTGTAACCGTGAATGATAAGGCTCCCTTTCCTCTGTTGGAGACTGCACTTAACTCTGCATATGAAGACTGTGTTATTCCACTGCCTTTGAGTTACCTACACTTTCCACTCCATTATGAGATGTAACAAAAACATTTTGGTCCAGAAAGATTAATCTTTTTTCTCGGTTTTTAATAAGTCTATCGGGCCAGACAGAGGGAAAGAGCGGGAAAGGGGGAGAAAAGGGAGAAAAGACGCTATGTATGAGAGTGTGACCGTACAGCGCTCGCCAATAAATCATCCGGTTTACACCACTCATTATCTCCCAGGCGGTCCTTTGTTTTAAAGTTGCTCTCTCCCTCCTTTCCTAATTTAGCACAAGGATGTTGGTATGAGCCTCACTGTAGGTTGATTTCTGCTATTGTTTCGAAGCCACAGTATTATTTTTCAATGTGCATGTGTAAGCAAAACGTGTTGAATTTGTTTCCCTTTGTTTGAATCATAACTGTCAAGTTTTGTTATTTTCTTTTCATTTTCTTTTCTTTTTTTTTTGCCATTCACTTTTTCTCGCCGCTTCTCAGCGTAACCTATTGGCACCAGCTACAATGGAAATAACGTTCCACCAGTTTGGAAACTACCGCATATTGATAAATAAAATTTTTCCCATGGAACTTGTTCTGGAGTGATGTTTCCTTCTTTCTTTGTGTTTTTTCCCCCTTTTAATGTGGCTACAAAGATTTCATTTCCCATCTCCCTGACCACCTCGGTTCACGGTGGGAGCATAAAAACCAGCCGCCCACGCTCAAATCAAAACCCCCCACACCCCCACCCCCTAAACCCTTACCTCAGGGGTCAGTGCTGCACAGATGGGTTTGTTCTGATACATTAGTCAGATTGAAATCACAAGCAGGCTTCATAAATTCATATTCGGGGAGTACAGACACGCCTTTTTGCATAGTAACTAATACCCGTATCAACCCGCTCTGCCCTGGTGTCCTCCAAAATTACATTTCTTCATACATGATTAAACCTGATTGGCTGCACTCTGCATTTCCATTGCGTTTGTCTGAAATTACAGTCTGTGTTTAGCCGGCTGAGGAGCAAACTCTTAAGCTCCTCTGTGAAAGCAGAGATGGCATGAAATGTTATTAAAGTGATTGGGCATTCTCTCCAACAAACGCATCAGTGTTTGTGGGCCGGGCCTTCGTGTGGCTGACGATGTGAGCGCAGACGGAGTAGACGAGTGAAGAGACTGATGGCAGGAGGGAGAAAAAGTAAGGGCAATGAGAGACATAATGTGCCTGTGGCTTCACTGGCTCCCCCACCTCCTCCACCTCCTCCACCCCCCCCACCCCTCACTGTTTCTCTCTCTCCATGCCCCGGGGCAGGTACGTTCATCTGGTTTCCTGGCTCGGTCCCGAGACGCCCCCATAGATCCACGTTACTGTGGGTTTATTAAAACCTTCCCCCCACTGAGCTACTGTGTGTGTGTGTGAGTGTGTGACTGCATGTTTGTGTGTGTATGTATGTGTGTGTGTGTGTGTGTGTGTGCATCCTTTGCTATGGGCTTCTTCTGTTGTTCTACAACAGAGTCAACATCACAAAAATAAGGATATATTACTGTTGCAGAATGCACTGCAGCATTTTTGGGCTTCATCTTTTTTTGGGGGGGGGAAACACACCCTCCAGATCCTTATTTAACCAAATATTAGCTTAATATTCAATTGTCCAGTGGAATCAACTGTTGCATTTTTAATACTATGTTTCTATATATATTGCTTCACCATTAGGAGACTTCCTCAGCTTGTCTTTATTGAGGGTTGACTCTTTAATTTGAATCATTTATGTCTGTTTACATGTCACTATTTTCGCATTCACACATTCAAGAGCCCATTTGCATTTTTAAACAGCCGTACATTTTAAAACAGCAGCCAAAACCCCTGGGTGTGTGTGATTGTTCTGTTTTTATTATTGTGTAACATGGTGGCTCACATGTCTTTATAGATGAAAACAAGTCACCTGGGAGAGCAACAGCTGCCAGCAGTTTTGAGGCGGCTTGGGAACAATTTAACTTACACGCATTTCCATCCGTGACCGTGAATACTAATTGTGAGAGCTACTTCCGAGGAAGCTTTTATTTTGTATTATTCCACTTCCTTTCACCAACAGTGTGTAATGTGGAAGAGAAGGGAGGAATTGGCTGGAGATTATCGTGGAGTCCCTTTGAGAGCATACTCGCATTTTTATTAATGAAGCAAGCTTGAACTTTCCTCTTCGGCTGACGGATATAAATTCATAGCGTGTGGCCGTCATAGTAATTACTCTCAAACTGAAGTAAACTAAATGAGCGCAGGGTCTTTTAAGGTGAGGAAGCTTAGATTAATGCCTTTTCTGAGCTGAGTAATTCATTTTTCGATTGCACTGGCGGTTGTTAGCCTCACATGATCACCAACCGGTTCTGCATTAGCATAGTTTACTTATCATTATGTTTGCGACTACATCACTGCCTGTGCGAGGCTCGAGGCGAGTTGTTTTCACTTCTGACGAGGCCAGTGGAGCTCGTGAAGGAGCCATGGCAGGAAAATAAAACGTTGTCAGCGGGAGATGTAAAGCGATAGCTAACCAGATGAGGGAAAGAATTCAATAACACTGGTACCATGCCTTTAACTGTGTAAGTTGGCACCGCATCTCAGTTTCCCCTCACGTTATTTCACACACTCCGCTCCCACACAAAATCTGCTGCATGTGCAGACACTACCCTTGATCCGTCGAAGCGAGTTTCGAAACTCTGCAAGCTCCTCAACTGTGACCGTGCATCCGGCGGGGGGAGCTCGTCGATACTGCTCTTAAGCGATTTTTGGTGTGCCATCTACTAATGTTCTTTCATATGGCTTGTGCAAGGGGACACGTAACTCACACCGGAATCAATATGACATGCTATGGGACATGTTCGTTCTCATGTAATGTACATATACATATTTAATGAGTTAATGCATCACTCGCCAGTCATAAATAATGCAGGCCCACTAATGCCTTTCATCAAACGTTGCTCATCAAATATCAAGCAGATTTTTGGTCAATCTTTCGGTGCCGTGGAAGGGAAACCTGAGCTGGCACCGAGAAATGGAAACTGGGAGAAGAAAAACCAACGAGAGGAGAGTTCATTACTCAAACAGTAACATGTGGACCGCTCATGAAAGGGCTAATTAATGTGAGTCAAATTCCAATCAATGAGGGGAACTATATCTAAACAAGTTCCTCTTTAATCCCTGAGAGGGGCAGGAAATGGCAATTCCACGCAAAGCATCTCGTCTTGAGTTATGGTATCCTTCCTTTTCATGTTTCATTACACACACACACACACGCGCACACACATGCAGGCACAGCCGTCAGCCACATATTGATGGCATTGTTATGACCAGAACATGCCTGATCAGGCCTGGGCCGTGGCAGGGATCCAGGTCTGACCGAGGCTCATCAATCATACAGGGGAGTGCGAGAACCTGAGAGACTTACACACATAGTGCAAGAGAAAAGGAAAAATGAACGCACACTCATGGGAGAAATAGCTGGGGCGGCTGGCTGCTGGGTCACAGGTGTGGAGACCAGGGGAGAAAGTGGGAATTATTCCCTCCCTTTCTCTCCCCCCCCTCCCCTTTAAAGAGAAACAGCTCGCTCACTCGGCCTCCCTCCTCCCCGCGCCTTTGAAAACATCCCATTTCCATCCACATTTCCTTCACCCAATTTAAAACCCACACTTCATTCGCCCCCTCAGCGTCGCCACCCTTCTCCTCCTCCATCTCCCTCTCTCAATTAGGCCATGCCTCGAATCTCAGGCATTATCTCTGCTGGCCATTTATATAACATGACTCCAAAACGCATTTGCACAATTTTCCAATTACAGTATTATGCCTTGAAGCTTTGGTTCCTTCTGTCTCTCTCATTTCCCCCCTTTCACTCAAACTGCTCTTGATGTTTAACACTACAAAAGAGTCACCCCGGCAAATACAGGCACACGTTTGTACTTTAGAGTAAAGGTCCGTCTCTTCTTTGGTCGTTGTTTGTATTTGTGAAACTTTATTTTCAACCTGTTCTTGAGCTACATCAAGGATTTGTACCCTGGCCGTGGCTGACTGACGGTAAGGTGAAGGACAAGAAGCTCCGCAGGTGTGTCTGGCAAAAACCCAATAAGTTAGTTAAAGTCTTCAGACTTTCCAAAATACAATTAAATGCACCGAGTCGCTCGCGGGCTGTTCGGGTAATAACAATGTCTGAGTGAAAACACTGAGAACTGAAAAACCAGATACTGTTACATGAAAACCCTAAACTATTGGATGAAAACCTGAGAATACTGAAAGACAACCTGTGGATATCGAGCAAATACCAGAAAACCGCTGAACAAAAAGCCAAACATTTTGAATAAAAGTAAAAAAAAAATTAATCGAGATTAATTATTACAGTTTTTTTCCCCATCCGCACATAAACTAGAAATATGCTCACAGTTCTGTGAACTCAAAGCTCGTGTATCAAAAACAACAGTACAGTAAATCTGCACAACCTGAGTTTGAACTCTGAAGATGTTTTCGTTGCCAACCATAAGTTTTCAGTGTGACTCCAGGCGGCTGGGTTGTGAGTTTAGCCCAATTTAAGCTTATTGGATAGACAAACATGCATTGTGTCAATTCTGAAACAGTGATTGTGTCAATGCAGTTTGTATATATTACAATAGCAATACAGTACAACCTGTTTTAGGACATATATAGACATAGATAAAAAAAAGTATTTTGCTGGAGGTGTTTAAAATTCATCACACCAGTGTTTAAATTGATGGTCTGTGAGAGCAATACAGTAGCTTTGCGTATTGTGTAGGTGGAAAGAATCAGTTTTGAGAAGAGAGAACGAGAGATATTTTTTGACAAGATGATTTTTAATTTTGAGAAAGTAAGCTTGTTTTAGGAAACTGTAAATGATAACTTAGGACTATTAAATATGTACAAAAAAAAGAAGAAAACTGAGAATAATGAAGAACATATTGAGTATGTTGGTGAAGATTCTTACTCATCCAGGTCATGCTATATTTAAGTGCCTGGTGGATGAGGCTATACAGAGGGAGGTCCAGTTGCCTCCGTACAGCCTCATCCAACAGGCCTCTTCAGTTCTAACTGACTAGAGGGGAGTCACTGGCTTTAAAGTCTGTGGGGGCGTTGACTGAAACGTCCAATTGCCACTTAGATATAGAAAATGTTGAACAAAATCTTGAAACATTCAATGAGAGTTTGAGAAAACTGGATGCAAATTTGAGAATATGAATGAGAACATTACCATACTGAACAGAAACCAGAAAATGTTACAGTAGACAAACCCCTGAGAATATTGTAAGAGAATTTTGAACAAAACACTGAGTGAATATTGATGAAATTAGAGAAAGAAGAGATTTGAGCAAGAAAAACGCGAGACAACTCGATGAGAACTTGAGAATATTTAAGGAAAACTTGAGGAAATTAAATGAAAAGCTGAATGTGCTGAATCGATTTAGGAAAACCCAAGAGCATTGCATGAACTTTTGCATAGAAATTTAGGAATATTTCGGGAAAACCTGAACATATTGAACGATAACCAGACAATAAAGTACAGATATTTAAACAAATCACACTACAGAGTGAAATATGAACTGTGACATGTTGACATCATCTGTTGTTTGTGTCGTGTACTGTCATGCAGTTTGACATTCAACAATCTCAAATAATGATTAACTAACTGGTTAGTGGCTGGTGCATGTGGTAAAAGTACAGTACGGTAACATACTGTAAGCAGTCCACAGTCATGTGATCAGCCTTTTGTGGTCCAGCACCAGCATTAATCTTCAGTACAGTGGATTTTAACAGCAGTCTAAATCTTGTAGCTGCAGTTATTAGCCGGACCTTAATGCTGTTTGGTATCCGTAAGCGAACACTGTCCGTTATGATTACAAAGAGCTGCACTTCCGGCCTCTCTGGGGTGGCCTCTCAGAGCTGACTGGCTCATTGTATCAGTTCCTGGAAACCCAAGCTAATACAAGCGTTGCTGACCACCCATCTGAAAACGAACTGACCTAAATACTGGGCAACATCTGTGGGGGCAGAGATGGTGGATGCTGGCGAATAGGGGAGTGTGTGTGTGTGTGCGCGCATGCCCCGTGGTGTGTGCCTGTGTGCAAGTCAGTTTGACAATGACAGTGTCAGAATAACAACATCTCGCAGTCAGCGCGGCAGCGAAGGATCTCTCAATGTCACTCACGATGTAAAAGAGAGCAAAACAGACACTTTTAAATGGGAGCTTTTCAGCTCTACCAGACAGAGTCGCAGCACAGAGCCGGCTGAGAAAATTAAAACTGAGAAGAGCAGTCAGAAAGCATCATGAGCAGGCGCAGACATGCCTTTGTGCTCCCTGCGATGCTGTGGCTGCACAGCGGTTGACAGGATGCATTAGAGAATCCCCCAGTGAAGGGTGACTGACCTAAACATGTGACCTAAGTGCTGCCCTAGTTTTAAGGGTGCCACATGAGATCAAGGAGATTTCACTTAGCTGTGTTTTATTCCTGGCTCCAGACCATGGTGCTTTGAGTTTTGGGGATGAACTACAGTAGACATCTCTCTCTCTCTCTTTCTCTCTCTCTCTCTCTCTCCCTCTTTTTCTCTCTCTCTTTTTCTCTCTTTTTTTTTGCAGCAGTAAGACCAGCTTTGGGGGAACATTGTTACCGAGGCAACTCATTTTCCCACACGCAAGCTGACATCAGTGAGACATCAGTGGAAACGCGGGGGGTGACTGAATATTCATGAAGGGCATGGACCCATTTCAGCCCAATGAACACTCCCTCCCTCTCTCCCCCTCTCTTGCTCTCTGTCTCTCTCTCTCTCTCTCTCTCTCTCTCTCACACACACAGACACGCACACACACAGTCCAGTCACAAAATCGTACACACACAAGAAGTGCAAGGACTTGTTCCATACCAGCAGGCACATACTCATCTCACGCCTCACTGCACTCATTCATATCAAAAGCGCATGCTCATTACATACAACAGCAGAACACACACACACACACACACACACACACACACACACACACACACACACGAGACATTAGGTCTCATACAACTCATCTGACTTGACTTCTCTCATAAAGACATAATAAACATTTGAACAATATCTCTTAGTAGCGGCTGCTTATGAATCCATTAGCTCAATAAGTGCATTTCTTGTTTCATTATAAAATAACTGTTTAAAAATGGCTTAAGGCTACATCTGCCATATGCGAAAAAAAAAAAAAAAGCAATGAGAAGAGACAGCTCCGCTTTTAAGCAGATGGTTCCTTTGCTGCAACTAACAGCTGGATTCATGTTTCCCGTTCATGCAGGCATTGTTTGACATCGTGATTATTAAGCAGGCCCATTTCAGCGCCCGCTCCTCCTGTGCGTTATAGCCTCATATTGGTATGCAGAGGCGGCGGCGAAAGAAGAGGAGGAGGAGTGGACGGTGCGATGAGAGGATAGACTTGGATGTGATGAGAGGCTGAGGGCAGTCAGTCAGTCTGGACGTTTGGCACAGAGACAGCAGATTCCATTTCCATGCCAATCTGCCTTGTCTCTTTCTGAATCAGACTTGACCTTCACAGGCTGATGACTCCAGAGGCCTGGGACCGGGAGATGCTTTCTGCCTAAAACCAGACACACACACACACACACACACACACACAGATATGTTACAGCACGAAGCATGCACAATGGGAAAAACATTCCCCTCAGTGCAATCGAAGCTGTATTTGCACGCATGCACACATGCAGCCGTAAGTACACACACACACCGCACACACACAAGCTTAAACTAAGAAAAAATAGTCTCTCCCTTGATTTACTGTAAAAGGAGTGATACAAAGGATTGAAATGAGACCAGATCGTCTTTAGAGAGCCAACCCTCAGAGCAGATGGCTCTGTTTTTCATCTTCCCTCTCATGAGATCTCATTTTCTGTGCTCTGTTCAGCAATTTCGCTGTTTTTTCACCATTTGAGTTTGTTTCCATAAAACACCAACAGAATCCAGTTCAACAAAACAAATACCAAACAAAACAAATCACTCTCCAGAGGTTCTTTTTGTCTTCATTTTCTTGCAGGGTTTAAACCTCAACCCCTTCCTCCCCTCCTGCCTCTACTACTACAACCGACCCCAGGTCCAGGTAGCCAGCACCAGTCCTGTCTGCCCCCGTCGTGTTTAAAGCCAGACTAAAATAGGCCTTTACAAGTCGTCTAATGAAAGTGACTCCAGGCCCTCTGGTTAATTGACCACCTTTAATGAGTGTCAAACTGCGGCGGTCATTAGACTAGGGGTTGCTACGGGTCACCGCTGGGCTCAGACAGAAAGAAAGAAAGAAAGAAAAAAGAAAGAAATACAGAAAGAAGAGGAAAAAAGAGGGGAGAAGGAGAGAAAACAGGCCGGCAGTTTAACAGCATAAATTCTTTCCCTTCTCCTGCGCTCTCTCGTAACTTCATCGTGTTTGTGTTGCTGTGCAAACCGTGTGATGAACAGTGTGCATGCATTTGTTAATGTGCACAGCCTAAGGGCAGCACCTGTCCTGCTAACAATCCCTGACAAAACCTCGGAAAAGCAGTGGCCATATGCGTGGAAATTCTTTCATATCGACTATTCTGCATGCAAATCCGCCATCCTTCATCTCTCCAACAGCCTTGTTCGCTTTTTTTCCGCCTTAGCAGCAGCTGGCCCTCCTCTTGACGAACGAATCTAATAAACACGGAGGAAAATAGAAAAATGTCCCTCATTTTTTTCTTTTTTTTCGCACATAACTGCCAGGCTGTCTGTCATCTTCCATCTCTCCCTTATGATTTAGGGTAACCTGGGGCGGTAAATGACCACCATCATCAGGCCTGTCACAGGAAAGAGATTTCTGCATTCACGTGATGCAGATGATCATGGTGCCTCTTTAAAGGCGTGCATTTACTGTTGATGACCTCATTTGAAAAAGCATATTGCAAACAAACACAATGTCCTTGTCCTTTATTTTGTGTGCGGTGCAAATGCTCCTCAAGGGTACACGCAGATGCACACACACACACACAGACACACACACACACACACACACACACCTAAGGCCCCTGTGTTATTGAATTGAAATGGAGCCCACCACACATTTCCTTGGAGTATTGATTTAATCAACTGCGTATCATGTTGAGACCCGTATCATCTGATGCAACACACACCACCAGCAGCGAAAAGAAGCGATCCATCACCATTTAGCCGGACAGGGCCTTGTAGTCTAAACACGGAACCATTACGCATGGTTTAACATGGACACTTTGACCTCTTGGGGGTGACAAGGTCAATGACATCATTAGACAGGAGTCAGTCTGTGTGCCGGAGCGGGACTAATTGCTATCAGACCTCAATCACAACTAATAACTTCTTAGATATGTTTGGATTCTCACATTATCCACTCCTAATATCCTGCCAAATTTGTTGTCGTTTCCACACCGACGCAGGGAGAAGCTGGTTTGTGCTTCTTTTGGGTTTGTTGCTACGGTGGCTCAGTAGATCCCCTTTATCCTAAGGCTCTGTTATTCTATTCAAAGGTAGCTAAGCTTACAAAATAGCTAGAGGGTGATTTCCCACACACAGATAAAGCCCAGACTTGAAAATCACTTTCAAAGCAGGCGCCCCTCTTAAGATGCTTTGAAGCCCAGGAGAAGAGCTTGAAAAAGCGACGCATGGGAACCAGAATTCTCCAGCGTTTAACAGAAATATTGAGACTTTTATTATCCCTCTTGAACCCTGCCGTGCAGCCCAGTGCTGTGGTTCACATCTGGGGGTACCGAGAAACCTGGGGGCTCGCCCTGCAGGCGCCACAAGCAGCATCGCCCCAGCGCGCCTTTGTCAGCGACCTCACTGGACCATGAACGCAGACAGGAATGTCGGCGAGGCCCAGTATCGACATCGGCGCTCAAATGGACAAGTGCACAGACGAGCGCATGCAAACGCACACACAGACACACGCAGACACACACACACACCGGCCAGAAGTAACCTGATCCAATGACACAGGAGCTGCCTCAGTGTGCGGCTAACTGCCTTATCTCCCTCTGGCCGCGCTCCTCTTTCCTCTCAACATTCTTTCAGGTATTTGGCCGAGACCTTTTCTCTTTGTCTGCCCTTTTCAAAGACCTGCTTTATGCTGGGAGCCCTCCAGCCGTCGTGCTGCAATCTCCTCGTAGCTTCTCTCTCTCTTTCTCTCTCTCTCTCTCTCTGCCTACACATCTCTTCCGAACTTGCTTCCTCGCTTTCTCTTCCCCCCCCCCCTCCATCCCATCACCCCACTTTCTCTCTCTCACTCGCATCCCTCTCTCCTCCACTCTAATTTCTCCCCAGCTCAGAATTTTAAGATACCGTGCCACCTGTGCTGCGTCCCACGAGGTGTGTGTGTGTGTGTGTAAAAAGACAAGCGAGGGGGAGATGGGGGGGGGAATGTACTTCCTGGTCCATGACATTCAGACAGAAGTGGACTGAGGTTAGGCTAATGGGACCTGTGATCTGGTCTTTTGTAAGGGGGCGAGAACAGGCTCCCCTTTGAAGAGACAGGTGGAGTGATTCTGGATACATATGGGGGGAGGACGGCAATCAGTGTGCATCTGTGAAGGGCCATCCAGCATCTTCAAAAAAACCCACCATACTAATCATTCATGGGATAACTGACTAATGATCACACTTCAGAAAGCAATTGCACCCTGCTACCTACACAGATGCTCTTTCCCGAGGTGATCTATGCTTTTCCATTTTTTTTCCCCCTTCTTTGCACGCCCTCCTATATGAATACAATCAACACAATACCTGTGCAGCTTTTGGAGAGCTTTTGGACTAATCAGCTCTGACAAGTGGAACAAAACAATTTAATACAGGGCTGATTTCACATCTGAGCGGCTCGTCATTTACATAAGCTTTTCACAGTCTGCTCACTGAGCTGCGACAGGCATGTGGTGCGCCCAGAGAGACCGGAAGGCTGCTCCAAATATTCTGCCCCCTCTCTCCATCTGACCTCAGCAAAGGAGAAGGGCTACACATGCGCGCCAGTACATGCAAAGACTCATTAGGGTGCACATGTGTGCAGGGCCCGCAGTCACACACACACACACACACACACACACACACACACACACACACACACACATATGCGTGGTATACGCGCACACAAGCGCACACACTTTAAGTGTCCTGTGGTTAGCAGGGGAGAGGAGGCAGTGGCGCGTCTCTGTGCTGACTTAATGTCTTTTAACAGTTTGGCTCCAGGACCAGGGGTTGGCCAGAGCTGAGCTGAAGCCAAAACTGGGCCTGATCATCTGTGACGGCAAGAAAAACCCGAGGCAAAGTGTGTGCGTCTCTCTCTCTCTCCCTCGGTGTGTGTGTGTGTGTGTGTGCGCGCGCGCGCGCGATGTGGCCTCCCTCCCCATCTTTCCCTCCCCTCGTCCCTCATTTACTCCGTTTCACTCTCGCAGTATCTGCGTGTGTGTGCACGAAGCGTGCGCAGATGTGTGTGCGCGCTGCTTCGCCGGTGGAAGCTACAGGGGACAGAAACAGCGGCGGACTGAATTACCCCGGACAAAGCCATTGACAGAGGCATTAAAGTGACAATAGAATATTTACAGCACACAGAGCTGATTCACTCTGCTGCCCTAATATGCAGCACATCAATATCCCGGAGAAGGCTCGCAGCACACCGCAGTGCATCGCGGTGGAAATTAGCCCCGGCGCGCAGTCTCTCGCAGACGCGCGCAACGCACGCACGGGAGAAGCTACTAACTGGTGCTGACTTGAAGGCAAACCGGGAGGGATTGGGAGCAGAGAGAGAGAGAGAGAGAGAGAGAGAGAGAGAGAGAGAGAGAGAGGTGGGGGGGGGGGGGGGGGAATAACTGCTGCTCTGCTTGAGTAAGTTCCCCTCGGCGCTGAGGAGAATAGATTGCTGTGTCCCCTAGCGGAGCTCTACCTCTCAGGTGGCCTACAGGACACCAAGTCACCTTGTCATTTAATATCAGACACACAGGAACAGCTGTACCTTGCGAGTGTGTTTACGCTGGTGGTGGTGGTGGATCGGGGGGGGGGAGTTGGATTGGTGGCATAATAACGCGTGCCTCTCTGTGTGTGCTCATGCATGTTTTGGGAATGATTTGAAGTTCATAGCCCCGAGGCCTCCGGGTTCCTTCAGAGCGCCTCAGACAAAATCTGCATCCGATCACACAGACATGTCGTTCGGTGTGCCAAACTTTTGCTCCCCGACCGCTAACCAGTGGTCCGTTCCCCGTATTCACAGCCACTTCGATCACGCTCACACGCACGACAGAGCTCGTCCACCCCTCCCTCGTCTCAGTTTCACAGTCCAGAGGTGCCGAAATAGCCAACATATGTTTGGAAAAATGAATGTGCTGCAGAGAGGTCAAACAGTTACGCAGTGCACAACTCTGGACTCATTTGGTTAAGTAGGGGCCACAGCATACTTAGCTTGATTATGAAACTCTCTCTAATGTTGCTCTATGCTGGTTTTTAAATATTTTATATCATTCATAATTCACCAGCTCTGGAAAATTAAGGGCACTTACAATGGTTATAATTTGAGGAGAAGAAAAGGAGCCGCTGGAGTGCTGCGTGTTGACAGTGATGCATTTACGCGGCACTGATTAGAAAAGTACAAATTGCTGTGTTACATGCATAAGATGTGAAATAGAGGCTGATATATTTGGCAGGTTACCATACAGCACAGAGTGACAAAGTGTTGAAATACATTTGACTCTACTCCAGGAGTTTGGCCTCTATTAAATGAGCCAATTTCTGCAGTGTTGGGCATTAAACACGCTCTATAAGAAGATCTGGAGGAAAGGATCTGCAGTCCTCCTGCAGAGGTGCATTACCACTATTTCTGAAGCCTTAACTCCCTACACAAAATCTCCCCACTGCAAACAAGGAACACAATTGCGTCATCTTTGGAAATGCTGGTGTGGAACAAAACAATTTGCAAATGAGGCTCTACAAAATGATGGAGTTGTCCTGTTGCATTTTCCATCTGTTGCACAAAAAGTCAGAAAAGCGCCACGCGTCTGTCTTCCCTTTTTCTTCATTGTCTGGCGTCCTCTTGCATGTTTATAACGAGCGTCCTCTCCCTGATGCAGTGACACTGAAAAGTTTCGCTTGTAGTCGCTGTTCACGTCTACTACGAACAGTCCGTAAGTGTCTTCGACAACGGCCACCATGTCTCAAACATAACCAAAGTGTTTTTGTTTTGCGCTTTTGCCTCAAATCTCAACCATGGAGATGACAGATTGGATAACACTTGAATGGATCTTTTTTGTGGCAGGCATTTGTAACAATTGTGGACGAGGGAACAACATCAGAAAACAGCCATCAAGAAGTGTTTGGTCAAGTGTTAATTTTGGCAGCTATTTTAGATTTAGCCCCGGCCCAATTCCAACCTCTCCCCTGCCACTTAGCTTTACCCATCGATCTTGCACGTTAACGCCTCAGGTTAGAGCGCCCTGATACTTGTTGAAACAGAGTCTTGGGGCTACAAGGCCCTGTTGTATTGTGGTCCTTTGCTGATGCAAGCTTGGTGGCTAATTTTTCTAGCTAATGTTACAGTGTAATTGATGATTTGTGCGTGAGAGTCATTTTGACTCTATTTCAATGTTACATTCAAGTCCTCTGGTTGCATACAAAGCCTGGATTCCAGGGGTGACGCTGCTGCACTTTGTACACTCCTCTAATATCAGTTCAGACTGGCAGGACTGGAGCATGGGTTGCTAATGTTAGCCTATAAAGCAAAGCTAGGTGCCAGGTAGTGAAACAGCGTTCTTTTAGCATGAAGTTGTGAATGAGTTGCGAGCGCCCCATACTCTTCTATTTCCACCAGATAAATGGCAAATTGCATGGTGATAACACCAGTATTTCCATTGAAACGGAAGTGAAATCACCACAGCTAAAGGAAGCATATCATAAGTGTCTGGTTGCATCTGTTTACATAAATGCCACGACTGCTAATGATGTGTGGTTTTCCCCATTATGTTGCATTTTTACTAGTGAAAAGTGTCCTGAACGAGTCATAACGTTAATTGTAAAGCCCTGCTCATTTCACATAGCTTTGAAGCTGGTTCAATTACATTAGCTAACACATTAGCCCAGCCAAAGTTAATCTGGAAGCCAGGCTCATCCATTCATTATTTTGCAACAAACTGTATTTGCTCGATAAACCAACTCCAGCCAGTTGCCCGGTGACACTGACATAATGTTTGCAAATGTATCCACTTAACGTAAACAATAAGACAACAGTTAGCTAACTTACCGTGGTTGTAATAGCAGGATGGCACCACTTCAAGTGTCTCTCCAGGTATGTGTATTCTTCCCACTTAATATGTAAGCACAGGGCATCGCTCCGATTCCCTTTACCACACTGTGTTTTCCTTTCTGCCAAATTATAAATTAAGTGTGTCCACTGATCGATTTCTTTGGTTGACAAACCCTTGGTGTTGTCAATTGGGACGGCATTGCCAGGGATTCTGGGAATCTGCACATGTCAACAATAGGGGGAAAATACAATGTTCTTTTGAACGTCTGAGAGCCCACCACGAACATTTTAGTCCCATCTCATTAACAAAAAACAAAGCACACATTTTGTCAGAGTTTTAATTATTAAATATTTAGGCTGTTTTCAGCTCTCATCATAGTCATGGAATAAAAAGTAGTTGACAATTTTTTTTAGTTTGGTCGTTTAGGTTGTTTGAAAGTCAACACTGCACAAATCTCGGCACAATCCACACCAAACAATACTGTACGTTCAAAACTACTAAAACTCGCCTTACGAAACAAAAGCAAAACATGGAAATGGTGTATGGTGATGTATGTTCAGTGCTTACAGCAGGTTTACCTATGTTTTGAGTATACATTAGACCTGTTCAGGCATGAACATGTTAATCTGATTATTGCAGACTATTTCAGTGATGTATCTATATAAACAAGCTTCAAACAGAGTCTCTTATATTCTTATGTTGCGACACTGTGTAGTCACAATTGCAACCAAACATAAAACATCGCTTTTTCTACTGACTTTTCTGAGACTGCCAGAGGAGGATAATTTATGTAGGTACATATCTGAGCAAAAAGTGGATTAAATAGACTAAACAAGGCAAAGCCATCTAGTCTTCTCCCCCAGTAACAGATGTTTGGGATACGAGTCTGACAAGCATGCAATAAACTTTCCAGACTTGTCTCCTGTCAGTTCTAGCTGAAAAAAAGAAGGCTGAACGTCTCACTAAGACAAATTAAGACCAGTTGTGTTATGTTAATAATTCACTTTAAATGGTGCTTGACAAGAATATTCATCGTCGTTAGGGGAAAAAAGTAAAGATTTAATCATCTTAAAATATAACTTTGTTTTTCTGCAGTGTGAAAGTTTATCCCTTTCGATCATCTTGAGGCAAGTTTGTTGCCACAAATGGAAAGGTGGGTAAAGGAAGGTTTCGTTGGGTTTACTTTCAACTGCATGCCACTGGAACAAAGAGTAATAACACCAATCCCTCTGTGAGGTGTTTAACTTTTCTCCTCAAAGTCGGAGGAGAAGCAGAGCAGCAGTCCGAAGGTGTGGATATTGACCAACATCAGATGACAGATGAAAGAGTCCAGCCTCTCTGCTGTCCTTCATTAGGACTTGTCCGGGATGCAGCTGGATGTACTTACCTTTAATAGTGCTGATAATTAGCCCTGCCATTCTACATTCTCCCGACGTAAACACACTGCCAGTCACACACACACACACACACACACACACAAACCCACGCACACACACACACACACACACACACACACACACACACACACACACACACACACACACACACACACACCACTGAGTTTATTACTTGGAAGGGAATCATTATCAGGGATAATCTGAAAGCAATTTTGAGGCTCACCTATTACTTCTGTTTTGGTTCCTCCTGGTCATTAGTGGAGCTGTCAGGAAGATTGAATATTACACATTTAGAGGGGGGTCCCTGACTCCAGGTGTCAGGAGAGGTTAGGTAGAGCAAACGCAATGACAGACCCATCACATAAAGCCGCGGCCTGTCCCCCTGAACTGCACCTACATTTGTGTTTCTAGTTGAAAAATGAGTTTGGTTAGTAATATTGCTAGTTTGCGTATTTATCACCTGGGGGGGCGATGATTCTGGCTGAGATAGTTTCTGGGCTCTGATCGGCCGAGCCAGCTGTGCCAGAGATTGCAAGAGGTAAGTTGAGCACGTATCGCCGCAGTTTTTTTCATAACTGTAGAAGATTAATCACCGTTTCAGGTGATGCGCTTGGAGAGGCTGTGGAATATCAATAAAGGGGCCCAATTATGAATTTGAGGTGCGGCCATTGTCTGTGGAAGCCGTCCTCTTTGCCGGATTAATTATGAGGCTGCCTTTTACCTGCTGATTTTATTAAACCTTTTCATGTCTCAACTTCCATCTATTCTTTGTGCATTAATATGCAGATCAAAAAAGAGACAGATTTTCACTGGCAAACAGCGAGGTCATGCTTCAAATTAGCATATAACTAATCTACATAAAATTGCTCCAAAGACATCGTCTTGTTAGAGTCGTAGCTCTGGGTGCAGTTACACGTCGTCTCGACCGTGACAAGGCTGAGTGGGCTTGTTATTCTAAATGTAACACTATTAACTTTACAGTAGTACATTCCATGGTGTACGCTCGCATATATCTCATCTAAACGGCGCTGCGTTATGGTCTGTGATTTACAGCGCAGTGCTTTTTAAACTTCACTCACTCAACTGTTTCAGCTTAAAGTATTTAAGAGTGAAATTGAGAGACAGAGAGCAGTGTCTGTGCCAATGTCTGACGGCTTATTGAGAGACAGGAGTGAAACAGGCAAGCCCGGGCCCATGAATAATCTGTCTGAGTGTTGTTGATATTTACAAGCTGAATGCAAATGTCATCGTCTCAATAGATCATCTCTTTTCCCCCTTGTGCCTGCTGCTTGGGTCTGTTTTGTATTCTCTCAGCACTTTAAGGTAAAGCCAGAGAAAATTAAATCATGAAATCATTACTGCGAAAGGTCAGAACATAAATATTTCATAATCTGATATTTTCTATGTAAGATTGAGTTTATGCATAGTGACGCTGGGGCTGTGAGAATACAGAAATATCAGGCGACTGTGTCCGTCTCTTGGCGGAGCAAATTCACGCTGTGGTGGCGAAAAGGTTTTTTTTGCTGAATGTCCAAACTCAGGCCAGACTTTGAACAATGATGGGTGAAAAATGGAACGGCTGCACTTCTTTGTAGTCTTTGCTCCAGCTGTCTTGCATAAGTTAATCCCTTTTACCACTTCAGGCAGATCAATAAGGTTCTATACCTGCTGGCCCAACCAATAAAATGGTCGGGTAACCCAAGTCTCTGCAGCGTGTCCTGGGGTGCTGAGGCTCACAAGTCTGTGCTCTCTGGCTCCCCACACCCTTCCCTTTCTTAATGATCAGGATTAGAAAGGCTGGGGCCTCTACTGTAGGAGGAAGCAGCTGCTTCCATGCTCATTATAACCTCACAACTCCATAGAGTGGTAACAGCTGGAACACACGTTTCAGAGGCAGAGCGCTGGGATACTACGAAGATCTCATGTGGCAATGAGCATTCCACATCGAGCAGTGAGCTGTGGCATCGCATGACAAGCAGATGACAAGGAGAACAGGAGTGAACTGACTGATGCATTAAGGCAATCATTTGTTTAGGTGTTTTTTGTAATTTGATGTCGTCGAGTGATCGGGAGTCCCGCTCAACTTTTCCATTACTTTCATGTCGTCTCATAACGTGCAGATGAAGAGATGGATCTCTGGTGAAATCACAACGGAGTGTCACTTAATGGAGCACTTTAATCAAGGGGCTGTGGTGGAGTTAAATGACAACTGTTATCTCCAGCAGACTATATCTACTGCTGATGATAATAGCGTGATGAGGTGGGCTAATGAAAGGGATGGTGGAGTACACTGATAAGGCTGCCTAGCCACGGTCCGGGCTCAAATATTACTTTAATGACTTGATCATCCTTTGCATTTATAATGGGACTGAGGTTGTCTGCGGCGTGTTGATAAAACGGTTACAGTGTGCGACAGTGACAGGCCATTTGCTCAACATAAAGCGCCCGGCTCCACCTGCACTGAGACATGGACGCACTGTAAATACAACGACATCAGCATGAGGCACACATCAGCATGACACAGGGACACTTAACTATAGCGTTTCAAAACTGAATGTGCGGAGCTGCCTTACTTGACACCTCCTAAATACCTGTAGAAATTGTGATTGCTCCCATTTAAGTTCCCTGAGTGCTTCCATTTTCGTTCCCCCTGCCAGCGGCATCACAGCCCCCCTGCTGTGAGAAAGTGAAAGATCCCTGCTGCCTGGCGAGGCCAAGGCTAGGGCTGAGGCGAGACGGACTCTGTAAATTACCCAACGCCTCGCCTTCTGCAATTCCCCACTAATTGTCTGGAAGGCTCTGCATTCAGGTGTGGAATAATACTGGCCGTGTGGCATATTGAAATTCCACTGCTCGGCTCCCTGGGGTCACATTCACAATATCCAGCTCCGCAGAGCCGAGAATCTAGAGTTTAGCCTTCTGCATGAGGTAATGAAGAGCCGCACGCATTCAGAAGAGTTCCTCCTTCGCCGTGATGAGGCTGTGGCACCTGTGGGCCTATTATCGCAGGGGCTGCCATGACAGGTACAGACGCTTCACACTCAGACACCCTGAACTTTCGTTACAGAGCACATCTGAGGAGGAGCCGGTATCATAACAAGGACTTTTATGTTCCTACATCCATCCTGTCATGCCTGGGATAGAGCTGCGATAATAGGGTGAGACAGACAGAGAGGAGAGGAAGAAAGAAGAGGAGGAGAAAACAAATGAACTCAAGCACAATGAGAGTCCATAATGGAAAATAAGCAAGAGAATGAGAAAAGGAGGGAAAAAGAAAGGATTTTGCATGATAAAGTTCCGCATAACAAAAGCTCCACAGCCGGCCTAAAGCAACTCCACTGCAAGCCTCCTTTCCATTGTAACCCCCGACTATTGAATGTAAAGGCACCATGTGGGTACGCATACATCCTGTACTACCAACTCCTCCATGATGACTAATGAAGTTGACACAGGGCTTTCAACTATTCATGACTTGAGGCCTGAATTATTTGTTGGGTTGATGTAAGCAGGCAAACTTTGTTTCCAGCGATCAAGCCCCGAAAAAAAGGAAAAAAAAGGAAAATCTGTCCCCCTTCTGTGGGAATCTTCTGACTAGGCGTGCCTTTGATTTCAGAGACGCTGTCTCTGTTTCTTACATCAGCCCCTCGCAGTTTACAGCAACTCCTTGGGGTGGACGCTCCGTTACAGCTGTGGGCATGTGAGAGAGAGATGTAGAGACAGAGGAAAAGAGAGGTTAGAAGAAGCTAAGCTGAAGCTCATTATGCTTCTTGCTTACAGGCGTTGTGTGGATATTCTATTAGCCATATCTAAAGTGTAATTGTACCGTTGGGGTAGGGGGGACAGTATTGTCGGGGTGCCAGGCTTTCTCTCAGCGACTAGCGAAGTGTGGTAATCTCACACACCATCTCATTACAGTTTAAACCCCCAGCAGCTGCTCGCATTAGACTTTTATTACACGCTGCCGCTCACAGCTGTGCTGGCATAGCCCTGGACAGGATGGTGAGAGACGGGAACAAAGACAGACAGACACAGGGATTCCAGCACAACATTTGGCTCCCATCAAAAAAGTGGAAATATCGAAGCAGAGGGGTTGTAATGACCCTAACAGCCTCTCAGTGTGATAACTCCGCGGCCCTCCTCTACCCCAGACCCTAAACCGAGGCCAAGGACAGTCGCACAGATGGACCAAGTCAAACCCAGTCGGAGCGGGATTCAATCAAAACTGCCAGAGCGGTGGTCATGCAAAAGCTTCACACCGGGGCAGCTTTCATAAGCATTTGTTTCGTTGTGGAAGCGGTATGGAGCGGTGGCACTCTGTTATCTCAGTCACATCTGTTTTAAGCCACTGTAAGTGTGTGCGTGTATGTGTGTGTGTGTGTGTTTATGCAGGCGCACAAGCAATAAACACAACAACATCAGCAACTGCACAACATATACAATATATTTAATTATGTCTTGTAAAGCATGGACATAGACAGGATGCTAGGGTACTGAGGTATAATAATTTCTGTAAATTTGTTTTCCCCAACATGAAGCATTCATCATTTCAAAGTCTTTGCCAACTCTTGTCCTCTTACATCATGCTCAGCGTTGGAAGCTCAAGTGCTGGTATAATGTTGTTTTCTAGGTTGCAAGTCATGTAAACGAAGGGAATCTGGCAAATCGAATGTCACCACCTCCTGATTGATCAGCAACTGAAAAGATGACCGATGGGGAAAATCTGGAGGGCCTTGATAATCCCTCTGCTAACGTTAGCATCCGACCACTTCCTAGCTTACATCAATGTGTGATTATATCCAGTGCTTTTGCACTTCCAGTCTTAAAGAAATGTGTTCACTTTGTGTGCTGATATTTAGTTAATTTAACCCTTTCCCATCGTATCGTGTAACCTATCAAACGGTAATGGTAACAGATTGCCAGATTAACTTTGTTTCGATGATTTACAACCGGGAGAACAACCGGGAGAGCAGCAGTACAGCATCGGATCTTCCCTCCCCGAGCGTGATGTTAGAAGAAAATGGCCACCATGTGAACATGGATTGTGCCACAGGTAGAAAAATGGCATTAAAGTATTCACATTCAAATACACTGCGTCGAAAAATACTGGAGCTTAGCATTATACAATCTATATTTACTCTTTAATGAATAACGAACTAACTCATCGCATGTTTTGTTGATGACAGTAATTGCTGGCTTGATCACTGATGATGAAGCAAAGTATAGCGGACGTGTGGACGGGTTTGTTAATTGGTGTCATGTTAGGTCTCTCCATCTAAATACTTACAATACTAAAAAAATTATCTTTCATTCCAGAGAATCTGCAGGGTCACACCGACAAATGCTTATCAAGTCTGCCTATACTGAAGTTATAAATTAATATAAATATCTCTAGGCATCAATGAAAACCTGTCATGAGATGTAAACACAGGTGAGGTCTACAGGAAACGACTGTATTTTGGTATATTTATGTTCTTCTATTGTCTTTTGTTTGTTATCACTGTAACTTGTTCTATAAATGCCTCAGACACAAATAGAATTTCCGAAGGCACAATAAACACAACTATCATCAAGAGTTCATTTTTGATTCTAACATTTAAAACAACTTTCGGCTGATGCTTCAAAATTCACTGACAAAAATACCAACAACATCCCCTGAGTATCCTCAATGGTAGCTGCAGCCTTGCTCACAGAGATATTATTGGAAGGTTTTGTATTCTTTATTGTATAAAGCAACAGAAATCAATGAAAATATTGCAGAACAAATTTTTTTTTTACAAGACTGAATTCATATAAAAGCCAGAGAGAAATCAAAGACAGGCCCCCATAATGTGATTATTTATTGTCCAAAGTACCAAATCTCCAAAAATATATTTAACTTTTCATGAAGTAGTATATTTATTGAAAAGCAGTGACAGCTTCCAATCTGAAGAAGCTCTGTAACAGTGTCTTTCTTTATTTTAGGCATGGGAAGAGATAATTGACCCTTCTTGGCATTCTTTAAAAGATGCTGCTGGTGTATAAAGACCCAGCCAAAAACAAATCTGGTTTGATGAAGAATGATGTAAGAGGACAACATTTAGTCTTGATAATTGGCTAGGGTATCTGAAAGCCTTGAATGCTAAGTATCCCGGAGGGTTTTCATATTATTTTGAACCCCCTGTGTTTATACGCAGCATGCATTGGGAAGAATATTACAAGCACACCGCACACTATAATTCAATCCAATAAAACAGCGCCACAATTTGAAGCATAAAAACAGCTATTTGAGTTAACGGATTTTTGACAGGCGTGACGAAAAAGCTGAACATCGCAGAGCTAATATTTTTCTGCAGGGTGATCACGTTAAACCGCCTCATTGCGCAGGTGTTCACGTTATTGTGTCCACGGCCTCGGTTCATGCATATTCCCTCTGTGTCGCCCGCACTTCAGTCTGTGCACGCTCGGTATGTGTGCACGCTCGCTCGCCTGTGTGTCTCACCTTGACTTCAGTGTGAATGCGGCGTATTTGCAGAGGACACTGGGACACGGAGCCCAGCTGGGGAGGGAGATGAAGCACAGCTGGGGATAATTAAACCCAGCACTGTCTCCATGAAGGGGCCGTGCAGCCAGCCTGGCCCGGCGTCCCCCAGACTGAGCAGCTTGGATTGGGACTGCCTCCACCACACCACAGTCTCCCCTTTCGCTGTGCTCCCAGGATCAGAGGGAAGAGGCACAAATGTGACAGCGACTCGGTGGAAATGTGTCTGGATGCAACCCCAAAGACACGGCTCGACTTTGTTGTTATTTCCCTAAACGAGCAATACTTTGCGCTGCCACTCATCCGCTCCCGTCCCCCTCTCGTCTGTGCATTGCAGTGACAGACAATACAGGATAATTGGCTCGAGCACTGATAACACAGAGGTTAACTGTAACAGACCTGGCCAACTTCATCAGCTCTAAATTTGCCTTGGCTCCGTATGAAGCGTGGAAGCCGGCCATATCACAGCCAGGGCTTGCCCACATCAAGCTGGGGGCTGGGGTTTGTCTAGTTTGAGGAATGCTTTTTTTTTTTCCCTGTTTCTCCACCGCGAGCTTGATTAATGTACAATGGCAGCGCGCTCTGTCTCTGCCGCGCTGCACTTCAGTATCATTGGAAATGAAACGGTTTACTTTGGATGTTGTGTTAGAAAAGTGAAACCCCTCTCCAGATCTCCCAAATATCTTTTTAAAAACCTACACGGGATGCCAACCCAAACAGCTTTAGATTGAACGAAGTGACCTGTCCCACATTTAAAAAAGCCTTCTACTTGGTAGCGATGATAAAGCGCCATTTTTCCAACAACCATCAAACTCCACGCCGTTGCCAAGGCTGTCGAGGTGAATGACCTAGCGCGCAAAAATTGCAGCGTGATTAATCAGTGGAGGCTTGGGGAGGAACGCACTGGCGGCTGTGCCTGTGCTATCACCACTGTTTTCACTTCCCACTGTTAGAAGAAGTTAGGCTGCTGAACGGAGCCGTTTGATTACAAAGGCACTGAGTTGGCTCATTAATGATGCCGTTAATGGTGTCCTCCATCATTCCGGAATCAGTGTTGTTGCACAAGCAGTCAATACAGCAGGCATTTCACGGCCTTTATTAAGTTACACTTTACTGGTCTGTAAAATTTGACTGCAGACATTTTATTTGCTGCTTCTCGATGGCCCCCCCTTGAAATACAGGGGACGTGTAGCATGTGGGTGTCTATCTTGTGAGCTTATCTCGCAGTCGCTAGGTTGTAAATAACGCTTGCCTCCCGTCTATATTGGCCCACTATTTGCCTACTTCCCTACAGCCTTCACCTGTGAGCAGCTTGTGCTGTAAAAGGACGTCGGATGGGAGATCATTAGCTGTGGTTCGCTCAGTTATTTTCTATGATCGCAGCTTCTATGGTTTGTTGGAGAATGTGCAATAACACGTCTTCATTACAGAAATCATCTTAATGTATTCCTCAGAAATAGAGAGCCAAAATCGCACCAGTTGCAAGTGAACAGCTACGGGATTTTTTGATTAAATCCCAAGGTGCAGACTTAGATGAGATGAGCTTCATTGGCAGTGATGTTACCACGTATTGCCCGAGCTTCTCACACGGAATGGTGTTTTAACAAAGCAAAGCTCCCGTCTCCATCGCATTTGATTTCCATGACAAGCACGGATCTCGTAGGAAGCTGTCAGTAGCTCTGCCGGAGAACAACACACACGCAAAGACACACGGACGAGTGCAGACAGACACGTGTACACATCATGATCAGTCAGACATGAGTTGCAAAATAGACTCTGGGTGCATTATCAAGCAGATTAGGAGCAAAACTGATAAAGCCTGTAAGCAGTGCGGCTCGCAAACAACTCGTCTGTTTGTTCATTTGGCCTTCGTATTTGCTCCGTTCTCTGTAACCAGCGGAGAATGAGAACGACACTCACTTCATATCAGGTAACTATAGAGATTAGCAAACATGCTCTCCCGCTCCGGTTGCCATCGCGGCGCCGATAATAGCGCTTCCTGCCTCCGCTTTACACAAACAGGGCGCAAATCAAACATTTTAATTTCAGTGCATCTTCGTGTCTGTGGAAGGATCATTAAACCGAGGGCCTAATAAATGTGGCTAACCATGATGGATGGCTGAACGACTTCGTAGTCCTCTTCCTGCCTCGATGGAGATAAGTTGTTCCTGCGATGCTTCATGCATTGTGACGTCTCCTCCGTGTTTCTTGCAGGGGAGGCGAATCACTCCACCCCTCGAAATCCATCAGGCTTTCGAGGGGGGCTCTATACAGCTTGTTAGAGTAACACGTATGACCATGTAGGAGCCCTAATGAGCGGGCAGCTACCCGGGAGAACCGTGTCTGGACGACAGAGAACATAAATCTCCTGTCCTGCTCTGCGCCCCGGGGACTGCACGAACACCAAAATCGTGCAAGTCCGCGTGAATCCACAGAACGTGTGTGTGTGTGTGTGTGTGTGTGTAAGTGGGATGTGTGTGCACACGAACACACACGTAATGCAGATGACTATAGCAGCATCCTCCTGGGAGTCTCATCTACCATAGTTGAAAGAAGCAGGTTGTTTGAATTATGATCTAACAATAGTGTTCCACTCCCGCTCTATAAATGAATCCAATACTGGCATATCTATCATTACCACAGGACTCGCACTCAGCTTGCTTCTTTTTATTTGGAACGAGTTTTTTGGAAATCAATCCGGGTCTACTCTGCTTTGCAAAAACCCGCCCTGCGGGTCATAATAATTCCTCCCTGTTTTCAGATTCGCTGTACATAAACTGCAGTCTACGGCATTGATCAGATTTAGTGTGTCTCACTCTCTTCCTTCCTGCTTCCTGAGAGGACTCAGCTATGTTTATCTCCTGGACCTCCGTGATATAGAGTAACATGTAGACTGGCAGACTATTCACCGAGATACACTTTCATTCACCTTGCAGGGCCGCAGTGTGAGGTGTGTAATGGAGGTATGAAACTCCATTAAAGTATTGATTTGTGGGTGAAGTTTACTTCTTTTACTGTTGGATAGACACAGTGTTCATGCCTGGGTGTCTGCATGAGAGAGAGAGAGAGAGAGAGACAGAGACAGAGAGAGAGAGAGAGCTATGGACAGTGCATGCATGTTTGCCACTGGAATTTGCACCGGAGTGTGTGTGCGTGAGAGAGAGAGACAGTCTATGTGTGAGTTATACCGCCCCGGGGAGCTGCTATGGTCATATTTTAATAACTCACAGTATGTTGGATTATGTACTGTGGGCTTGTAATATCACACCGTCAGGGCAAAGCCCTAACAGATTCTCTGTTAGCTGGTCCTTAGCAGGAGGAAGAAAAAAAAGGAACACACATATCAGGGGACTCGCCAAAACATTGTTTTCAGTTCTGCAGCACTTGTGAAAATGTGAGCTCCCACATGATTCCAGTTCAAAGGTATGCCTTCGCCGTTTTGTCTGCCTCAGCACGCAGCGCTCTCTCTCCCGGCTACAATGAACAGAGCTCCAGGTTTAATAGGCCTTAAGTAGCGCACCCCCTTTGCTGCCTTTGAAGAGCAAACACACTCTCTCTCTCTCTCTCACACACACACACACACACACACACACACACACACACACACACACACACACACACACACATATATATATATATATACTCACACATTGCTGTGCGAGCAATAAAAAACTGTGGAACAGTGGCTAGTTCTCTCTCTGACACATCAAAAGGAGAGCTAAGGGGAGTAATGTGTGGAATGATGTGTGTGTAGACCAAGGCCGGGATGCCATTCATGGTTGTAGTGTTGTGGTTTTAACTGCCGGAGGAGGCTTTAAGGCTGCGGCTGGCGAGTTCCATACAGTAGTTTTAACACATGGCCTGCTGCAATCTTAAGTCCTGTTTGTGTATTGAAGAAAGATTTACTTTGGTTTCTCCTTTTTTTCTTTTTACCTGAACAAAGTACAGACACTATAAATATATGACTGAAACATACACAATAAATATCTGAATGAAACTCTATCTACACTCATAAACCCTTATTTGAGTTCATAAAGTCTTTAACAGGTGATTAAAAATGTAATAAATAAGGTGTTAGAAATGTAAATAATAAATGTGTCTAAAAGGTCTCTATATAATGCAGAACAGACTGTATTCACAAGGCAGCCATTTTTCTCTGACGTCAAATTCAAGCTGCTGGGATCATGTTACCCTGCTGGGTTCCACGTTGTAAGTCATATAAATGTAGGGAATTTAAAAAACATTTTATTATTTCAACAGATAATGAATAGTGAGAATTTAGAGGGACATGAGCCATATTTCAGAGTAAAACAGCATACTTAAGAACCCGTTAGCTAAATTTAGCATGCAACCACTTCCTAACTAACTTCAGGGGTTAAATCCCATAGAGCTGGTCCTGTATATTAGCTCGCTTGCAGAATTGATGATGAACTCTTTCACATGACTGCAGTTGTCAATGTTTTTTAAAAAATAAATGTTGTACTATTTTTTGTGCCGAGGCAGCGGCCATGTTGGTGATGGTGACGTATGTTGAGCAAAAGGATGTAGTTCAAAGAGAGCTGTCAAACAGAACTAGATGATATTTTACTACCATAACGACAAAGTGACTTAATTGACTTGAAATGTATTTATTTCTTAATTCATAAACATACGTGTGATCCATGGCACATTTCAAACATGATCAAAAATAGATTTGTCTCTCTCCATTCAATACTCTGCATATTTTTTCAGAAATAAGGTCCCTTGAGGTTCACTAGAAGGGGGCTTGACTTCGGCTCTCTATGATTTATTTAAAAAGGACACATTTTTGTTGAGGGCATTGTGTGAAATGTTCTGATGCCATGTACCCAGTAGCACTATGGGTCAGGACCAACATGGCTGCAGATTCTACTCGCGCACACCAAAAGGCACATACGGTAATTATCTGTCATTTGTTCCATATATATGTAAAATGTCGTGATACATTTTCAGTCATTTTTATCTTTTTATTTCAGCCCGTTTCTATTGTGCTAACAGGTTTTGGGCTGCTTATTAATGGACACTATCTTGAGAGTCTGACTGAAAGAATTATGTTTTTTTGACCTCCTATGTCTTTTGTTTTGTTGTAGTTTTCATAGCGTCGGCTGAAGTAGCAGACAGAGGGCAAAAAATCAACCTTCAAAAGGCACTTGTCTCATTCGAGGTCAATATTTCACAGGACCTGTGTAGATACAATGACAGTCATGTGCTTGATAGAATATCTGCAGTATCGCTTCCTCGTGATACGATATCCTCGTGAACGTCACATAGCAGACTCTATAAAGCAATAAAGACCGTAAACCACACTGAGAAAACATCCTGTTTTTTGAGAGACAGAAAGCGAAACCGAACTGGGTTGCAAACACACAGCCTGGCTGCGTCTGTGCGAGCGTGTGCGCTTTGCATGTGAGCACAAACGCATGTTCACGTGTCCGACTGCGAGCTATCGTATAACTCTGAAGGAGACGGGGAGAGTTACAATTAGCCTCCTGCCGAAAGCGTAGCCTCATCCTACGAGCCATGTTTACGCTTTAGTCATGCAGTAATTACATATGTCGTCTTATGTTTTCTATTTCCCATAAAGTAGGGAACGTAATGAGGGAAAAAGCAAGTTAGAAAAAAGAAAAAAAAAGAAAAGAGAAAACGACTGCACTACACTTTTTGTCTTCAAGCTCATTTAGGCCTCGGAGAACGTCTATGGGGTTTGAGATGGGAGGCAGAGGAGGGGAAGACGGGGCTGTAAACAGGGACTTTGCCTCTCCAGATGGGAAACTTCTGTTAAGCTGTAATGAGAATGCATAATGACGCAAACAAGCTTGATGGAGTTAGACACGGCAGCGCCTTCATTCAGGAGAATAATATGAGAACAAAAAAAAACCTATTACAACATACTCTTTTTTTTTGTTCGTTTTCTTGCTTTATTCTCTATGATATCCTTTTCGTGCTTTAAGTGGGAGAGAAATGGCTTCATTAAATGTTTAAAGGAACATGTATCATTTCTTTTTCACGGTTCTTTTTTCTCCTCCCCGCCGTGCCCAATAGGGAGAGCCGTTAAAAAAAGGCAAGTACAAATGATAAAAAAACAAAGAACAGGACTGACTGCTCCTAATGGGACTGTTTTCAGCAGCTGCATTAACAAGCCTGTTTGATTTCCTTCTCCTAAGTGAAGTTGTCAGCCCATGTGTCCAGAGTGCTATGTTTAGGATGTCTAAAAGAGTTGTGTTTTCTGGCACCGGCCGATAATAAATGCTAAAGGGGTGACCTTATGTCTCTTTCCCCTGTGTTGCTCTACAGTCATTCTCAAAACAGAGCGAGAAATCCTCCTGAGCCGAGGTCAAGAATCCATCACCGATGTTTTTACAATAACACTCATTTCCATACCGACTCCGTGAGAAACGGGCCTGAAGGGAGTGAGTGCTGCCTCCGGTTGTGACGGAGCTCCTCTCGAACGAAAAAACACCACAAAGCAACACATTACTTCCAGTTGAATCCCTCATGCGTCGAATAAGGTTAAAATACTTGTACCTCTCTCCGTATGCTCCTTTACATATGCAAATGTGAGACTTCTGAATCGTCTGCTCCCATTTCCATAATGCGAATCATGAATTCGCCTTAGGTTTGCTTGGTTGATTTCCAGTTATGCTCCAAAACAAAATCCATATTTGGCACTGTTAAAGAGAGGCAAAGATTAGTGTATTGTGAGCAACGCCAGATTACACGCACACACAATCCGTAGCAGGCACACGCATATGTATGAAAACACACACGCTTTTCATAGACCAGTGTGTTGTGAAAGAGTCCTATGATTGTGAATTACTTCACCATGACTGTTTTGATGAGAATGTATCGCCTTGTCCTTGGAAATGTGCCGCAGCAGTCGATATGGTTCTACAGACTCAGTAATGCTCTCCACTGTGAAGGCAACAGACTAAAGACGCTCTTCGACTGGTGAAACAATAGAGTTGGTGTTGGGATTGGGGGGGGGGGGGGGGGCATTCTTTTGCAGAGTCGGCATTATTGGATTTGGATTGTAACATGGTGGTATCAAGTTAGGCCTGTGAATATCGCATCGGAATCACAATAGACAAGGGCCGATTGTTATTGCACCACACTTTCCATTAATAATTCAATCATTTGACCTGTGACATGATTTCCCGTAAAACAATCTGATCCTCTGAGGCCTGATGGAGATATTTGAAATCCGCCAGTGTGTGCGCCGTGCGTTTTTTGGTGTGCGCGTGTCTGTTTTTGACCTTCCCAGTACGACACAGAACCGGTGCCTGAGGCTACAAGTATAATATTTAGAGGAGGGGAGAGACAAGATATCAAAAAGTGTGTGTAGCAGCCAGGGTGTGCTGCGGCATTTTCCCCAACTAAAGATGCAGCTCGCCCCAAGGGTGCTCCAATAAGCGCGCCACAGGAATGGAAGGCCTTACACACACACACACACACACACACACACATACACACATACGCACACACACTAGCTATGCACTCCAAAAACTGAGCAGCACTCTGGAAGCGCGAGCAGAAAATCAGTGCAATGTATCCAGAGTGCATTAAGTATAAAAACAGTGTGTGAGAGAGGGTGGAAACTCAGCTCAGTAATGTTATAATACATTGTTTTAAGGATCACTACTGACAGGCAACGCCGCTATTCCGACTTAGGCCTCACACACACGCGGACTTAGATGAATGCAGAGATGCGGGCAAACACACACAACCATGCATGCACTGGGAAAAAAAAAAAAAAGCCCGGGTACCATCTATCAGGCTACAGACGGGAGCCTTGGAAGGGGGAAATCTGTCCTGTGATGGCTCTAAATGAGGGCTGTGGCGGCGCTGTCACATTGCGTTTGGCTAGAACACGGGAGCGACGAGGGGCCGCGAGGGGCGGAGGGCACGGACACTGTGTACTGATATAATGAACTTGGGAGATGGCTTGGGAGCATGGGCAGACACTGTGATTCTGTCACAGCTAGTGGTGTTCTACTCCTGTTGCTGCAAGGGAAAAAGAAAAGAGACACAGAGAGAGAGAGAGAGGTGGGGAAAGGAGAGGAAGTAAATTGAGTGCAGGGAAGACAAGAGTGAGGAAGAGGCACAGGCAATGATCAAGAAGACCGAAAAACAGAAGGAGAACGAGAGATGGAGAGGGGCCGGGAATGCATAAGCAGCCCCGCGGATAAACACAGCACTAATCGCTGCCGGATTGGCGAGGCAATACCAGTGTTATACCAGAAGAATATTTACTCTAATTAGAGGCAGCTAATGTGTCTCCAGGTATAAAGGCTGTCAGCACTTTCCTGAGAATAATTAGAAGCACAGAGCATGCATTGTCCAGGAGTGCGGCGCAGAGCTCCCTTTGTACATCATTAACAGTTCACTGACAACAAAAGCAGAGTTAATAGAATGTAATGTGGTCTCCTCACCCATCCGTTTGTTCAAATGGTCATTAGGGTAATGCAGAATAATTCCTTCCTTCCGCAACCCCGAAAAACTCCACAACTCCTCCCACCTCCCATGTGCCCGTTTTTTGTGATTTCATTCTCTGAAGTCCTGCCTCCATTCCTTCTCTCTCTTTCCCCCTAGACGGAGAGAATTTTCTCCAGCCCCTGTCCTCCACATCGAGATGATAAACATGATTTCATGGCGCGTTACAATCATCAGTCTTCGTAAAACACACGAAATCCTCTATAAAGGAATTAATTCTTGCTGCGGAGAGACAGCGCCAAATGTATAGATTTACTATTCCACAGTCGAGTTCCCCACCGTGTTTTAATGCATCATAAACACTTGGTGTTTTTTGGTCTCCGTTCCAATAAAAACAGAGAGCGCGGGGGTGTAATATCTGGAGCTGGGGGAAATTAAAGCTGAAGTTCCTCTCCTCCTCGGTTCACTCCCAGCTCACACACACTCATGCACACACACACACACACACGCACACACACACACACATGCACACACATGCACACACACGGTTAATCAGCAGCCCAGAGAGAAATCTAAGACCACATCTACACCCAGTGGAGGGAACCTGATACAACCACATCTACCCCCCCACCGCTCCACCCTCAACCCCCAACACACACACACACACACACACGCATGCACACACACATTCCCCGCTTTCTCTCAATCATCAACACACACACATGCTCCTCCTGCTGATAAATTACACGCAAGGTTCAGTATGATTAACTAAAGTTAATAAAGACTGAAAGTGATCTCAAACAAGGTAACCATAGAAGGGAAGTCTTTGAGAAAACACGTAGAGTGCATAAGAAAAGAAAACCAGTGCACTTTCTTTTTCTTTTTTCTTTTTTTTTTTCCATTTCTGCTTCTGCTGCTATTTCCAAAAGTCCTTTCAGTGTGCGGTGACAAACATAACCCTTCTGACTGGTGGAAAAATAAATCATACTTTCAAGTGAAGACAAATGCCTTATCCGTTGGGAGTAGCCTCAGGCTATAGTCATAATGGCCTCCCTCTATTTCTTTTCTGCCTCCCTCTCTCTCTCTCTTTCCTTCCTTCTTGTTGTCTCAAGGCGGGGAGTTTCCCCTGCACTACTGTAGTTTTAAATGTCCACCCAAACCAGGCTTACACAGCACAAAACTAGCTCAAGGCAGATCAGTAGCAAGGTGAATATTCCTGTTTTAAGACTTGTTTTATGACCCACCCCGAGAGGGTGAGAAGCACTTCCAGTCCCCGGGGCTAAACTGCTGCTCGGCTGCAATTTTGAGCAAACAAGTGAAAACTCATCAGTCACATCTTTCGACTATCATAACACAATTACACCCCACGCATGGCACAGGGTCGTTACTCATGTCTGATCTTGTGTCACGGCCATAAAAACTGTGGTTTTCCTAACACTGCAATCAGCAATGTGTGCGTTTGGCCCGGCCCAGGCTTGGCCCGGTGCAGGCCGGGCCAGCTGCAGAAGTCTGTCTCCTCTCCTCTCTCGCCTCCTCCTGCTCTCAGTGCTATCAGGTTGCCACTCCTCCTCCTCCAGCCCATTACACAGGCCTCTTTATGCTGCGCTAAAAGCTGCTCATGTTCAAACACTCCTGGGAAAAGCTCCTTAAAACACGTCAGGATGAGAGGCCCTGTCTGGTAAAATATTAATAGGAACTTAATTGGTTGTTAATGGACTGGTGCTTGGGTAGGAATCACCCTCCATTAGATAGGCCACCGAAGCAACCCATTCAGGGGTGTCATCTTACCACCTCCACGATCTAATTGTTTTCCGGTCACTGTAGCCGTGAGTTGCCGTAACCTGGTGTTAAAGACATTACTGCTGGAGTTTTATGTAAGGTCCTGCGAGCGGTGCTGGACCTCGTGCCGACCACATTTCCTCGCCAGCTTGAGGAGTGTGGGTGTTCAGTTACTTTGGCATCAAGTTTGAACCAACTCCACTTCTCCACTCTTTTGTTTTCTTCTGTGCCATCCTCACACATTGAAGAAGCGAATCGTCACATTGAAAGTCCTGTTAATCTCTCCTCCAACTCCACATAAGGAAACAGTTTGAACTTTTGTTGTTTGTGGCCAGTGTGTTTGTGCTTTTTGCGGTTGCCGTTACCCAACAGGAAAAATCCCTCTTCTGCTAGAGTAGGCATGTAATATTGATGCAGAGCAGACTCGCAGAGACACAGAAATCAAATGGAATCTGAACTGAAAGTTCAAATGTCGACATCAACACATACATTTTTGATCGCAGCAAACCTACGAGACGCCATTCCTTTTAAGGGAAGCCACAGGGGCCTGTGCAGCGGTGGAATATATTTAGAAATAAGTGATATTTCAGCGTGTCTTTCGATTCCCAACTTCGTTCAGCTCCAATTCATTTATGAGAGGGACAAATACTTGTTGAAAGAGGTTGTTCAGGAAATGGGACTTAAAATGGCGGAGGAGGTTCACCCAGACGGACTTTTCTTTTACAGTTGGGGCTTTTAAATGCACCGTGTAAAAATAAACCAGCTCTCACAGATTGTTATTTTCTCATTGGCTCCGCAGACATTTGTTCGTATCAGTACATTTACAAAAGTGCTCTACTTTTATAACCACAATTTTCAAAGTAATTGTATTTAACTTTAGTATTTTCATTTCACGCTTCTTTGTTTCTACTTCACTACAATGTGGAGGCAAATATTTTACTTTTCACTCCTCCACATTTACATGAGAGCTTTAGTTACTAGTTACTTTGAGGACTCAGATTAAAAAATGTATTTAAATCAACCCCTATATTCTAATGTATCAAAATATGTTGTATATAATGTATTGTAAAAGTAGTGCCACCTTTACCAGCTGCAACATTAAAGTAATGAACATATTAATTCACCAAATATTTTTTTTCCAGTGATATCAAATATAATTTTCAGAAATGGGCCATTCTGCATTATGAGTACTTTTACTTTTGGTACTTTAAGTATATATTGACACTAATACTTTTAGTCAAATGTGCAATACGTAAGGGTTAGGGTTAGGGTTATTTTTCAAATTTCTCTTTTTTTAAATTTACTTACAAAAATAACAGTTTTGACATTATGACATCTTTGTATACGTGTCACAGAGATATATACTTAAGTTAGCATGCTAACCAGCTAGCACAGTCCTGCTCTAAACCTCCTGTATATCTGGTGTAAACATCAACACTCAGTCCCGGCTAGTTCTTACAAATTCCACCTTTGAGTATGATTTCCTATGCAGGACATTCAAGTGTTACGGAGCAATTTAAAACCTACAGTACTGATATATTTACTTAAAGCAACAACAAGGAACCTCCATTTTGTTCTATCATGACCTGGCCTTTGGGGGCCTTGAAATAAAATTAAACTTAGTTTTATAGTCACACCATACCAACAGACGACAGAGCAGCTTCCTTCTCTAGCCTGTGATGCTTTTGTTTGCTTATGCAGGCCATACAGAAGCATCAGTATTAAATTGAGAGTGTTTTATAACCAGGTATAAACTCTTTGTAGTACACTTAAGGAACAAGTCTATCCTCCATTAAGGGTCAATAATGTTTAAAAAAAAAACAGTACATCATTTGTTCAATTTATACTTTTTTTTATGAATAAAACTTCTAATAAAGGGTTTTTTTCCTTCCAATTCATTGATTAAAGGATAAGTTCACCCAAAAAATGAAAATTCTGTCCCTATCTTCTCACCCACATGTCGATGGGAATTCAGATGAAGTTTTGTAATAGATAGTAACTGAATTTTCATTTTTGGGTTAACGTATTCTTTAAGTTTTCACAGTTAAACCCTGAACTCCCCCTCTTGATTGAAATGCCCTCTTTATCTACTTGTCTCCTTTACGGCTCTAAACTCCCATCTCGTGACTCTGACGATTTAACGGTAACCGTGTTCAAACACTGAGTGAATCCGTGTCCAATTACATTACGAAGCAAATGTCAATGGATCCAACAGATGTTGTCTCACCACACGAATGCTGAGTTTCAGTTTGCTGGTGCACATTCAAGACCCACCACTAGATGGTATCAAAACACAGACGGCCAATTTCTGATGCCAGATCAGCAGACATGGCTGTTTCTCACAGGATAATGAGATGAAGTATGTCAGCCAGGCCTCCTGTTTGACTCCTGTGATATGTTCTGGTTCCCTGCTGTGATCTATTACCTGGCTGAGTGGAGGCTGAGATAATCCTGAGGGTTTGGTAATGCAGTGGTAGAGAAGACTCGACTGTCTGTTCGCTAAAGCCTGCCCGCCCGCTTGACTGCATTGCAGAGTGAAATGAATCTATCAGACAGGAGGAAAAAACAGGAAGATTACCGTATCAACATTAGCATGCACTCAAAGGGGACCCCACTTTAACGAGATTTGTGCACGTCTTTCACCCTGCCCTCATTATCAGCAAACAGATACACACTCATGCTTCAGTTTTATTACGTGTTAAGCCGTCAGGGTTGCAACAAATGAGCAGATTCTTGGCTGGACCTTTAGCAAAATGTCAGAGGCTACAAATGAACACATGATGGTACACAACAAAGCGCTTGCAAAGACCACTTTTAGAAATAGTAGAAAAGTTACAACGGTATGAAATGTCCGATACGGAAAAAAATTGTACTTGTATAACACTCGACACTCATAAACAAGCACAAAAAAAGACAAAGTCCCCCATAGTGTTAGTCGACTAATGAGTCATTCCAGTCGAGTGTGTTTTGTGCAATTATTTTCATCATTGTTTCTGGTTTGCCCTTTTGACATCCCAACATTCATAAATATACATGAAACTTGCAGTCGCTCGCAGTTTATTTTGTCGCCGCCTAAATCTATTAGTCGACCATTAATTCTGTGGATGAGAACAGCTTTGAAAAAAACATTTTCTCTATGCCCCGTGGCTAGACAGCTTTCTCCTTAGCATGCATGCCACAGCCATTTATTAACTGTCAATCAACGACTTTGTTCATCTCAGGTGCACACAATAACATTCATTGTGGAAGAAAGTGAGTCCAAATGTCATACCACTGTGCACAGACAAGCTATGGTGATGTGAACTCTGTTTTTTCTCATTACCGTCTCGCCGCTCAAAATGACATGCTGTCACGTTATCGATGTGAAGAAAGGCTGCGTGCCAGGTGGTTTGGCCATTCAGGAGCTCATGTGGAGGAATGCATGCTAAAAGGTGTTTTAATCGGCTCCAGAAACACTGGATGTGCGTGGTACAGATAACAGGCAGTAGGAAGAAAAGGAGTTGATGCAATTACAGGAATAAAAAGAACGTGCTCTATGCCCTTCTTTTCACTCTCACCCTGCAGGTAAAAAGGGGGTCCGTATGCTTTAAACCTTATAAAATCATATATCCTCTAGAGCTTTACCAGAAATGGTCAAAAGGACTGGCTACTGGGCATCAAGTGACCTAAAGGGCAATCACAGCGACTCCTCTCTAGGCGGTATTGTGGAAAAGAATGGGCTTGACCATGCCTGAGAGGATCTTGGGCACGTGAACGCTCACAATCTCTGAGATCATCTCTGGAAAGTTGACCCGCGTCTGCAGGGACTGGGCTTGGATGAATAGATCATAGGTGAACTGGTGCAACTTCCTCACAATCTATGAATGAGAGAGAGAGAGAGACAGAGATCAGGCATCGGGTTATTAATAACAAAGATGATACGCTTTAATGTTCACAACATTGAAAAAGAAGAAAGCCGGTGGATAAACGAGGAAATGACAAATGGCACTGAAGCCTGCCTTTGAGCTCTACGAGGTGATTTAAAGAAATGACACTGGTTGTGGCCATCTAAGCCCCACAGGCAGGGGAAAAGCCGGAAGAGGTCTGAAGTGCAAAGTCTTGATCAACTGCATGGTTCTCTGCCCTAAAGGGCCCTGCCAGACAATCCCTGTCTGCCCTCTAGCTCATAAGGCATTAGACGATTTGAGATGTGAGTGGGACACAGACAAAGCTGAGCCTTTAAGGGTAAATCCACAGTGAAAGACACGAGGCTGAAACTGCTGCGGTGGGACATTTTCCAGCTCGCCTGGTCATGCCCCGAAACACTGATGTCAGGAGTTTACTTCGAAATCTGTTTGTTTCTTACAATCCGTATTACAGGTTCAAGTAGTATTGAGGAGGAAAACAGCTGATCTGCACCCTCTAGTGGAGGCAGCCAAGAATCTTTAGTCATATCTCCATTCAGCGAACACTGTTTCAGACCCATGCAAGCATAGTTTTTAAGCCCGCACAGTGACATTTCATCGTAACCAAAATGACTGTGAACAGTTTTATGCGTACAAATATAATCAGCTATCAGGCCTTGATAAATTATTTTAGAAAGTTCTCTAAGCATGCTTTCTTTTACATTTTAGAGACTTTGATTATCTTGGCTACCTCTGTACATGAAGCAGGGGGATGGACCAAAATAAAGTCAAGAATGATACATTAATGATGGCAGAAAACATTCAATTTGAGCCTTTTGGTTGGTTAAACCTCTCATTAGAGTCGGGTTGGTACCTTAAAGTAAACTGGGAGCTTCAAATCTGAAATCCCTGTACAATTGGTATTTGAGTTTCATGAAGAACATTTTTACTTTATTTCATTTTGTTTAAGGAAAAACAATACAAAAACACGTGAACACTCACTGGCCACCTTGTCAGGTCAACCTGTGCGCTGTCATGTATAAGCCAATACAACAGCTGTGGCATAAATATTCCCTTACAGAGATGATAATGTCCTGCTTTGTGTCTATCTAACAAACATTTAATGAATGAGGTTGTTTGAAATGGTGCCATTTATGTACATGAGAGGGGCAGAACATGAGAAACACCTATGACCTAAACAATAAACATAAAGTTGAATTATTACTGCTCTGAGAACCTCAACAAAAAAACGGAGAAATTTTAAGCTTTAAAAAAGTTAATTTTACATCAGAACTTGTTTTAGTTGCATTGCCTTGTACAGGTGTACCTAATGAAGTGGCAAGTGAGTGCATATCTGTTTACACATATCTGAAGAACTGAAGGCAGTTCACATCTCTGTCGCTGCTGTTTTCTTTCTGTAAAAGCTTCTGTGGTTTAACATCAACACTTAACCCCACATCAGCTCAAAACAAACAATTATATAACAAAATAAAACATAAAGTTGTCACACTGTCCGTCACTGGATGTTAAATTCAAATTCAGCACGCGGCTGTAAAACTCTAACAGCTTTTAAGACTGCAGCTTAAATTGTAAGTGTGTCTGTTCAAGTGTTAACTGTCTCCAAAGATAGTCAACTATCCATAGCGAATTAGTGTACCGTTAAATACACAGATGTGCAAATAATTCACATTCTTTAATGGGATTTGTTCAGTTTACATTTTCTTTTATTGCTTTAAAATTGTCCTCGACTTCATCTGGAGTCAGAAACTCCTCCATACCGCAGTAATTTCATTACATCTGCCTATATGAACATCGGCTGCCATGTGTCTTGGCAGTACAGTGTGTCAAATCTGACTAGCAATAGCAACTAGCAGCAGTGTCACAGGCTGGAATCGAACCCATGACACCCGCTGATGACTCTAAAGACCCTCTGTTAGCTCTATGAGGCGCACGCTCTACCAGGTGAGCCACCAAACTTTTTCTAATTCTCATTAAAAATAAAAAGGTTCAGAAAGGTATTTTCTTTTGACGGAAGAAGTGTTTTAACTGCTTCATGAGAAGTTGACGGAAAAGTAGGGCAATCTTGTATCAGGAGAGACTTCAGGAATGTGGTCTGAAGTGTTCTGGAGCACACAGATTCAGAAAACAAACTTTTTATTAAAGGACTAACGTTTCAACGCCAGGTTGACTCATCAGAGTCAAACGATACAGAGACTAACATCTTACCTCCCCTAATTAGGACGTTAATCCAGCAAATGCTGAAATAAACAGGGGGGGGAATAAACTGCATGTTTTGGTTTGTTTATGCCAATTAGTAAATGTTCAGTAGTTTCCTTTTGCAGTTTTGTACAGTGGGATAAATTATGCTGTTAGAAACAGAGAGAAGTTCCTTGCATGATGGCTGTGCAAATTGCTGTCACACAGGCCCAGTGCAAATCATGAATACATTCATTTAGTTAATAATAAATAAGACTGTTACATTTGAAACTAACGGCTTTCACAGGAAGGTGATTTATCAGCCTTTTCATGTTCATTCATTTTGTGTGTTAATATTTTCAATATTGTAAATGAACTGGGAAGGGCAGCTGTGGCTCAGGGGTAGCACCAGCGTCATGTTATTAAAAGGCTGCTTGTTCGATTCCCTTAGTCTGCATGTCAAAGTGTCTCTGGCAAGATATTGAACCCCAAACTGTTCCTGATGTGCTGGTTGGCACCTTGCATGGCAGCCCCTGCCATCAGTGTATGAATGTATGTTTGAATTACTGTAAGTTGCTTTGGACAAAAGCTAAATTCCTTAAATGTAAAATGGCCCCAGGCTTCCTGCTATTTTGCAAAAGTAGACCTCCGACAAACCAAGCTGGTTATCCCTGCAGTAAGAATCAAAGGTTGGACTGGAAGTGCAGTCTGTAGCTGCTGGATGTTACTGGCTATGACCAGACTGCATCATGGACAATGTGAGTCAATTCGTTTCAGAGTTTTTCTGATGTAGCAATGCTAACAGCAGAGGCTAACTCTGTCATTTTCCATCCAGTAGTTCAACCAGAACTGACACCTTGAGGGTGTTTGATTTAAGCTGATTCCTAAACAAACCGATGGCGTACCCCAGTGATCAGAATGAAATTACTGCTTAACTTAAACACTCTTGCTTACATTTTAAATGTAATAACTGTTTGAAGTAGCTTACACTGCTACTACTATTACACTGGTTAATATGTTTACACTATTTTGCTGCAAACCAACTTCCTTGTTTGTGGACTTGTGGGAGTCGCACTTTTATCTACTTGCTCACTAACTAAAATTACATTTATACAATAGTTAATGGAGTCACAGCACGGCTTGTTTTCATATGAGAGGCAGAGTTGTGTCTATTACCGACTGGAGGTAGTCCAGCAGCTGTGTGAGCTGGAACAGCCTCTGTGTACGGGTGGTCTCCCCGCAGTGACTGGCCAAGCGGTCCAACTCCTTGATGTAGGAGGTCCGCAGTTCATCAAAACATCGCTGGCTCTTCAGGCCCTCCACTGGCACTGTGACCACAAAGCCAGAACACAACAATAACTCTCACAGACTTTATCCATCCTGTCAATCCTCTGAAGAATGGCTGCGCTCTATTTGTCATATTTCACTTTCTGAGATGACATTAAACGTAATATTTCAGTGCTGGTCCCAGCAGACTCACTGATGCTGAAGAGGACCAGGGCCTTCATGCAGAGGAACTCCTCCTGGGTGACCTTCAGCATGCAGAACCTTTGGGACAGCAGCTTCATCCTCACACAGTGTTCATACATACTGGACACCTGCATCCGCTGGCTGTCAGGGGAACGAAAAAAAAAAACTGAAAAGAAATGTCGTAAGGAGGAGGAAGAAGGAGCACACGGTGCGACAAGAGCAGAAGTGAGAAGCCAAGAGAGGGTCGGGCAGGGAGGGACACAGAAAGGTGGAAGACAATTAACGATGGCAGGAGCGAGAGTGGAGGAAAGGAAGAGAGGAAAAAGCAGCAGAGGTGAGAAAAATGAGTGAGATGGATAATGGAAAAAAGAACGACAGGGAGGCAGAGAAAAATGAGGGTCAGCAGCAAGGGCAGGCATATCCATTACCATGCAGGTCAGAAGCAGCACGATAGAGTGAAAGAGGTCTAATGCAGACAGAATGAGTGTTTTGCTAATGTTGCACGGAACACCAGCCAAGTGAAAGCTGCTCTGAGGGCCTGCCTGTGGCTGGATTAAGCATTCTGAGCTACACCCTCCTTAAGACAATTCACTGATAAGCGGAGGTGGAATTGTTACTCGTACAATGTACAGTGATTTGCTACACAAACTCTGCATTAAGTTCTTCAAAGTACAAAGAAAAGACAAAAGACAAGGAGTCGGGGTGTCAGAAACGTTTCGATCAAGGCTGGAGGAAGTTGAAATCTTGTCAAAGTGAAAAAAGGAAACAAGTCAATGTTGTTAAGATGAAACGGAATAAATCATCAGAGGTGATCCCTCTGCGGCCACGTATACCAGACGTAAAGGAAACGGTAGGAACAGAACAGACTTGTTTACTGTTTTGCCGAGACGAGACGACATTCGTCGTCTGATTTTTAAAATCTTCCTCTGAAGCTCGTATTCCACTGTGCCTTTCTTTCCAACTGTGGTGACAGGTGAAGTCTCATGAAACTCCAACTAACCCAATGACATGATGATTCTTACGGCTGTTTAGGCCCGAACCTATCAAACTTTGTTTGATAAAGAGACTTCACCAGCTTCAAAAAACTTCGACTAACTTTGTTTACCTTAAACTTTCGTGAAATAACTTTTATCTTGTGTGTCCTCTCCTCTTTAGGTCCTCACCATGGTGGAGAGGAGGTCATGTGGCATCACTAGACATCTAACCCCAAACCTGTCTGTCCTGGGAGAGGTTTCCCCCCCTTTGAGACTCTTACTGAGGTTTCTCTCAGTCTTTCCCCTGCTACAACGGTTTTTCTGGGGAGTTTTTCTAAGGACAGAGGGTGTTGCTCACTGTACAGATTGTAAAGCCCTCTGAGGCAACATGATTGTGATTTTGGGCCATAGAAATAACATGACCTGAACTGACTTGACTTAACAGAACAGTCTATTTTTCATGACTTACTCGTTGAAGACAAGGTCCGGAGCGAAGTAGAGCATGGAGCTGTTGGTGAGTGTGTAGGACCTCCAGCCCAAAGCGAACACCATCACCCCCATCCACGACAGCTGAATCACTGACATCTGATCATCCACATGGAGGTCACGGAAACCTGTTGGAAACACTCATTTTTATCAAACATCTGCTAATGTGAGAATGACAAATGCGCACTTCACAGGCTGAATAAAATAAATGTGAAGACCTCTGACTGGTGACAACAGAGATATCACAGTATCATACACTGCTGGCCATTTTCAGCCTGACATTCTTGGCTTAACTAGGAACATATCCCCCTCTAGTGGTTAATATTTGAACAGGTTTGCATTACATAGGATTGTCTGACCTATCATTCAAGTTCAATAGGCTTAAAATTCTGGTGACAGTGAGAATGATGTTGAGGCCAAACAGATATTATATACTTTTTTTCTGATAGCTTTATACCTTATGGGGTTTATACTCATGGGACCTCTAAGTACTTTATTGTCCACTCTTGCTCAACACGTGTCTGGCCTTGCAGTGTTTTCCTTGGCATGAATAGTTTGTTTAGGATTACGCGAAAGCTGAAACAACTGCTGCAGCGTTTTATCCCACACAGCCTTGGCAGAAACACTTCCATATGGCCTAGACTCATCTGAGGAGTGTTACCTTGGCCCGGAGATGCATTTACCTGGTATCGCCTTGGCCCAGCGCACCACGGTTACCAGCTGTCTCTCCCCCAGCTCGTTGAGGCTGGTGAGCAAGGATGCCGGGCTGTCCGGCAGGGCATGGTCGTGTCCCGCATTGACCACAGGCGGCTCGATGGTCTGCAGGATGCTGAGGAGGGAGAAGCAGGAGCGCAGGGTCGGGGGGATGGCCATCGTGAGGGCCTGGGACGCTGGCAGAGATGAAGAGACAGAATGACACACAGAACGGAGGAATAGTAGAAAAAAGAAAATGTGACACCAGTCCTCACCCTGAGCCCTGGCGGCTGCACTTCTGGGCTCTAAACTCTGGCTGCCATGAACCTGAGGCTGCTCCTCCTCGCCGGTCCTCGCCTGGCCGGCTCCCTTCAGCCTGCGACCTAGAACCCATCAAGACAAGTCGAAGATGAGATGGGTGAAAAAGGAGAGACGCATTTCAAGCCGACTTTTACACGACAGCTCTGCAAATCAAGAGGTAATATTACACTACGAATGACTACTACTACTATTTTTCTGCTACTACTTCAGTGCATTTAAGGTATTTGACCACCTTGACCCCGTTTTTTTCCAAAATACACACCACATATACCTTCCCTCATAACTCCCCCACTCTGTTGTCATCTCCCTCACCTTTGAGGCTCATTCCTGACATGAAGCACCTCTTCAAGCGACACGACGCGCAGTTCTTCCGCCTCAGCTTGTCGATGGTGCAGTCGTTGCGGCTGGCGCAAAGGTGGTTCTGCTTACCTGGTGGCACACACACAAACACACACACACCACACACACACAGACACGCACACAAAAAACCCCCGGATGGGTGAGGACGAGAGAGTTCAACAATGCCTGGGCTTCCACTCGTAGCAACGATATGTGGGTGTTTGCTGAAAACAAATTGCTCGCTCACATAATGTCAGGTCAATGCGCCCTGCCCGCCTGCATAAACGAGTGGGCGTACGAAATTAAATCGGCAGACTGGTAATTGCGTAGATGCACTTGCCTGCGTGTGCGTGTGTCCCACCCACCTGCAGCGGCTCTCTTGAAGAAAACTTTGCAGCTGCCACAGGTGACTGCTCCATAGTGACAACCTGAGGCATCATCACCGCACACCTGACACACCCTCCGGTCCGACAGGAACACGGCGGGAAACAAATCTTCATGCCTGCACACACACACACACACACACACACAAACACACACACACACGCGCGAGTACACGTCAATATTGCTTACAGGGCACTACATTTCTCCACTATCTAAGAGGGACCTCTGTTTCTGGTCATTTGGAAAATACAAACATTAGAATAGAACAACTTTGCTTAATGTTTTTTTAGCACAATATTAATTGACATGTGTTCTTTTAATTTTCTTAAAGAAATTGCCAAGAGGGGACTTGCATCCTTCAGCGTCCTTCCACACACAAACACAAACGCACACACACACACACACACACACACACACACACACACACACACACACGGACACAATCCTGTAATTAGATCAGATTAAGGTCACTGTGTCTGCCCTCAGAGTGTCTAGGACGCCTGCTGTGGCATTCAGAGCACTAATTCTAAATATTCTAAATACAATCAAGCTAAAATAGGAGATTCTCCCTGTCATGACTGAATGTATGACAACAAGTGAAGTTATCTACGAGATAAGCAAAGCTGTGATTAAAGAGTTAACGCTTTTACTCAGGAGGACTCCGGAAACCTCTCCTTTCATTCGGAGCACAGAGCCGGCAACAGGTGCTCTATCTCCTGTTTATAGAGACACTGATATATTGGCGCTCATCTTGTGCGAACTTAGTCACAGCACAAATAAGGGCAGATGTGGAAAGCTGGGGTTGGTTATAGGGTGAACTTTGATTGTGCGTGCTGTAACACAACTTGGCCAAGGACAAGAGGAGCATGTGAGGCTGTCTGAGCAGGAATGATTCAAGTGCTGCCACACAGCTGCCTCCCGGGCATGGCTCTACTTCGACATGAGGAATTAAAAACTAAACAGAATAAGCACGTTTGTGTCGGCTTTGATTTATTTGTGCTTCCAAGTTTAAATGCTCCCTTGAAAAAAATATCGGGACGATCTAAGAGGACAGTGCAACTTTAGAGGGAGATAAAAAGGTTTAATAAGGCATCAAATTCGTGAACAAAAGCACAGGAAATCCAACAATGCAACACTCATTAAAACTTAAGTGTAAAGCCTGGCAGATTAAAGCATGCCCACTAGACACACGGCATGCGTCCTTTTGCATCCGATGAGAGAAGGATGGGGCTGATGAGAGGATGCGTAAGGCGACCTGTTGACGGGATTTCCCTGCATTAAAAAGAACAACAACACCAAAAAAAAAAAAAAAAAAAACGTGTTAAAATCTGATAATTACCTGAAAGTGCGGTCCGTGTAGTCCATCCAAACAGCAGGCTCGCTCTTGATAGTGGGGAAAGTGCCGTGCCCTTGAGGAACTGCACTTTGGTAACTTTCCACTTGACCGTACTCTTGTGCCATCGCTGTGTGCGTGCCACCTTTGCGACCCAGCTCCCCCTTGCTGTACCAGACACAGCGGCACTCCTGCCTGGATCCATTAGAGGCTTGCCCACAATTACAGTATTTACACAACAACGTATGTCCATTGGATCCGCCTGTCTCCGGAGCGGATCGTCCGCTGTACGCGCACCACGCACCCGGGGCATCCCTGTATTGGCTTGGATTGGCAGAGTAGGCAGGGTACGGCTTCACAGGTGTGTACCCGTCCACCTGGGGAGGTGCGGGCAGCTCTGCCACCGGGTCGATGTACAAGTTTGATTCCTTGCCCACGTACCTGGATATCACCGGGCCGCGCGTCCCGGCTTGCGCGCTCTCCATTTCACCCGATCTGAGCAGATCCATGCAGCTCACTTGCTCAGTGCCGTGGCACACCTCCCCAAAGTCGTCCCCTCTTTGGTACGCGCCCGAGTTCATGTTTCGAGGCGCTCCAAGATTCGGCTTACCCCGTGGACTGCTCTCCACTGTGTGCTCGAAGTCTGCAAAGGCGCTGCCCGAGGAGCACTGGTTCATGCTGCTGAACGGAGAAGAAGACACCGTATCCAAGCCCAAGGACACCGACACCGCCTTACTGAGCTCAGCTGTGGTCGGGCACGCACAGGTGTCCGCGGTATCCGAGCGATCCCCCGGCTCATTCATCATTATTAATGACTTTGACGTTTCTTCTATATCAGACGCGCTCGACCGAAAGGCCATCTTCAGTGAGAGTTTTGGAGAGAGGGGGGGAACAACTAAGGCAACACTTTTGTAGGCGAGAAGACGCCTACCTCGACGAGACTCCGCTCATGTCTCAGCGGAGGGAAAATGCAGAGCTGTCGTTGCCGTGAGTAGTTATAGGAAAGGGACGTCCCGCCGATCTGTTCCGCCAGAGAAGAAGGGCTGGCCAACTTTCTACAAAGTGACCTGTTTTCCTCACACAGAGGCTCTGTTCGCCTACAGTCCGCCTGCCTTCACTTCACAAGTCACCGTAAGAGAACACGTAGGAGGACTTTGTACTCTCTGGCATGGTGACCTGCTTACACGCTGAATAACTGCGCGAACTGTAACTTATTATCTCAATTGGAGCCGCAGCAGCACCGCGCGTCCTGTTACACGGCCGCAGACGCTAAACCCAAGGTCTCGCGAGATAGCCAGCGCAATCAGCGTGTAGACAGAATGTCACGGACCTCAGCAGCACCCTGGCTGACCGCTGGCCCAGGGCCCAGTCACAGGACGGAGCTCACAGCGGCACATGTGCGACTGGTGACAAACACTGTAAACAAACAAGGGGATGCTTCATAAACCATTGATCAAGCCTAACCCTAACAGTTACAACATGAAGGTAATCAAAATAAAGTTCAAGATGAACTGCAAAGTGTTTAGTAACCACAACTTTAGGATAAACAATTGCCCAAAGGTGCAATATGTAAGAATGTTTTGACTGAGAGTATGTCAGACTTCAACTACCAACAGAAAGTGAATCAAATTTGACACTGTTATGTCCATGATTTTTTTTTTCATAAAGCATGTTTAGCATGTTGTGTAATTAAACAACACTTTCCCCGCATACTCCGAGCTCCCAGTCCAAACTGCTAGCTGCACAGCTAACTGAGCTAATGGTTAGAGCAGGTATATGAGCAGGTTGCTTTGACATGCTGCTTTCTATTTGTTTGGAGTTTGGATTCAAATAGGTGGCAAAATCTTTCATCCTTTAATACAAGTTTTTTTTATTAAGCATTTCATCGTTTGTTAACAGTGAAATAACTATAAACTAGAAATGAATAAACTAATAATTCACTGTAGATATATACCTAATCATAAAGTTAGGCAAAGTTCTATATTTTAGCTAATCTATTTGCATTTCGTTATTCATACGCCACTCTTGCGTTATAGGAATGGTATAAACCTGTATTATTTAATTTATATGTGTTTTACATTTCATTTCAATGTGTCTGTACTTATTAAAGGGGCACTATGTAAACTCTGAAATATTTACTTTTTCCATACCTAAATAAACAAGCTGTTCTCTCCCAGATCACTGTTCGAAGTTAGAAAGGTGTCAGGGTCCGCCACATATAAACATAATAAAACAGTATGAAACGGTGCTGTCCTTTAAGGTCAGTTTATTTATTCAGTTCACTCAGTCATGAAAATGGAAAGAGTTGGTTTATTTAGTTCAATATAGTAGTTTATTCCACACACTAATGCTAGCTTGTATGTTTAATCAAAAATATCTGAAAAAATTAAAACATAAACACTGAAATAACATTTTTAATCATCGTTTGTGCCATGAATGCCTGTGTACACACAAGAGCAGGCTCTCCTGTCTGTTTAGAATATGATATGGTTATTTATTTTATTATTTGGGTTTAGTTTTATTTGAACTATTTAAAGTTAAACATTTGTAAGAGAGTAGATCCTTAAGTCTCACTGCCATCTCGTCAGATACTTACACTGACACCACTGACCTACAATCCCAAGGCACAAGTGTTTGACGAGCTGGAAACAATACTCTACAATCAACATTTTTTTAATAAGCTTGTTTGTAGGTGTATTCACAAAAAGGTAGAAGTGACACGAAATGGAAGACAGCACAAAATATTCACAACAGAATGGAAAATACATCTTTTACAGGGATGGTCAATGGACAGTCTAATACTCATGGTATTCACTTCAATATTTGTTTGTAGTTTTGGACAGCATGTGATAGATGAGGATGTCGACAAGAAGACAAAGGTGGATCCAACAACCATCACAATCAAAAGAATCCCATTTTATTAAAGGGCATTTTTTTTATGTTAGGCATATTTCTTTCTGCTATCAAATGATAAGTGAGTAAAAGAAGAGTGTTGTTTGTTTCTGGGTTGCTTTGTTTCTTGCAGTAGTGGAGGCAGTGACAGAGGTGCAGTGATTGGATTATAAAGCATGTAAGGGGCAATGTAATGTTTTCATTAAGTTTGCAATTTATTAATATTATATCGACTATTAGAAGACAACAGCAGTAACAGCTGGCCTAATTGGGTGATGCTTCTCCGTTCATATAAGAAGTGATGCACATACAAAACACTGACAGTGTTTCAGTATATATTTTATTTCTGTTGTACATAGTAGAGGATTTAACATTTAGAAGGAATAAAAACAAGTGTCTTAGATGTCATTTTGTTCATTTATCACTATTTATAAGGTTTTCATTAGTTGGCATATTGAGATTGACACTTTTCATAAATGAGCGTGTGTTTGATGGATGTTTTCAACACCAAAACCGACCATGAATATGTTTTTGTTCCTGGGAGATTAACAATGTATTTTCTACACTGACTTGTCTCCAGATTCAACTGCATTAAAATCACAGACATTAAAGGCATCTCTTGGCAGTAATATCATTTGCCATCATATTCATCCTATTATGTCAATAATCTACACCTACACTACTAAAAGCTACTCTTATCTTGTGCTCAGTCTTGGATGGGCCCACAGCAGCCTCTCTCACATGGACTCAAATTCATCAATGCGTTGTTTAGTGTTGCCCTGACGAATCTGACGTAAAGTCTTGTATTTGTCACGGCCCGCCTTCACATTCTCAGCGTGGATCAGGTCATTGGGGGTCTTTTTGCTCTCGTCTACAGCTCCGGCCAGCTCGGTACTCAGGAACTGAAAGAGAGCACAAACACACAGTGAATGAAATCTACTTCCCTGAGAGTCTTTAGGAGACTATTCAGGAGCCTCGTCCCTCTCGCCTCACCCCTGTCCTCCCCTCACTCCCCATCTGAAGACACTCTATTGTCCGTAGTTATTAAGTCCATTTTTGTGTTGAGTCCTCTATGCAACATCATATCTTGTTTTGGTTGTGAGATAGACAGCAATTTCATTTCAGTTGGAATACGCCTGGATTGTCTGGATTAGATTTGCAACCTAAATGAAGCCCCAAGAAATGATATTGTACCTGCATCAATGTTTGATTATGTGGAGTGCACTTAGTTCCTCATGAGGCACACATTTTGGTGCCATTAGTCTGCCACCTTTAAAGCAGAGTCATAGCCTCTTTATGACTGTGACTATGGACGAAACAACTAATGAACCAAAACACTTTAAAATGATTTCACCGCACAGCAGCAAGTAATAATAATTCCTCTTTTAGTCTGGTCAAAAAACCCCACAAACACCCATTAACATGTGGGTTTTGTCTTCCGTGGTGAAGGGAACATTCATTCTTGGGTCAACTGACTATGAAGTCGATGTGTGTTTTATTCAGCTCCAGCTAAAATAGAATCATGACATCTGGCACATTATATGATGCATGTTGAAGTTAAGGATGGCGGCACGAGAATACTTTGCCATCCGTCTCCATTCAAGCAACACCTGAACTTTGTTCAGAAAGCTTTGAGTTTGAAAGAGAGACTTGAGTAAAACATATAAAAAAAGCAACCGTAAGATTCTTACAGATGGCAAAATCAATGGCCTATTGTTAGTTGGTTTACCCACATTTAAAGAAAACTGCATACATGTGCTGACTTTGATTTGAAAATGAGGTTGATCAAGGAAGCGGCAGCAACAATGGCTGAGTGTGCTATACTTAGAAACATGTCACACTTAGGAGGCCTTGAGTATTCTAAATCAAACGGTTACTACAAATAGTTATGAAGAATTAAATCAAGGGATTGAAGCAAGATTTTGAGTCTACAGACAGCAGATCTGTGAGGCTGTCTAGGGACATTCAATATCTGTTACAAAGGTCACTGAAATTCATCCAATACCAAAGACCAAGACCAAGAATGTGAATGTCATGGTGCCTTCAGCCGAAAAGTCAAAGGAGTCAAAGTCAGTGCAATAAATTAATTGGGAAACTTGAATGTCTGAACAAAACTTGGCGCCTATCCAACAAGTAGATACCAAGCCATGCCAAGTGGAATCTTTGAACTGTTGGTGGCCTCAGAGGAAGAGTCGAGAGAACATCAAAATTTGGTGCCTATCCAACAAGTAGATGTCAAGCAATTTCACTGAATATGTGGTAACGTGTTGATGGCACTGGAGAAAACGTCAGGGGAAATGAAATTATTTGGATTCATCTTCTGGGGATGTGGGGGAAATTCCCTAATGTTCCTTCGTTGTTTTGATATATTGTTCTTGCATATGAAACCTAACAAATATAGATGCAACCTGAACATGTGTAGGGGGAAATCTTGGGTCTTTTGACTTTTCAACATAAGTTCTTTCTTGTGATAGTTATGTGGTTGCAGAGTGTGAATGGATGTATTCATGTGATGTTTATGGTATAATGTGTTGTGAAAATTGACAAAAAAATTTGTAAAGGAGTTTATCCTGAAGTGAAGCCTCTTCCTGTGGTGTTTTGACCTTATAGGTTGGCGTATGACACACAACAATGGCTGTAGTGTATATGAAGTTTAATGTGTATCATCAGGTGGGCGTGGAGGTGATTAGAATGTTTTTTGGAGTGAGATCATATGTAATCTTGTTTACTACGCTACAATTGTGATTATTGTTTTTTTGCTATTTTAAAGGTTACTCCCAGTCATCATCTCATCTGCTGATGACTGACCTTAAAGAACTTGTTGTGATGCTAGATGGAAAGTTAGGGGATCAACCAAGTCAGTAGCGGTCGTCCTCTGGGGACCATGAATGTCAGTACCGAATTCCTATATAGCAGTGACTTTTCAGTCTGATTAACAGGCCAAGAATGTGATAGAGCTATGCCATAGAGCGAATGCAAACGTTTCATCATTTGCATTGTGAGAGAGATACTTGGAGTTCATTTAAATGCACTCTAGTTTTGTTGGATTTGAGTAACTGCAGACTGAGGGAATTACGCTCTGGCCTCAGAATTTGGCTGGGATGGTTCCTTATTTACAAAGTGCGTAACCACTGAGTAAGAAAATCAAAGACCTTTTTTGATTCACTTGTCTGCACCCTCCAAAGCTCCAGGGCAGTCCCATGACTGCTAATGTCTTGCTATACATGTCCTCTGACCTGAGAGTGAACAAAAGAACAGCGAATCCACAAAATCTGAAATTTGATTATATTCATTAACCTTACCTTGAGGTTTTTCTGCAGTCTCTGGTTCTTCTGGGCCTCTGTTACTCTCTCCTCCTCGCTGCGATCTCGGACCATGCCCGGAATAGTCAGCTCAGCGCTTGCCTCTGCACTGCTCTCGTCTGTCTCGTCGTGATCATGCATATGAGGGTGGACTGACTCCTGGATATGGACACCCATGAGTTTAGTCTTCAGCTCCTCTTTGGTTCGCTCCAAATCGGCTTCCACCACGACTGCCTGTCGACACAGACGACTTGCAGTGAAGTGCTGTGGTTGGAAATTAAAGTAGCCTACTAGATTTCTTCCAAAATGTGATTTCACAACAACAAAACATTCCTATTCTGACTAAATGAAGCCACAACACTGAAAAAAATGAAGGTACTTTTTGAGAATAAAAGACAACTGGATATTAACTGCACTTTAACCTCTACTGTTTAGTAATATCTAAAAAGATATTTGACCTAAAATACACAGACATTGTTATTGTTTTTCACTCTCCCTGAAGATGTTGTCTAATGGAATCCCTGGTAAAAGGGTAACTCCACCAATTTTACAAATTACAGTGTGTTTACAGGTTTTGGGAAGTACTCCTACATGTGAGCAAAAAAAAAAAAAAAATAGTTTAAAGCCTATTTGTACTCCTTTTCTATTCCACACAGCTTTTTTTTCTTTGCAAAACTGGATGCCTACATTACTCATGATCCAACTTTCCACTGAGTGACATCACTGGAGGCAAATTATCAGATTACCTGCAGTTTCCTCTGGAGCCATAAAAGGCTTTAGTTTTTTCACATATGCATAAGTACTCCCCAAGACCCGTTAACACACTATAATTGGTGGGGTTGCCCTTTAAGATACATCACTCACCAATGAAGGCCAAATGTACTAAATACATTGTTTTCTATAACTGGAGGGATTTGTCTTTATGTGCAACAGTCTCCCATGGTGGATAGAAACCAGAAATAATCATAAGACAGCAACATTACCAAATAATGTGGACTCTACTCAAGTTAAGTATCAGAATTAATACTCCTTATTTTTATGCAACTATTTGCATCTGATTAAGGGTATTGCCAACTATTTCTGCACATACTTACATCAAAATGTCAGTTTGTTTCAGCCAACTACGGCTTTACAGAGTTGAGGTTTGCTATATGTGACAGTGCAGTGTAACATATAATCACAGCTTGAAAGCTGAGTGATATACTTGTCTGTGGCTGGCGCCTCACCTTCTATTTCACCAGAGTCGAATACTTAGTAGTGTCAGACATGGCTCTTTGCTCATGTTTGATTCACCTTTTATCGCTCTCATGCTCTCACTTTCATTAATTCTCACCCTTTTCTGCCATCTCTGTGCCTCCTCGTCCTTTTTCTTCTTGGCGTCTTCCAGCTGGGAGATCTTAGAGGTAAGATCCGCCAGCTCAGTGGCCTATACACACACGCACACAAATGGGAAGACAGTTAAGAGTGCTCCTGATCTGAGGTCATTGTGCTCTGTCTGCGGGTGCACAGGCATGTCAGAGATAGAATGTGTGTCTTTGTGTATCCTGTGTGTGTTCCTACGCAGCGTCGCGGCTCAGGTCAATTGACTTTCTATTCAATCAGCTAAAAATGTTAATTGTTTAAAATATACCATCAAGCTCAATTTGTGAATCACTTGTGCGTCAATATGTTACCATGGTTTTTTCTAGCTTAAAGGGTTCTTAATCAATATATGCAAATACACTGTAATGAGTCCTTGATCATAGTAATAAAGTGAAATTGCTGAATGATGACTTTACAGTTTTTCAGTTGGTAGGTTTGGAGAAAATGCATCTTATAATTAAATCTACTCAGCTAAATTTACTATTAATCAGACACAGCATGCAGGTGTTTGTGTGTGTGTGTGTGTGTGTGTGTGTGTATGTGTGTGTGTGTGTGTGTGTGTGTGTGCGTGTGTGTGTGTATAAGTACCAGGCTTTCCTGGTTCTTGATCTGGGTTTCAGAATGGTACAGCAGGGCTGCTTTAGCTTCCACTGCAACTCTGCGTTCCTTGTCCAGGCGCTCAGCCTCCTCCTGAGCAATTGTTCTCTCCTTCTCCAGCTCAAGAGCCCTGCGAGTCTGCTCCGCCAGCTCTGAAACACACACGTACATGTGTGCAAAAACATCAGACAGACAGACAGACACACACACACACACACACATATGCCCATATAGCATTAGCTTTGTAGAGATCCTAAAAGTTAAAATATGTCAGTATACTAAGCCATTCTTTTAATGTTCTGAAACAGGAAGTAACAAAACTCAAGTTGTGGAACATTTGTATTCAGCAAGTTGTCAGACCATCTTGAGCTCTCTTTGTCTGCTCTTCAATCTGTCTCAATCTCTCCATCAGCTCCATGGTCTCACGAGCAATCTTCTCTGTTTCCTTCTCAGCATTTTCTCGCTTCTTTTTCTCACTTTCGAGCAGAGCCCTGACAGGAGAATTGTGCATAAATACAAATTTTGAAAAAAAAAACTATATCTCCAGACAGTTATTTCTTAAAGCAGAGAGAACACACTGTAAACTGTAAAAAAAAAAGAAAAAAAGAAAAAAAAAAAGCCTTTTTTCCTCCTTCCTCACCTCTCCATCTGCCTCTTGTTCTTCTCCTCCCTGGCCTGGGCCTTCATCTGCTGCACCTCAATGGTGTCAGGTTTACGTCTGCGCATGTACAGGTCATGATTGCCCATACAAAGGGCCAGGATACGTTTGTTGATGCGAAGACGAGGCACGTAAAAAACAAAGTCCTTTAACACAAATATCAGCGGTCAGCGGTCACACACCATTAACATCTCTGCACTGTTTAACAGCTAAGGCTGGGTTTTAAATAATCTCATGGGATAGTTTTGTCTGGGAGAATTTCATTAGTTTTTCTGAGCTCTTGGATGCTTTCCTTAAATCCATGCATGCAGTCAAATGCCAAATTCAAGTATGAGGCTAAATTCATGTTTGTGAATGGTATCAAGTAGCAGCTGCTCTCATTGCACTGCTTGCTGTAACTTATGCACTGCAAAATTGGTTATTTCACCAGACACAAGGATGTGGGATTCTCTCACACCTCCTGTTTATAGCCCCAGTGAATAAAAATGAAAAAGATCCTGCAAAGAATATTTCAGGATCTTGTGTGTTGTTGTGAAAATGTTTTCATAAAAATTGCTAATGCTTAGGTGATGAGTACTACTTAACGCTGAGCTCTGCAGAGGGAGTAGCTATTTTATTAATCCCATCCACAAACATCCATGAGTGGAATGTTTGTGAGACTAATATAAGCTCACAGTTCAGAATACCACCAAGCTGCCTGACTTTAGGTTGGAAAAATAGCAAATATTCCATAAATTAAAAAAAGTGATGTACTGCATTTAATGTGATAATGTGATTTAATAATTGTAGAAGATGCTGCACACTCATTAATTATGGTTTATGCATACCGGAGCTTTCTTGTCAATTGGTTTGATGAGGAACTTCTTGTCATTGAAGGAAATATTTCTGATCTCGCTCCAGGGGAAGCCGATCTTTGGGGTCATCCTGTGAAATATTGGCATGGTTTACCATTATGGTCACTGGTGTACTTACAGTAAAAGAGTTTATCATATTATTTACAAAAAAATAAAAACATGGTTATGACACAATAAAAGTCGGACCAGAGTCTACAACTGAGCTGTGAGGTTGTGAGACCGCAGTGTTTTCCGCTAAATGCTAATGTCAGCATGCTAACATGGCCTACGTACATCATTTTTCTCCATCTTATTTCGGTGTGTTATTGTACCAAATCCAGCTAATTAGCACTATAAACACAAGTACAACTGTGTCAGAAAATGTACGTTTTACATACCAAAGTCCTGGCCTGTACTAAAAGCTTGAATTCATAGTAAAGTTCAAGTCGCCCTCTGCTAAAACCCATTTTGTTTATAGTTCCTTGATTTGGATGTGTGACCTTCAAAGTGCAGATGGCTGTTTTCACATTCTTGTCCTGAAGGGGGAAAGATTCTCAGAGCTCAAGTTGAATCTGACTTTAAAGCATGTCTGGAGGGAATGTTTAAGGGATCACCAAAGTCACTGCAGGACTGCCATACAGGAGCACACAACAGTATTCGTACATTAAGTCAAGTGTACACAAGTGTACATTTTCAAAAGTAACGTACCTGTCCTTTTTGTCATAGATGTTTAGCCCCAGGGCGTCCACTCCCAGCCACAGCTCTGATCCTTTTTTGTTCTTGATGTTGAAGTAGTTTACCCCGTACATCTCCAGATCCTGGGCTATCTTCAGGTACTCCACCATGGCATCTTCTCTGTGTTGTGGGACAATTTAATGAACTAGAGAACACCTGTTTGCAAGAAATGCATTCATGACTTTGTGGTATTTAGACTGCTGTACCTCAGCATTCCCTTGTGCTCTTGATGCCACACCTGTATTCTTTCCTCCCACTGATTCTTATTCAGCTTGTGCTGCTCCAAAACCCTGGTGTCACGATTAAAGATGACACAGTGGTTAGAATTCAGATGACTGAAACTTGAATCAAGTTAAACTTTGGTTGAAACTAATATCCACAGGAATCAGTACCTCTGCGGCAGCATCTTCTCTCTGGTGAGGTATCCCGGTACGTGATAATCTTTCTTGTAGTCCCCATGTTTGACCTGAACGGCATAGGAGGCCAAGAGCACGGCAGTCTCAGGTGGGCAGTATATGTCATCATTCAGGATGCATTCTTTTACCTAAAACAAAGAAAAAAGTTTTTAAGAAATGCTTTATATGTGTCATTTGTAGAATCAAAAACATAGGGGGGCAGCATATCACCAGAATACTGGAAAACTGCTGCTCTTTGCTAGCTATCCTTGGCTGTTGTGAACTACTAAGATAAGTGCTTATTAGCTCATGACTTAATTAGCCATGGAGCTAGTTTCTCTAGAGCCTCCAAGACCAACAAAGGTCAGTTTGGCAACAGAGGATACAGGACAGAGGTGATTTACAGTGGCTCTGATCAGGACTTTGACTTAAGAAACGAAAAGAAGCCAGTGTTTGGTGTCTTTTGGGGGACCTGCTCCATCTGTCGATATAAAAGGCTCATTCTAAGTTATGTTTCAGGTGAATATACACAAGTAAAAACATAATAATGAATATTATATTCCATTTATGCCACTGAGTCTCCCTAAATCCTATGCATCGGACCTTTAAGGGAGCTCACATCAAAGAGAAGGCCTAAGTTGATGCTTCTGTCACAGCACCTGGATCCATTTTTTTTGTCTACAAGTAATCCCTCATGAAAAACACAAGAGAGATCCAGGTGAGTCATCATGGAACCTCCACTGGTTTTTAAGAAAGGTTCAGCATTTTGTTTTGATGTGGATTCCTTATTTATCATTACACTTATAAGGTATCACACTTGCCTAAGCCAGCAATCTTTTACATTGTGATATCCGCAAATGGCATGCAATTATGCCTTAAGTATGGCACGTTTCTGGAGTGGAAATTTACAATAGAATTCCCTTAAAAAATGTCACAGTCCTTGTACATGTACTCATCTCCAACCTGTAGGAAGAAGAGGCGCTGGGTCGCCTCCTGGATCAGTTCATCGGCGACATCCTCAGGGTAAAACTTGGCCCTGAACTTGATCAACAAAGGGTTGTCCCTCTTCACATCTTGAGCTGTCACCTGGGATCGGCACGCCACAGCAAGGGGAAGCCAGAGCAAAGACATTGGTGCTAATGAGCCTTGATGGAGTGAATCATCAGCATTACCAAAACCATAACCATGATGACATCTTCACTTAAATCTAGCTGTCAGGGGAGTCGAGCTATGTCACCATGGGATGTAAAGTTGACACAAAAGTTCTCCTCACCCTCTTGTTCAGTTTGAGCCAGGTGGAGAAGCCTTTGCTGTCCTGATACTGGAGGCCAAAGAACCAGGTTTCCCTCAGCCCGATCGTCTTCACTATCTAAACAAACACAATACATCACATGATCACTGCATGCCTGTCTTTTCAAAACACATGTTCGATTGTAATGCTCAGTCTACCTGGTCAAAAAGCTGCTTGCCAGTCGTGCTGGGCAGGATGGCAAACTCCAGCTCAGCGTCCATGGTTGTAACTCGGACATTTATCTGCCGGGGGGGAAAACACTCATGGTGAGATACAGGAGGGAAAGAAAATCGCTGCTGTTCAGTCATCTGTGTCGCTGGAGAAGCTTCAAGGAACATGCAGAGCAACAACTGGGTGAAAAAAAAGTTTGTTCTGTGATCATTTTGTTTGTTCTTTTGAAACAATTTGTTGGTTCTCTGACAGCAAAATGACCAAAAAGAGTGTTCCTTACATTCTTCTGTTCAACCAGGAGCATCCAATCGCAAGAGGTTGGTGGGGACTACAATCAAGAAATGAAGCCCACAGTAGATTTTAGACTCAACTGAGAACATGGGGTTCACTCATTGATGCATAAGTATTAACGACTGGGTCAAAACAGTAACACCCATTAAGCGTTAATCTTGCACATTAGTTTCGAACCATAAACACATATCTCCAGTTATTGACTTGTACAACAGGAAAAAGGAAAGCAGCATAGAGGAGTAGAAGTAGTTGGCTCCATTCCTCACAGACTTCATTAATACCTGCTATAATAATCACAGCAATTATATTGTCGACCTGTGCAGTTGTAATCTTTGCTCAACAGACTTTGTCAATGAAAGTGAACGAGAGCAAGAGGAGAAAGTTTGACTTGAATTTGTAGCCTTTACAGAGCAGGTTCACAAACTCTAATCAAACCACTACAGTCTCAATCTAAACATGTGTACTAGATATGAAACACAAAAAATAAAGATATATAGAAAAATAAAATGCTACTTACAGTTGACATTTGTATTTTTTTTTATTTTTATCTGTAGCCGAAACACTTCTTCTGAGAGGTACTTGTCGTAGCCTTTTCTCTGCGGAGTCATATGAGACTTCTTGCAATACCTACAAGGATTATGCTGAGTGAGAATGGACCATTGTTTTGTTCCCAAGTACTTCTCTCTCTTGGTTAATCCAATGGCAGCCCGGGGCCCACAACAGTTCAGAGAGGCAGCCTTCATCTTCTGTGAAGTTTTTTTTTTTTTTTTTTTTCCAATTGATTTGGTTTTGACTGTGTGTCACTCATTCTGGACCCAGCCAGGATCTTTTTCTCTCAAATCTATTTATAAAGGGACACAACTGGGCAGTACCTCAGCAGCACCTGACGTACAAGTAGCAGTGGAGGCACCAGCTCTACAACCACTTTCTGCTAATCTAATAAGCCTACCAGTTCATTTTCTTAAGCGTATGTTGTTATGGCATATGGTGTGGTGTTAAGTTTGAGGGCTTGTTGCTAACAACACATACAGTGTTTGTGTTGGCCATAGGGTCATAGCCAGACACATAAATCCTTGTGAGAGGAATCATTGGTAAGTTTTTTTTTTAAACTTCTATTTAACTGTATGTCATAAACATTGCAATATTTACTGCACCACGTGTATTTTATATTGTAGTCATACATTACTTTAAAGATTGGATTGTAGCAAATTAATCACTTCCTTGGCCATATCTGAGCGGATTCTAACATGGTGTGAAAAATTAGACCTTCCCCATCTCTCTCTGTTGCCCGTGTGGACCATTTGTTTAAGCTGTTTAACGCTGCTGGAATGCTGATTGGATGTGACGTTAAGCACATCCTCTAGGGCCTCATCTCAAGGCCTCTTTTCACTCCTCTAACAGAGAGCAACAGCAGCTCAAGTTAGTTTAGAAATAGAGTCTGCTTAATTTAAACAAATGACTGGTTCCCACTACACCACAGAAGTTACACAAAGCCCCTCTGATATTTCCCATATAGAATATAAAATTAGCATACTTTGGGCAGTTGATTTTTAGCATCACCAACCTAAAAGTGTTTTTTTTTGAGTGTTACATGTCGGATGGTTAGCATCGTTTCATTATTGGCGCTTGTCGTTTGACTGTATGAGGTTTATAATTTAAGTTTAACGCCATGTAAGAAAAGAGGAGGCTAAAACCGAAAAATTTAAAATAATTTTAATCAGCTCCACCTTAAGCTGCAACATCGAAATGCACTATACACTAATAATAGTGAATAGTGAATGAATAAATGTTATAACACATAATAATATAACATTTACAAGGGCCATTCTGCATCGTAATTATATATAAAAAAATCTAGTTTAAGACTTTACTTAGAGAATCTTTGTGGTATTTCTACTTTGAAGTTATCTGATATGAAGGCTTCTTTCCCCACAGTTACAGCCCTGACAGGTCAGTCATAGGTCTAGAGATAACTATCCCTTGATATGACAATAACATTTTGTCGTTCTTGACCTGCTCCTTCCACCATGAAGAAGTAAAAAGTGAGTCTGTAGTTATTTAATGTTAATGTGGAGATACGTTGTGTAAATGCCGATTTAAAGGTGCACCATGTAGCTTTGGGGAATACATTTTAATCAGAAAAGAGAATTGATTTTTTTTACACCTAAACAAACTAAATAAACATACTCTCTTCGTTTTCATGAGTGCATAAACCAAATAAACAAACCGACCGAACAAAACAATTTCATACCGTTTCACTTTGTTCATATTTGGCGGGCCCTGCCACCTTTCTAGCGTCAAACTGTGTTCTTCGGACCTTATTTTCCTCTGAGAACAGCTTGTTTGATCAGGTATTGGAAACATAAATGTTTCTAATGTGTCTGTTTTATAACCTCATTCATATTGTAAATATTGTAAATATTAAAAATATGAGTTTCCTTTATTTATAATGTAAACGTATAAAGAAGATGTATAAAAAGCTGGTTAAAGGAAATGTTTACACTTTCTATTTGAGTTTAATAACATGCTGTGTGTGCGCGCGCGCGGCCGCGATGTGAAACCGTTGCTACGTGTAGCAGCTCGAGCACTCCGCGCGCGCGCTCACCCCGGCTATTGTGTTTTTATCAACAAGGAGACCACCGTGGCCCTGCGAGTGACTGCGCTGCTCAACTCAACGACAAGGGACTGCTAAACCATGGCGGACGAACAAGAAATAATGTGCAAGTTGGAAAATATCCTGGAAATACGGTAGGACCTGGAAATTAATGGCTGTCAGCTGTTCGACGCGTACCGAGAAACGTTATCTTAGCTAACGATAGCCGGCCAAGAACAACCACCCCCCCCCTCTTGGCTCCGCTTTTGTCACAGAGCTAGCTAATACTAGCCGGTCCGCTGCGGACCCTGCCGTTAATAGTGCTGTGCTACTTTTAGCTAGTTTCCGACAGACTCGGTCAGCAGCCACCACGGGTTAAACAATACAAATACAAACGAGCTGTACTCAAAGTGCAGGTTCGGATCAGACATGCATCAACATTCCAGATGTGTGCCAGCAAAATGCCAGATGTGCGCTGCTAATTATTCCCGTGGGTAAGCTAGCTATTTAGCTAGCAAGCTTGTCGGTCTGGCAACAGCTCACTGAACGCAGCGGCGCTCATAGGAGGGTGTTTGTGTTTGCTCTGATGTGTCTTTAGCAGTCACACGTTGTAAGTGTGTAACAGATGTACAGAATACATTAACTCGTGTACTTAACACATGAACCCACAGCTGTAGGAATGGTCATCCTCCATAAAACCAATGCAAGAGAGCGTTTCTTAAGTTGTTGAACGTTTTGAAAAAATGAAAACAAAGCATGGAGACTGGAAAAGAATATTTGAGTTTGTTGTTTAGATGACGTGTTTTTATTAGAGGAATACCTGTCTTTTTTTGTATCTGTGAGGGATTAAACCTGACAGCTGCTGGTGTCTTTTGTCTGTGTGGTCTGTGCCACTGGCTACAGGAACAAGACCGTCCAAATGCAAAAGATCAAGTCTCGTCTTAAGGTTGAGTTTGAGGCTCTGGAGTCTGAGGAGAAGCATCTGAAAGAGTACAAACAAGAGATGGACCTGCTTCTGCAAGAGAAAATGGCACATGTGGAGGAGCTGCGGCTTATCCATGCTGACATCAATGTGGTGAGTTACTAGCTCCGTTTTAAGAGGAAGTGTGACTGAAATCTCAGTTTGGCTTTCAGGTCAGTACAACCTAGAAACAGCGTTGAGGGAAGCAACAGCACATAGTAACGATATAGCGATTGCAATGCTGTGCTGTTATTATTTTTTAGTGTAAAAGATAAAAATGACTTGTTACAACCACTAGGGTTGCAGTGATATACTGGTTTTTTCAAGATGTATTGTTGTATGAAAGTTGTCAATTCTCACAGCATGTACATTTGTTTATCTGTGGTATTGAATTGTGCAGTATTAGTGTTATAACAATATGAAAGTAGTTCAGGTTTATATCAAGTTTCATATCTGTCAGAACTTTTATTTTTGAAATTAAAATAAAGCATTTGTTAGACGCCCCCACCAAAAAACCCCCCCACAAAAACCCTCCTGTTTTTATTCCATTAAATGTGCTATTTGTACGAAAGGTTCATTTTTGTGTCTCATTCCTGACTCATCAAAATCTGATGCTTTGGGACTGTCATACGCCATCCCAAGATGCCACTTTTTGACAAGTCACTAGTGTCATTATTTGACGAGTTGGGACTCAAAAATCTACTTTTCTTACAATTAGCACCCTTTAAGGGTCATTGAAACTGATAATAAAAAAAAAAAAATCCAAGATTATTATTCTACCGTGAGAATCTGTCACACTTTTGCAACCCTAACAACCACAAAGCTGATACCTAGCGTGTTGCATATTTATTGTTATGTTCTGAAAAAAACCCGCCCCTGTCCCCCTCAGATGGAGAGCACCATCAAGCAGTCGGAGAATGACCTGAATAAACTGCTAGAAACGACTCGCCGCCTGCATGATGAGTACAAACCTCTAAAGGAGCATGTCGATGCCCTCAGGATGACTTTAGGTCTACACAGACTCCCTAACCTGAACGAAGAGGAGGAGAAGCTGTCCCTGGAGTCAGTATACACACATCAACAGACACAAACACACAAAAATTCCTCAAGACACACTAATATTCTTTCGAAGAGATGTTTCTTGTTAAGTTTACAGTGAGTTTACAACAATGTTTTATGTCATCTTAAGATCTCATAAAGTTACACATAAAATAATATAATAATATTAACATAGTAAACATAATAACAGTGTTTTTTACAACCAATTCTTATTGATATACTGTAGTCTGTACATAATATTTCTGACTAGATGAAAGATAATGTTTTATTACTTCAGATAGATGGGTGCAGACAACGAGTTACTTACTTTTATTGCCATTGTGCCTTTGTCTTATAAACAGTCATATAATAATACAGTCTTATAATTCAAAAGCGCAGCGTACAGTAAATATGAAATACTGTCTTTATGGCAAAGTGGAAAAAATACATGGTCACTGTGCATTAGGTGCACTAGGTCACTAGGTGCATTTGTGTACAGTTTTCACAGAGTAATTGCAGCAACAGTTGACATTTCAGGTGTGCGTCCATATAGTGATGCAGAGGTAGAGAAGGTGTTGGTGAGTAGATAAATACATTTTGTTTACGCTCATATAAATTTAGCTCAAGCATAGTCCAAGCATGGAATTTTTGTACATGTAATCAGTGACTTTGAGAGAACAAACACATTCACAAAATGTTCGAATTACCATCCAATCAAAGAAAACCATTCCTGTGCAGTCCTTTAAAGGGGCACTATGTAGTTTTAGAGAGGAAATTGAAACTCAAGACTTTTAATATTTACAATAATAATGAGGTATTAATACAAACTCATAAATATTTATTTGCTTAAACAAGCTGTTCTCAGAGGACAATCAGGTTCCCAGAACACAGTTTGAAGCTTGAAGGGTGGCAGGGTCCCACAAATATAAACATAGTCAGACAGTTTGAAATTGTGTCGTCCTTTAAGGTCAGTTTGTTTATACAATTTTTTTTTATTCAGTATTTTAGGCATAAGAAAATCAGTCATTGATCCCCAAAACTACAGTGCACCTTTAAAGGATACGTTTCATAGTCCACAAAATATTTCTGGAGCCTCAAAGCAAAACAGCATCCTCAACAACTTTAGCAGATGTGGACGCGAAGAAAACATCTGAAAATACACTTAAATTGGCTCCACACAGCTGGTCTGGCATATCCCGATTTCGGCAGATTATTTACACCCGTTTAGATTATTTACACCCGTTTATAAGCTGAAATCTTCCCTGAATCTTTGTTACGATTTAAAGCGAGTCCACAAGTACTTAAGTCGTTCAGGAGAATGCTGCAATGCTGTTTTGCTGTGAAGCTCAAGGAATGCTTTGTGGACTGAGAAACTTAATCTGACTGAAGATTTAAGTCATTGCTCCAGTTTATTAAGAAAGACACTTGGTCTAATTTATCAATTGCTGAACTACAACCTAGTGGCAGTAGCAGCATCAGGCTGCAACAGCACTCAGCCAGACACAATTTATCTGTGTCAGCTTCAGTGTGCCAGAGGGATTCATCAACAGCATGATACAAACTGGACATTTTTATTGATATGGTATTATCATTAAAGACTCTAAAGCAATGATATGCAGTTATGAAGTTGGCTTTCATTAAATTATGTGGAACACTTTCTTTTTTTTTTCTTTCTTTTTTTCTACAAGGGTTGCACACAAGTAACCATAAAATGTTCAGACACAACCACAGAACAGAAAGTAATCTACTAGCTAGATAAATATCTCAATAACATTTATGAGTCAGTAGCAAAACCACTTGACACTGCACTGTTGTGGATACAAAGTTTCCATCAGTTGTAGTTGAGGACATGAGCAGATTTGTCCTGTTTGAAGCGTGAATTAGTTAAATAGAGAGCTTGGGAGATCAGATTTCTGTGCAACAACACAAGGGTACACAAACAAAATAGATTTACTGACAGTTGAGATTATGGCAGTGAGGAATGTTATGGGCTGGTTTAAATCAAAGTCTGTGAAGGTAGCTGTTGAAATGACAGACGGTTGTAGGTCACGAGGGCAAGAGAAGATAAGTTTTGGATCAGATGTTCAGATCAGTCTTCTCAAATGTCAAGGGCGAATGGCAGCTCTTGACTCTTTTGTCACCAGGGTGTCATATGTTATGATGGGTAGTGTGAGCTTATTCTCAAGAGACTGTGAGGTGGAGCAAAGCTAAAGTGTGGTTGTGAAGCAGTTAATATCCTTTCAGTGGTCTAAAATACCTGATTGATTTGTCTGATTTTATAATATTTAATCATTGATCTTTATGTAATGGTAACCAGGCTTTCGTAGCCCCAGCATAAATAACTGAGCGTGACATCCGTGGATATTCTTATCTTTGATATTGTGGGAAAACGTGACTTTTTAGGTGCCTAAAATGTAGATATTAAGTACTAATAGTTAAAATGCTGCATTGAGTCTTATTAAAAATGCCAATGTTCCTTTTTTGTTCATCATTTACTGAAAATATGTTTCTGAAGAGCTTTAAATTCTTTAACATGTCGTGGTGGTTATGTGGAGGGCATTTGAATGATTTAAAAGTTAAAGAGTGTCTGATAGATATTCTCTTGATTCACAAGTCTATAAGCTTATTCAGGCATTCAGATCAGACTTAATTTTCCTTTCTATTTGTCCAGATTCTTTTGTCTACAGAGACTGTCAAAAATGCCAACAACCAATAATTTGGTTACCATGCTTCAGCATGTCCCTGTTATCCCAGAAATTGCAGGCACATAATGGGGGGCGGTCAGCTGGACCCTCAGCACAAACTGCAGTCTGACATCCATCAGCAGTGGGTGATATTAAATTGGACAGTTTACTGCGAAGCTAATCTTACATGGTGGTGCTAGAATATGGAAGTCAGGTTGATCTCGGTGTCAGAGTAGGAGCGATCAGGTCTTGTTTACTTTTTGCTTTTATCATTCAGACATTTTGCTGGGTAGGAAAACCTGCAAAAGCTTAATGGCTCTAAATACAGAACAGCGTGCTACTGGCCGTGATCTTGTATGATAAATGATAAGTGGTCAGGGGTGTTTAAAAGTTTGCTCTGATGTGTGCGTTATTATGACAGACTTTTAGCAGTTTTGTAGCTTGCTCACTCACTCGCTCACTCAGTCCACAAACATTTATCCACCCTTTGGCAACCACAGTTTTTTTCCACGAGGCTGATATTTGGCAAGGACTTCAAGGGAAAGGGGCGTGGAATTGGGAGTGGCCTTTTGCCCAAAACTTCCAAATGGATTCACCAAACCAGTTTAGTGTTTGTGAGCTTAAGTGTTTGCGCATGCAAGCACCTACATGGTCACACTTGTTGCACATTAGTTTTGTTTATGGTCAGGGGTGTTTTTGTGTGTCCAAGGATCACATTTATGTTTTCAAGCAGGTTAGGATAGTTGTAGAAAAATGACTTTTTATATTGTATTTTTTGCCTCCATCAAATATAGACCCAGTTCCGCAGTACTGAATCTACCAATTGTTAATCTGGTCCGTCACTCTTAGATACAGCTGCCAAGATGCGTCTCTCCTGCTCACTTTTGGAAAATGTTCTTCAAGTCGAGATACCATAGGGAATTTCTGATTTGAATTGTAATTTTTTTCATTTTCACTGTGAGGATATTATCTCTACTGCAAATTGAAATTTAGCTCACAAATAAAGAGATTTATTTGTAAGGCAGTGTGCCGCTTCTGCTCTACATGCTGACAGCATTGTTGGCAGGCTGGGTTCTCAGTTCGGCTGCACATTGAGTGGAAGCTCAGATGATGAGTTCATTTCTGGCCAGATGGTAGTCGTCTCTCTTTTCTTTCTCGGTGGCGTGCTCCTTGAGTTTATGAGATACTTAGAAAAAGTTGAGGCATATCACTGTCGGTCTTCAGTGGTTTTTCTTAGAAGACAGAACTCATCACAGAGAGAGAATTATGATAATGTCTGGGGCGATGTTAAAACTATCACCTTGGCATCTTACTGCACGCAAAGTAATCGTAAGGAACAATTATACAGTGAACACTGTAATTGTTTTACAAGGTGTGATCGAGCAGCCTTGTAGAAAATTAAATCAAACCTCACAGGCTTGTGGGGTGTTGGCACATTTTACTCTGATAGCATAAGAATGAGCACTCTGCACCTCAGTAATAGCAAAACATGAGTCTAAAATATCATATGAAAGGAGGAATGACACAGAATCCATGTCATATATATGTGTATTAACTGTAATATTGGTGTGTTTGAGGCTTTGGTGGATTATGGCTACAAGAAATACAACTCATTAAATTTGTTCTACGAACGCTCAACTCTATCACAAATCTATTTTGAGAGAAACCAGAGAGCGTAAAGAAGTTGGATATCACTTTTTCACGTTTGAAAATGGGCCAGTCAGGCATAAAGTCCAAGGCCAAATTTCTTTCCCAGCCCTCCCCTGCCCACACACACTCACATGCATGCAGACAAACACTCTCACAATCGCTTTACTTTTTTTTTTACCTAAAAAAGAGAATGTGTGCGACTGACTACAATGTTCTATTCTAATTTACATCTCCTTTGTATTTATTTTTGCCACTCCACATGTCAAGAGACATGGCGCTGATGGGATAATCTCGACTGTGACATGATTCATAACCTCTAAATGAGAATCACAGCTAGCCTGGTTCCTCTCTTTCTTCGCTTTCAACAGTTACTTTGAGAAGCAGAAAGCTGAGTGGCAGAAAGAGCCACATGAGCCCGCCATCCCAGAATCCCTTGCTGCCGCTGCAGCAGCAGCTCAGCAGCTTCAGGTGTCCAGGAAGCAAGATGCACGCCAGACAGCCACCTTTAGACAGCAACCACCCCCGATGAAGGTATTGGTCTTACTGATGTGATCTGACGTGACTAAATATTGTATTTTTCTAGTTTGATGGTGGATGGTCTGACCTAGCAGAACAGCCACTTTTTTCTACTAAGTTACAGTGAATCAAGCTGCACATTGTTGCTTATTTGTTATTAATGAAAAAGCACTTTGAATATCCATTATATTAATTGGCTCCTCATTAGACCATATTTGGAGAAAATGGTAAGCAAACAATCTCACAAACCACCATTAAGACGCTTGAATAAATAAAAGATAATGCTTAGTCAAACGTGCCCAGATACAACCTGACTGATCTGCTTGCTTATCTTTATAGCACAGCAAGAAAGACATATTATGACGTGATTTCCCCCCCCCCCCCTCTCCAGGCCTGCTTGTCCTGCCACCAGCAGATTCATCGTAATGCTCCTATCTGCCCGCTGTGCAAGGCCAAGAGCCGCTCTCGCAACCCAAAGAAGCCAAAGAGGAAGCCAGATGAGTAGATCCTACCCTGCCTGCAGCTAAAGTACCGTTTGAAAGGGACCTGGTCCGATACAATGATCTCAGATCAGCCATTTACATTAAGGAATATATGGCTGAAGTAACAGATTTGTGCTACTGGACAATTTCCACAAACAGTCCCCACTTTAACAAATTGTCTTAGAACCTTTTTCATAAAGTGTCAACGATTGATGGAGGATCTGGTTATGTCATCCTGTTGTTTGTTTTTATCAGTGCTTTGGATGTGTTATATGTAACTGTACGACTGCTATAGTAGGTTTACTAGCCCCTAACCATGTAGCTGAAATAATGCAACAAATGAAACATTGATCTAAATACTTTTGCCCTTGTTGCTATGGTTTGTTGCCTTGGATATTGTACTGTACTTTCTACATAAATTTCAATGCATGCGTGCTTCCATGGCTATCTGTTGTGTATTTTTTGTGCCAATATAAAATAGGTTTAATTGCAAAGTTAAATTAAACATGTTGTTTTAATGTTTATAGTGTTCAAGTGACCACTAAGTGGAGGGAAAAAATGCCAGACTCATTTGTGTTGTGTGTTTAACTTTAATACAGTGGTAAGAAAATAAATTGCTGTTTTGTACGAAACTTGTTAGCATGTTGTTGTTTTTTTACACTCAAAACAAAGGCTAGACATTGTTGAGTTTTTAGCTGTGTGAGCATAAACACATCTGCAGCTGAGCAGGCTAAGTAAGGACACTGCCAGCAGCATATGGATCAGTGTTTACTGGGCAAATGGGTGGATGTAGTCTGTGTCAAAATAAAAAGATAGTAATATGTTTGACTCCACCACAACATTGTCCCTTTCACTGAATTAATACTGTGCCCATCATGTCTGCAGCTATCTGTCTGAAAAAAGAACAGCGAGGGCTTGCTAAATTAGTTCCTATAGTGTTTTTGTCAGGGTAACCCCTCATTTCATCTGTTGCCAGGGCAACTCCACGTTCCTGAGTCGTTGCTATGGCAACCTCAGGTTGCTGTGACCCGCCTGTGTCCACCAAGTAGTTCCTCCCAAATCCAGTGAGGAGCATTGTCAAAGAGCCTACACTCTTTCAACAGAGAGAGTAGCTTGAGTCCGGAGGAAATAATCGGTGGTTGAAGAAGTACTTAGATCTATACTACTTGATACTTGGGTAAAAGTATGAATGGCACAATGTAGAAATACTTTTACCAGTAAAATTTTTTTTTTTTTTTAAAAGAAACTACATTACTGGCGTCAAACTTTAAAGTACTGAAAAGGTAAAAAAATATTTATTCTAATAGTATTGATGTATTATTTGTCTTACAGGGTACGCTATGTACTGTAACTTTGGAGAAAAAATTGAAACTCAGAATTTAAATATTTAACATTTTTGAGGTAATAATACAGACTCAGAAATATTTATTTTTCCATAACCTAATTTACAAACTGTTCTCAGAGGAAAATCTTCGTTTTCATTGCTGAATAAACAAAATAAACTGACCTTAAAGGACAACACAATTTCATCCGGTCTCACTTTGTTTATATGTGGCGGACCCTGCCACCTTTCTAGCTTCAAACAGTGTTCTGGGGACCTTATTTTCCTCTGACAACTGCTTGTTTATTCAGTTATGGAAAAAGTTATCCTCTAGTAAAGTAAAAAGTACCCCCAGAAATTGTACTGTGCTTGAATAAATGTACTTAGTTACTCTCCACTAGTGTAGCCGAAGTTATTGAGCGGCATCATGAAGGCCTCTGGGAGATGTTGCACCTACTCTCCCGACGTGCACCCTCCTACAACAGACAGAACAGTTTAAATCCTGTAAAAAAATCAGTGCGATCAGTATGACTGACGCTCATATTAGTTGTCAGTTGAGACTAATAACTGTTTGAGTCCTAGCAGCCCCTCCTCCTCCTCCAGAGCTCAAGTGCGTGTTTAGTCTGGCCTTCAGTGACTGGTACCGCAGTTGTGTCGTCTTCCTCCTGATAAAACTCTTCAAGGCCAGAGATGCCTGTTCCTGCTCACACACACCGCACACGGCGGGGTCGTGGAGCTCCACCTCCGCCGCCTGCCAAGACAAACACAGAATATGGCAAAGTCTTAAATCAGACTTTGACGACTTAGTGTAAGGAACTGATTCAGAATAGAGAGTGTTTTGTTTTTGCTGTTTTCGTCCTGACCCGTCTCATCTCCTCCTTGAAAGTTTTGAGCTGCAGCACTGAGATGAGCTGAGGGGGGACGGGCTGGACTTCGGGACCTTGACATTTGAGACCGGAGGAGTTCTGGTCCCTCTCTCGTCTGTCACGCTCGCTCCTCTGCCTCCCTCCGGCTCCTTTGTGTGTGAGTCTCCTGCTCTCCACTGAGGACTCGAGGTGCTGCTGTTTGCTCCGGACAAGAGAAATCATTTCTCTGCAGTGATTTGCTCGGGCCTCCTCCTCCTCCATTTTGAACCACACACAGCACCTGACTGCTCACACTGTGGAGACTGAATCCCAGATCAGATGTTATCATTTGCCCAGTGACGCAGCCTGGAAATTAAACGGTGGTCCAGTGTTGTAAAGGGAAACGGACCAGAGGATCGTAACCAACCCTTTCCTTTTAGCTTAGTCAAGCATGTAGAAGTGAAAATAAAACGTAACTTAGTAAAAACAAAAGTCAACAATTGATTTTCCCCTCACCAGTCTGTTTACGCTTCTTTTACTGTTACTACGGCTCCACTTCCTGCCATCAGCGCGCCACTACCGCCATCTGGTGGCTGACAGGGGAACATCAGGCACAACATGGGCGTATTATTTTAAATTGAGTGTCTTTTATTTATTTATGTACATTATGTGTATACATACACTGCATATTTAATCATATTTATATTAACAAAATATAAACCAAACCATTGGACCATTTTTTATGTATGCATTTGATAACATTCAAATTATTTTTCTCCCTGTCTCTTTGCTGTTGTTTTGTATATTTTGTTGCTGTTGTGGCGTTCTCTCTTCCACCCTTTTACACTTTGTCGATTCTCTTAGTCCCCCTTGTACTGCGCTGTCATATGTGTTGGTCACTTGTATTGCATTCTGAATTAAAAACAAACGACAAAAACGTGTTGATGTGACACGCGGCTTAATCCAACAAAAACTCTCATATTTTAAATATTTAGTTATATGCATTCATAAAGTATAAGCAAAACCGTTTGCCCTTTATTTATGCGTCTGACTGTATTAAAATTGTTTTACTCTCCCCCCTTTTTTTGGCGTTGCTGTTGGTTTGTTGGTTTGGTTGTTCTCTCTCCGACCCTGTTGTTGTTGTTGCTTTCACAGTTTGTTCATTGTCTTTTCTTAATGACAGTACCCCTTGTACTGTGCTATGCTGCATGTGTATGTTGATCACTTGTACTGCATTGTAAATATTTATATTGATAGATAAATAGATAAATAAATAAATAAATAAATAAAATAACATATAAACTGCTGGATGTACAGTGAAATGTGAAGTGACACACAAGACTGTGGCCAAATTACATAATATATGTATATGTATTTAAATATTAAGATTTAATTAATTGTATTAATCACATGTGAACCAAAGGGTGGACAGTGAAATGTAAAGTGACAGGGATCACAAGACTAGTAAATCCAACAGCAACAATATGTGAAAGCAAACCAAAGAAATGTGCTGGACGCAGGTGATTACAACAACTTGCGTATCATTTAGACAAAAACAATATGTGCAGCCAGAAGCATTTCTCATCTGTGGCTATCTGTGTGAGGTTTCTGTCAGTCTCTCCCCTGCTGGATGGGTTTTTTTTTGCGGGCTGAGTTTTCCCTTATTTGGATAGAGGATCTGAGGATAGAGGGCATTGTTCGTTGCGCAGATTGTAAAGCCCTCTGAAGCATTGTGATTTGTAACGTTGGGCTATTTAAATAAAATTGACTTGATTAAGGCCGTAATACCACACCAACCCTTTTTACTTTTAACATGTAAATAAGTTTACGTTATGGTCATTATAAACAATAGTAGGAAAGGTAATGGACTGAGTTTACTTGTTCTCTCTTAATGCAGTCGCAATGTCACATGTGTTCGATACTACAACATGAGTGCATCGCTGGTTGGATGCTTGGATACATTTCACATTCGGTTCTGTTTTGTATGAGAATATATCCACACATTTGTATATAAAGAAAGAATGCTGATCAAATGTTACACAAAATGTAAAAAAGATGCTCGATCAATTCTTGACAGTTAATATATAACAATGATTGTGAAGTGTATCTACAGCACAGCACATTTCCTCTTCCTGTAACGCGGCGGCTAATGGTCTCATTTTGTCACTCTTCTGGGGTCAGCCATCGGGAAGTTGGCATTAAAAGCAGATCTCAGCCATCCACATTTAATTGTTCCGTGTCTGTGTTGCCCGAAAGAATGAATAAATGAAGTCCCCTAGTGTATTTGTACTAGGCCAGGAATTTGAACTCTCGTGCCATCTGCTGAAAAAATGTGGTTAGTCACAGCCTCCCTCCCAAACATGGGGCAGTATGAAGACGGGTGGGTTTGGGCAGAGGAACAGCTGACTGTCCCGCAGCTGATGCTCACTAAAATGGCTGCCTTGCTGTGAATCAGGGGAAACGGGGCGACACCAGGGCGCAAGCAAGCAGGCTAACCGGCCGCGGTCACACTGGGGAGCGTGACAGTGCGGTTTTTTCAGCCTGTTGTGTCGTTTACTGCCCGTTTGACGAGCTGAAACACAAACCGGAGTTACAACACGCCTCACCGTGTGACACAGAGACGTCTCCATTTAATTTTTTGTTTTCACTCATGAGACAGGGAGAGACAGTCGCCCACCCTTTCACAGACAGGGTGTCACGCTTGTATCACTTTTTCTAATTATAAACCAGAGCAGAGGACTCTCCAAGAATGGAAGTTTGGCCAGGCCCATCTGTGGCCTAAAATTAGCCCCCGCCAACCCCCAGCGAGGAGCTCTGACCCCCCTGTCAGTTAATGCACACATGCACGCACACACACAAACCAAATTGCACTTTTCACACAGCTCCTGTGGAAGCATCCCACACTCCTCGGAGGACCTGTCTTCCCTTCTCTCTTTCATGTGACTTATTATTATTATTCTTATTATTATGGGATTTATCTTCTCTTCTCTTCTGATGTCTTCGGAAATAACACCAGCAAGTGTCTAGAAGAGGTAAGTGTCTCGTTGCAGTTTGCTGCTGTTGACACAAGCCATCTAACTTTGTTACTACTGAGCACATTCTGTGGATCTTTAGGGGAGAAAGCATGAATTTTTAATGTCTATAAGTAAAAATAGAAGCACACATTATATCTGCTCTGTCTTTTCTTAGGCTCTGTTACTGTGATTTGCCTGCAGTCATTGTGTCGTGTAAACAAACTGCATGGGCTGATTGTATCTGCATGTGGTCAGAAGCATACTCTTTTTGCTTTCGTGTAGATATTTTTTAAGCCGTAAAAGAAAAAAAAAAAAAAAGAAGAAATCATGCCCAACAAAAAATAACCCAGTATGACAGGAGCATGTCAGCCTTGCGTGTCTTTGGGTGTATTGTCATCTTTCTCTGCCATTTTCGTCATTGCAGATGGAAGAGCTTTGACTTGCATCAGCCTGCAGTCACATTATGGTTCTGGGCCAAGCTGTCAACATGAGTTTGATGGACATTTCGAAGATCTTCTCCCTGCTGCAGCCCAAGGAGGAGGATGAGGACAACGAGCAGTGTCAGGCCTTGAACAACGCCGTGAGCAGTGACGATGTGGCCCTGCTCTCCGAGCTGCTGTCTCAGGAGAGTTTCAGGAGGTCTATCAATGCTCGGAGCGGGTGGGGGGTCCCTGTGACCCCCCTGCGCACTGCTGCTGCTCTTGGACACCTGAGGTGTTTAGAGCTGTTGTTGGAGCACGGTGCAGAGGTGAGATACACAGAGAGTGTTCTGTTGTACTGCTTTCAGATGAGGATCTTTGAGAGCAGGTGTGGAGGACAGTACATTGATAATAGGCTGTTTGATCAGCAACATTATATCAGCCAGCCACTGCACATTTTATTTTAAAAGCCAGAGAGGGTTCCAACATTCTTCCTGCAGGTCTTCTTCAGAGGAATCGAGATTAGACTTTCACTACATTCAACACTTGGGGCATTAAAACGGCACTAATCAAGATATTTATATGAACAATAGATCAAATTGTTTAATACGAAAGGGGTCACTGGTAGGAACAAGCCCGTGCAGAATTATGACCCAACTCTGCTGTTAACTTCAATTCTAGAGAACTCTTTTAGCACCTTTGGGCTCTTTGTTTTGGTTTTACTGTGCTTTAAATCCTGCTGTCATCAATGCAGCTTCCAGAGGCAGCAGGCAGCTATTTCTGTCGTAAAAACGCTATGATGACCCACGTGTGCACTACCTGACCAATCACCTAATGGCAGAAAATGTTAGCAACTAGCTAAGGAAATGGATGTCTGACTCAGCAGGGGTACACTGTAGGCCATCGGGCAACTATTTCAGTCCTCCCTTGCGCTAACTGCAGGAAAGATAAGATAAAACAGACGTTTATTAACCCCTGAAGGAATTTGTTGGGCCAGAGATTGCTACAAAAAAACAACAACCTAGATGCTAAAAAGCCTAACCTGTTTGCTAACGGTACAAACATAAACAAGTAGCTGTTGTTACCTTTCTTCTGTGGGGATTTAGCCTTTTTTAATGCCACATTTAAATGTTTACAACCAAAAGCTTCCTCCCAACGCCATTTTGCTGGGGCACTATCGCTGCATTCTGCACTCAGCCTGCTGCTGTAATTGGTTTAAAGAAATAAAAAACAAGCAAGAGCTTTTTTCCCCCCCATACCATAAGCCATGTCACGTGCAGCAAGACCTTCATCCATCCTCTACACTGCAGCGGAAGCAGGTCCTGTATGCAAAACTGAGGCAGGCGGAGCATTTAGTTGGTAAGAAGTTATATAATCCCTATGGGGTATAATATATCAGGTGAATAAATGGATCCTCAGTCTCCTCTGGACAGGGATTCTTTGCTCATATGTTAATCCAAAATGAGAAGGGGGAATATGTTGTGCTTACAGCCAAAATAGTTGCGGTTTTAATGGGTCACTATGTAGTTTTGGAGAAGAAAATCAAACTCAGAATTTTAACATTTATAATATTAACGAGGAAATGATACAAGCTCAGAGATATTTATTTTGTCCATAATGGAAATAACATGCTTTTCTCAGAGGACAATAAGCTCCCCAGAACACTGTTTGAAGCTAGAAAAGGTGGCAGGGTCCGCCAAATAAAAACAAGTATTACAGTTCGACATTGTGTTGTCCATTAAAGTCAGATGATTTGTTCAGGCACGAAAACCAAGAGAGTTTGTTTTTAGGCATGAGAACATCAGTCTAATTGACAATTCTTTCTTGTCTTCTTTCTCAGTACTACATGATGCTCCTGTAATAATACAAGATACAGCTAAAATATACATCACTCAAGTTCTAGAATAACCAAATCACAGTTAGTTATGTATTTTCTTATTTTTACAACATGTTGGTGCAATGCTGTGTTTGACTCTAGATCGACAGCCTGGACGTGAAGGCCCAGACCCCCCTGTTCACAGCTGTCAGTGGGAAACATCTGGACTGCGTGGTCGCCCTGCTGAAGGCCGGAGCCGATCCCAACGGCAGCCAATACAACAACTGCTCCCCGGTGCTGACTGCCGCCCGTGAGGGCGACCTAGACGTGCTCCGAGAGCTGCTGAGGTACAGGGCTGAGGTGGATGTGAGACCCAAAGTCCCCGAGTGGGCTTCTAATGCCACGGCCTGCAGGGGGCCCCTTTACATCTCAGCTGTTTATGGACACCTGGACTGCTTTAAGCTGCTGCTCCTCCACGGGGCCAACCCAAACTACAACTGCACAGATGAGAAGATGCTGGCCAGGATCAAGCAGCCAAAGACAGTCCTGGAGGTGTGTCTCCGTTATGGCTGCGGGGTGGAGTACATCCAGCTTCTCATAGACTTTGGGGCAGATGTATATCTGCCTACACTGATCATCGATAAGACTACCAAGCAGAATGAAGCTCTGCTTCTGCTGCTCAAAGAGAGAGGTGAGGCACTCAGTGCAGGTCCAATACGTGTGTGAATGTCTCAGGTTGCTCATGTTGACCCACCTTTATTTGTCTCTTTCTGCTCCAGTTTACCCCAAAACACTGATGTCTCAGACTCGGCTAGCAATCCGAAGATACCTCCCCCCGGCCTATAAGGAGGAGGCTATCGACAGTTTGGACATTCCTCTCATCCTGAGGAACTACCTGAAGCATGACACCTCTGAACTCATATGATGCTCACGTTGGCATCGGGATATATGGCCAGTGATGTCCTTTTTTTTTTAACCTCATTTCTGTGCCTCCATGACTGGCTCATTCATTTTTAGCTCTTTCAAGGACAAGAAAATGGACACAGACAACAAATGTCAGTGTGTAATATTTATCTCCGGCTCCCTAAGGGGTCACTGTAACTTCCCAATTCTGTAAATTCTTGTTTTTTTAATTATTTATACATGGAGTTTATAACGTGTGAGTAATTTTAAGTGGATATTTGAGCTTTACAAAGCTTATAGAAGTGCCTTTGTCAAACACAGAGAGATGATCGTCCTGACGGGCTCCATGTTGGAAAGTCGGCCCTGTCCTTGAGCAGTGCAACACCACAGCCGACCACTAGAGACCACAGTAACACTCTCAATGCTCCTGTCCAAATATGAGGCTTCTCATTGGCTAATGAGAACATCTGCTAATGTCTCTTTGCGTCACCTTTACCTCCGTCTTTTGTACAGGTGACATCGAACAATCCTGAAATAGTCTCCCTTTAGTTATTTAAACATCCAGACACATCTGGAGAAGCAGACGCACACGCACACACACACACTGATAAGAGGCTGTATCTCACCAGGGTGTCTTAGATCTTGCCTGAAAAACAGTCTTGCATCTTCAAAACATTAGGAAGCGGAGTGATCAGCCTACACTTTGGCACAGCCAGCTGGGGAGTATATATTTGCATAAGTCTCATTACTTATTGATTACAGCACAGTTGTTTGCAGGCTACAATGTGTGGCTGGAAGTTTGTTGAAAATATTTTCTTTTGTGACTCGTGAGCACCATCCAATCACATCATTATATCATGTTTTCCTGCCCTTGAATCTTTCTTTTGTATTACTCAACGACTCCGTAGTGAGTCAGCTGTGTGGAATGGGGCCTACAAACAGGAAATGACGTCACGCACCAGGAAGCCCGAGCACAATGCTCTCACTCGCACACTGACGGCCCCGACACGCAGCTTCTGTAGAGGTTTTATTTTCAACAAAAGTACAGCTATATCAGATATGGATTTATTTTTACAGCAAAGTACAACATATTCCCAGTGCTTCTGATTACATCAAAACATATAATGTACATACAGTTGACATCTCCGCTCTCCCATTCACAGTTTCTGGATTGAATAGGCATTATTTTTCAGGTTTTTCATCTCTACAACAAATAATCAAACTCAAAAAGGCCAGCAAGAAAGAAAATGACAAATGTTTGCATATGATGACAAAGGATATGAATACTGTGTGACGTTTTTCTGTGATAGGCAAAAAATCCAGATCTCAATCTAGATGGTAATATACAATGGATAAATTCCTAAAACATGGGATGTCAGTCTTCTGTTAACCTTGTTGCCACTGAACACCACATCAGTTTATGGCTCGTTGAAGACTCTGTTGCACCCAGACTATTCTGAAACAACACTGGACAGCGTGACCAACTGCAAGGAGTTCCTACTGAAGACGTCGCTATGCTAAATGTGAGTGAACGTGGCTAGCGGCTCAAGTACACCCTGGGCTAAAAAAGGAAATGACATAAATCTGAGCAACCTCTGATGCATCCGATTGACAGTCTGCTAACTTGGCTGCCTTGGAAATAGAGATAAAATTAACGAAAATCTTCAACTGCACAGAAGGCTGTCCTCTCAGCTCTCAGCACGAGGTCGGGATGAGAATTATACGAGGAGATAAAAACCAATATATACATCCTTTTTTAAACAATGTGGCCAAAATGGTACAATTTAATACTGCGTTCAATAAATACAAGTGAGGAATTAATTTGTCCTGTCAAGTCATTGTACTTCAAAGTATCACTTTCCTAAGTAGAAACAAGGGCATGATATGAATTGCAATGAAGTACTGTGTGTGTGTGTGTGTTCAGGATTATGTTTATTTTTAGCTCATCCCGAGAGGTTTCCCAGTTATTCAGCTCTTCTGCTTGACTACAAATCTATACACAAACACCCATGATCAGTGCTAACTCCTATTTGGTTCACTGTTGTCATAGAAAAATTATACCCGTTTTGCCTCAGCGGTTGATGGCATGAAAAGAAAAAGAAAAGAAACGAAGAAAAAAAAAGAACAACAACAAAGAAAAAGCAGTTTGGACCATGTAAGTCAAAGAAAAGAAACCAGAAATTCAAAATAATGTTACACTTCGCCCATTATATGTGGGCCAAAAGAGAGCATCAGTGCCTTTCATTTCACCTATCAACAGTTCAGTCTTTGATTCAGCATGGGGAAGGACGTTCCCCGCTACTTGACAATAAATAAAAAGAAAAACAGAAGCTACAACCTGTGATGTATAGTGAGCAGGAGACAGGTGGACAGAGAAAAGAACTTCCCTTTTAAGTGAGATGGTATGGGTTCACGGGATGAGTGGATTTCCGCGTCGTTGGAAATAAAATCCCATTTGGAAGTTAAATGAAACTGAACAATCTGTTAAGAGTTGTCTTAAGTCTCATGCAAAATATTGGATGCCACAAGCATGCATTTACCTGGTACTGAGGTCTACCGCACGCTAGAACTGGAACAACATTCGTCTCCAACGCAAAATACCAATATCCAAATATATGATCTGTTCTTTTTACATTATTTACAGTGTGTAGCTGATAAAGGTAAAATAGATGATTCTTTTGATTCGTAACTCACTTTTAATAATATACTTTGAAATATGAAACCTATCTCGACTAATGAAAATCTGCTTCCTACTAGATACTCAAATTAAAACCGTCTCTCAGCAGTGTTAAATAGATAACAATAAAAGGAACTCTATGTGGTTTCTTAAATTAACTTCTTTCTGTGCAATAAAGTTAACGCTATGTGAGTGTGATAAAACATGATAATGTTTTTTTGTTTTTTGTTTTTTTTAAGTGTTTCAGTCAGACAGCACAGTATCTACTCATATGGAAAAAGGCCTGACCTCTGGGTTTCTGTCCGAGTGGATCTCGTGCACTGGGGAAGGAGGAATTCCCAGTGTTTCAGAGAGAGAGAGGGAGAGAGAGCTAAAGAGCGAGTGATAAAGAGAGAGAGACAGAGAGAGAGAGAGAGAGAGAGAGAGAGAGAGAGATGCGAGTCCCACACTGAAGGGAAAACACATGACTAATTCAAATCTGCCTGTGAAACTGAATAGATAATCACTAGTGGAATGCTGGAAGGCACTGTTAGATAGCATCTCTCTTCTCCGCAGCAGAACGGGCCAGCAAGTGCGTATGATTATGTGTCTCTGCGTGTGTTTGTGTGTGCGCGTGTGTGTTTGCCTGCATGCTTGCGTCTGTATGTCGATACTGGTGGCGGCGTGGAGTAAAGGGGGAATGAGGGTGAGGGTGAGGGAGTTGAGGGGTAGGGGGTGGGCGTAGCACGGGACCTGAGGTTATCATGGCCTGGGAACCACATCTGTTTTTTTTTTTGTTTTTGCTGCGCCAGACAAGGGAATTATCTTCCACAACAATCTCACTGGGAGCCATCTCTACAGACACCAGCAGCCAACTCACCCGTTTCTCAACTTTCTTTACTGAAACAGAACATAAATTACACAACATACAAAGCAATTCTATAAGGTCTTTTTTTCCAAATAGGTTATAAGGCCTATAAGAAGGCAAACAAATGACATAGAACGATATATAACTCTTTCATATCACGTTGTAGTGAATAGTGAAGATATATAATGATATATCACATTGCACAAGTTGTCATACTGTATATGTACTGTCCATCAGGTGATATAATTCAACACAAAATGTAATTCTGTATCTGAGGTCAAAATATGAGCACAAACCAAGGACAGATGTGTCACTTACATTCCAACTGTAGAAAAGAATACACCTTCATGATGTGTGTAAATTAGTCGCTTCTCTTCTCTTTAAGGAGCACGGGGACCTCACTCACAGCAGTTTCAGGGGCGAGAGTGGGAAAGGGCTGGGGGGGGATTGTTGATACTAAACAAATCAATCTGATCGGGCCACAGTCCTCTGTGAAATCACTTAACGGCACTGAGCTAACTGGCAGAACATGGATCAGATCTGGAAAAAGCAACATGACGGGGGATGGGGGAGCCAAGATTTTTCGAGGCTGGAGTCTTTAGAGACGCATGAATCTGTCAGAGGACACCTGCATGCTACAGATCAACTTCACCTTCCTGCCTCCCTGTAGTGTTGGCTCGCACTTCTGCAGTGCGCTGCTCTCTTTCGCTGCTGCCTCACAACCAGGTGATACAGTATAGTTGTCCAGTCTGTTTAGAATTACTGCCATTTTTTGGGACCATCTCCCCCTCGTGCTGGTCAGGGTTCGCTCTAATTTCTCACACTGTGGCATCAGAGAGAAAAAAACTCCTCAGACTGAATATGTGCTGTGCTTTTTACAATGTGAGCAATACAAAATAGTTAAGTCAGCTGAAGAAGAAGTCTTTTTTTTTTTCCTTGTTTTTTTAACAGCTGACAGTGAAACAGAGATATCATTTTAGAACTTGGCCAATGCATCGACTTCACTTTTAGCTCTCAGTGGAGATCCGGAGGTAGGCTGTGCTCTTTCCAAACACCCAGTGAGCTGCCAGCACAGTGCTACAGGGGTGGTCTCTGGGGAGAGTGGGGAGGGGCTCTGACACGAGGCAGGTGGAGCGTAGCCCGCCTATCTCCTGCTCCCGGCTGTTTCATCTGAGCAGTGAGCCCTCCGTCAATACGCAAACCTGCAGCCCCTCGGCGTGATTGGTTATGAATACCCTGTCAAAAGTGGTTGGTGAAAGGATGCAAATATTCTATTGATGCTCCCACTATTGATTTGTTCCCTGACCCATCGTATCATGGCCAATGGCAGGTTTCCAACAGAATGAAGCACTTCCTCTGAGAGCCACTGACTCACAGAGGCTGAGCAGGTGGGCAGAGAGATAGAGAGGAGGACAAGAGGGATGTAAAGAGTGAGGAAAACAGTGTGAACATCAGACTTGGTGAAGAGAGGGCTACTATATGCAAACAGCTAAAGAGAGGAGTATGGAGTGTTGAGAGTGAGGGGGAGATCCAGACGTTGGCGGAGCAGAGACGGCCCGACCGACCGGTCTGTGATCAGTGGCAGAATGGATCGAACTCAGAGATGATGCTGACAGCAGAGCTTCATAGGTCCTTCAGACGACCGCAGCCAAGTGAGCTGAGGTCCGTCATTATTCACTCTCACATTCAGAAGAATGCAACCAGTAATCTCACATAGCAGCACAGCAAGATCTCAGCCTTTTTGGACACAATCATACTACTAGGAATGCCCTGGCTTGGCCTCGCCGTTCTTTCCAGGTGATGGATTGAAAAATGAAATAAAAGAACAATCTCGATAACTCCAGGACATTCAGATGGCATGAAGATGCAGAATCCGAGGGAAAGAGTTCATGACAGTCGACCCAGCTGGAGAAGTGTGATAACTAAGAACGTTACTAACATATATGAGTTGTAAAGTTTTATTTTTTCCTCAATTTCTCAAGTCTTCAGTCCTCTTGCTGCTTCCAGTCACACTCTATATTAACATTGGTCCTTAACTTCAAAGTCTCTTGTGTATGTGTGATTCTTTTTTCTCCGTATTTTTCCTCATGATCATCCAGTGTTTAGTGCTTCTAAGAAAAATAGCTGGTCCTTCAGAAGAGTCTGTGTATCTCTATTTCTTAAATGGAGCTAATCTACTAAAATTCTGCCAGAAAGGAGCCTGGCCTCTTTTGGATTGACTGAATTCAAAAACCTCTCCTTGTGCCATGTCCTCCGTTACCTCATACTGCCCCGCACTGAGGGGGTCCTGCGGGGGTGGGTATGAGGGGGGCGTGCACCTGTTTACACCTAGGAAGGCAGGTGCAAAAAGAGCCAGAAAGGAGTGCAAGGGGGTTGGGGGGAAAAGGAGGCAGCGCAGGGCATAAAGCGAAAGAGAAAAAAGCAGGGGAGGTGGATAGCAAAACAGGAAACATTGTCAGTAATGTATCTGAAACAGACACAACACCACAACACCAAGTCATGCTTCCAAAGAAAGCAGGCACAAAGACATACAAAATGAGCCTCCTGTGTTAACATTCCTGCATATTAAACCTGAGATATGATACAATATGATCATATGATGACAGCTGAATTGGAGGAAACGTGGAATTCAGCTCTAGCAATGACACAAGGGAGACTAAAGATGCTATTCAATCAAACTCTGTAGCAGGCAAACACGAGAACCCACGGATTACGTCTGATACAATGATGAAAACCAGGCATTTGGACGAGGGACATTGTTCTTCCATGTTTGTTGACAGTGCGTTTGTTTGAATAGCACCCTCGACACTCGAGAACAAAAATAGAGCCAACAAAAAGCCGTTAATATGCATTTAACTACAGCCTACAATGTCATTTAGCTACAGTCTACAAGCATCACAAACTATGCTAGTGCAATTAAAAATTAGATACAATCAATATTTGGAGATGAAATATTCAAAAGTTGCCATGGCATCTTGGAAAAGGAATGCAAAGATGAGAAACAGTGTATTTGTTACGGCTATTTTGCCAAACACAGTTTTTTTTTTTTAGCAGTTAGAAGGGTTTGATCTGTTTGTGTTAGAGGAACCTGTTTATCTTGGATCAGTCAAGATAATGCTTGTAAACAGATTGGACTGTGACTGCATGCTCCAATGCCAACGTTAATCACAACGCCTCCCAATGCTGCTTAGCAGTTGCCATGGCATCTTATTGTGCTAGCTCTAAGGAGAACTCTAATGCATATACCTTTATCATTTTCAAACCATGTCCATACAACATGGCCCTCTTTCTCAAGATGAAATCTATAAATGAATCTGAAATTCAAGAGAGTACTTCACCTTGTGCCAGCCATGTACACATACAGCACTTAGAAACACACAACATTTACTTCTGACAGACATCTACAGGGATCCTAACGTCAGAGAGAACATTCCAGCAGTGGTTAATTAATACCTTAATGGATGGTCATGCTTATAGTGAAACTGGCAATAGCAAGAACATCAGTAATGGTCAATGTACAAACATCTAGCCTGGCACTAAAATGGCTAAAACTTAAAGGATCATGCCAGCAGTTTACCCATGTGGGTCCCCTGTCTGGTGCTTCGTCAGGAGCTAGCATTGTTGAATAACTTGTTTGACATGTTTTCCTTTTACTGAGATAGGCAGTAGCTGTTGGCGGTTGGAAGTATTTTGACTGTACATAATAGGAATAGGTAACTTGATTACTCTGATGTTTCAGCCTAATGTCAGCCTCTCACTTCTGGTGATTACATTTATGCTTCAAAAATCCTAAAAGTGGTGTTGATTTGTGAAGATTACCTTCCTGAACAAAATGGGCAAGTATCATAAACTTGTTTTTGCCACAGAGCTAATTGTCTGTAATAACTGAAAATCCAATTGAAATCCCATAGGCTTTATGTCAAGGGAGCAAGGGCAATGCTAACATCTAAGTTAGCCTACAAAGAGTCGTCCCTGTCACTCCCTATTAGCATCCCTGTTAACTTTAGTTGTCATGTATTTCGGCTGCATCTCGCAAAAATAACTTAGCTGAAAGCTTAGCTCCACTCTCTCATCTAAACATGGTCACTTCTGGCTCTGAAAACCAAAAGATGGCAATGTCTCAAATGTCAAATCAAAAGCTTCACAAAGGGTAATCCACAAACCACTAGGCAATGTCAGGGTGTCTACGTCCACTTCTTTTATAAAGTCTACAAATCTACAATTTAAATGCTGTAATCAAACAAAAACTGACCACAGACTACACATGAGAAGTAACCCAAATAGGGTGATTTTTGTACTGTGACAATCTGAATGTAAACAGAAGTGGTAAGCACCAACAACCACCCTAACTCAGTAAAAGAAAAAATGCAAACAACTGTCTGAGGCATTACGTTTTTTAAGACAAGCGTGACACAGGATCCGCATGCCATGAACACTGGCATCACCCTTTAAACTGAATACTTCATGCAAACAGCCCTCTGTCTTTTCATTGATGCTTAACAGCTGCTTTAACTCATATCAGGTCATCCTTGTGTAAGTGCTGACAGACATTTGACTCAACGGTAAAATATTGAAAGTAATAAAGCGAGAAGACATGAATCCACGTGACATTTTCTAGCTTACTTAGTACACAGTCTAGGTCCATTCAGAAACAAAGTCGGCGTGTTTAAGAAACGGCATAGAAAGTAAAAAAAGAGAGCAGGTTAAAGGAAGAGTAAACAGCGATGAGAAGACAGAGCACACCAGCGAGGAAAAGAAAAGGAAAATCACCTGATATCTTCTTGTTGCCTCACCTTTCTGTTTGGTCACCTTTCTCACTGTCATGGCCGCCTGTCGCTTCTGATACTCAGAGATCTCAAAACCTAAACAACAAACAGCATTGTATGTTTTATAAATGTTCAACTTGAATGACATGATTTACTGAGCCTTTTACTGTGACTTAAAAACTGCAAAGAAGCGATGATGTTTTCACATTAAAGGTGCAATATGTAGAATTGGACACCTGTGTAATCAATACTTAAAACAAATACAAGGCAGCATATTACTAGAGTAACTACTACCTGCTGCCAACTGTTGCTGCCGTTAGCTAGTTGGCTCAGTTAGCCCAGCAGCTAGTGGTATGGACTAGGAGCTTGGGGACCAGTTTTGGTGTTTACACAGTTCATTAGCATGCCAACTTAAATCTCTGTAATAAAATAAATACATCTGATAATGTCAAAACTGTTAGAATTCTTACATGTTGCATATTTAAAGTCACAGTACAAAACCTACTAAAAGACACTGGGTGGGTGAATATGTTAAAAGATATTTCCCCAGTTGAGCAAATGAGTCATTATCTATTGATACACTCATTAGTATTAATTTCCAGTATAGTGATCTGAAAACTGGATCAAATCAGGTAAAAAAAAAAAATCTTGTTACATTTTGTTGAAATCATAAATCAGTAAATTCTGTCAACAGCAGTCATAAAAAAATATTTGATAAATCAGGCTATGAATGATATATGAACTAAACCCCTCAGTAAAATCACTCCTTCAAATAAAGATATGCATCACTACTGAAGTAGAAAGTTCTGGTTCAAAGTATAAGAAAATAACAAATTTTGAGAAAATGGCTTTTAAAGATATGGACTTAGAATAGCATTCCATACACATATACAACAAGCGAAAAGGGTTAAAAATAAATATAAGCTTAAAACTTCCCAAGTTCACTACTTACATTAAGACCATTATTTCCTCATCTTTGAAAATGCGAATTGGGCATTACCTAATTAAATATGTGCTAATTTACAAAAAACCTTGAGAGAATAAGTCTGACTTTAACGTGTATTTTCGATATTTTCTTTCCATCAATCAGAAAGAACAGCTCTCAATTTGGCCAATGCATGGAAAACATTGTTTTTGCCTGTCAAGGCAGTAATGTGTCCGAACTCCTTGTCTATGTGGCATGATCCCGCGGAGGAAGAGCTAAGGTCTGACTGCCTCACTCACTCACTTTATTGCTTCAATGTCATGCACATTTTCTGGAAAATTCATGTTTAGTACCCAAAAAGTCACCATGTAGTGTGCTGCAGTAAAGTCAACATGTAACTGAAGCTAAACTAATGCTTTCCAAACAGGGAGGTGCGTGACTAACCGATTTTCTCATCCTCCTGCACCATCTTCCTCTCCTCGTGGAAGGCCCTGAGCCAGCGGATCTTCTCCTCTGGCTTCTTGGCCAGGAAGATGTGGATCTCCTCGCTGTCTTTGTTGCACAATTTGAAGGCGTTCTTCACGCTGACGTTAAAATCGTCGTCACGGCCGTCTATGGCGTCCCGCACCTCGTAGCGATCCATGTCGATGCGGCCCTTATAGTACAGGATGTCCCGGCGTATCAGATCCTGGGAAGGAGGAGGAGAGGGTCTGTCTGTTAATGTGTGCGTGCGTGTGTGCTGAACCTTAGAGGTGTCAACAAGCATCCTTCCCTCGGTATCCTGAGAGTCTGTCTTATGCAACCCTTTCCATCTGCTGCCCAAACATACAAACACCTTCCAAACACATTGCTGAATGCCAAGTTTCTCAGCGAATGTGCTTGAGACTCGATATCACAAATTGTAGAAAACACTATTTCAACAATGGCAACTACTCCAGTCTAATGCAATGGGCAACCACACAACAACATTGGAATAAATCCCATCTTTGTGATGCTTATAATGGTGTTTTTTGATGACAGTTTTCTTCAGTTTATTCAACTCTTGTACATTTTGAGAGTATTGTTTGCAGTTAATCCACGTGAAATTGTGCATAATGTGTCCACCCAAGATGTCTTGATAAAACTTGTTCAGTCCAAAACTCATTGATATCTTCATACCATACAGTAAAATTTAATACAAGAAAATTCAGAGAATGACACAACAACAAATCATCTCCCTGAGCTGTGTAGTGCATTAAATATGATAAAAGTTTTAAGTGAATTGATTACAATGCTTATTGAAGATAAAAATGATACCAAAAAATAACATTGATACTAAGATAAAATAGGCATTAAAAGGATTTGACTATTTTGGACTATAAAATGTCAGAAACATTGTGTCATCCACAATTTCCAATAGCCTAAAACTTCAAAACTCTTTTGATTGTTTTGTCTGACAAACGGTTAGAAATCCAATATTAGGTGTACCATAACATCAAATAAAAAAGAGAAACAAATCATAACCTATATTGATAAATTTAGCTTAATAGGCAATTCATTTTCTAGGATCGACTATCTGTTCCAGCTCTGTAGCAGTTCATGATCCACAAACAACCTTAACCTCATGTTACTTTAAGAATATGCAGGAATGAGACGGCCAAATAAAACAAAATATATAAAAAGTCTTCATCGTGACTGTTGCCTTGGGATCAAATAACATCCAGTCCCGATATGAGGTCAAGGAAGGTAAAAAGAAGAAAATTAAGAACAGGGATCTTTTAATAAGCGTGCAGAGACCAATCTGCATCTCCTGATAAGGAAAAGATGGGAAGAAAAGATGGGAGGCAACATGCAACGTGTTACTAACACACCCTGAGGGCTGCCATTACACATGTTGTACAAAGGATGCTGGATAAGGATATACAGAACAAAGGCTTGAATTTATAATTCAGCATGTCTGTGAGTAGAATTTATTGAGTGGACAAGAACAGCTCACAAACCAGGTGATCTGCAGAGTTCATTTTCAGTGGCTGTTTCTTTGTCTGTGTATGTTATTCTGTATTAGTCTCTGTGTACACATTTGTGCGATGGCGCAGTTATGCAGCCCTTGTATGTTTGCGTGAAAGTGTCTTTCTGCATTTGTGTCTGTGTCTATGGGTTCATGTACTGTAGTGTAGAGTGTAGCCGAGCGTGAACATCCGTCTGACAGGAGAGCACAGCCTTGGTGCATTGGAGCCCAAACTACCACAGCCCCATTTTGTGAAAGGTGCTGAGGATTTGAATGCATCTTCACTAGGGGCTGGTGAGTCTCATATAGGGCATTATGTAATCTATTTGCAGCTCTCGAGTAAGGTTGAAGAAGAAGTCACATCTTCAAGCATCTCCGCCACCAGCCATGTGATACACAACTTTGAAGAACACAGACTGAGGGTGTATTTTAGCTTATCAGCAGGCTTTCAGCTGACAAAGTCATCAAAAAAAGGAAGAACGTGAACAAAAAGACAGCGAGAGGGCCTACCTTCTTACAGAGGACCAGCTGGTGATCAAAGAGGAAGAAGACTCGCTGCTGGCTACGTCCATACGGCTGATAGATCCATGACAACTCCCCAGTGTAGATGAGCTCCGAGCTCCTGTCCAAGATATCATCCCCCTAGACACACACACACACACACAAGAACACACATACACAATTTATAAATGAGGAAGATACTAAAAAGACAGCATTATGTAAGTGATGCTACTGCCAAAAGCTTGACTTCACTAATTCTACTCTTACAGTAAAGATCAGTCCTAGTTAGAACTTCTAATGAATTCTGTGGCTCTGAAGGAACTTTATCAAGTCTAAATCTACCCCAATGATGTCATAGTAATGTCATCAGGTGTACATCAGTTTTGTCTTAATAACGATAATTGTTTCCACACCAAACCTGCTTTACAAATGGGACATACAGTGAGGTTAATAGGACGTGCATAGATTCTGTCATTTACAGGCCTTCCGACTTTATGATATGATGCAATAATAAACTGTAGCCATACCCATTTAAAAAGGCTGAAATCCCAGGAGAGACATGGCCCCCTTATTCTGGGAAAAATACAGTTTGTCCCCCCTAATATTTTACTGTAAACACAATTATGTAATTCACTAATCTAAATAATAAGCAATGAAAGCACATTGGCTGATTATATAACACACTTTTGTTTTAGAGGTTGCAACTTTCCATTTTTTCTGTGTTTAATTACAGGTCACTCTTTATGTTACCCAGCCGTTAGCTTAAGTTTACTAGTAAGTCACAATAACATTAAAACAGTGTTTGTAGCCATTTAAGTTAGAGTCAGTGAGAGAAGCACTCAATGCAATGCAAGGCTCCTTAGCTGGCAGGATGATAGTGTGTTTGTTAGCAGAGTGACAGGACTACTTTGGAATTGCTCGCGAGAAATGTCTTGTGATTGTCCCCTCCATAGTTGATTTTCACCCCAGTGCCTTTCAACAATGTTGAAAAGGTGACTTATATTACACAAAACAAGCCATCTATTATGTCTACTTCTGAAAGTGTGGAAGTGAAAATTGAGAGAGAGGACATTTTTAATCAGCTTAAAAGTATTTTTTTGGTTTGTTCAGAAGACATGTGAGGAAGTCATCTAAAGTGTATTTTGGTATTTTTATGATATTTCATATCTTCTGAGACCTTCTCTGACAATGTTGCTGAGCCCCACTGCGCCAAATATTTCTTAACTTAATTTTGTGCTCAAAGTAACAAGTGTCAGCTGTTTCCTAAAAAGGAATGTATGGCTATAGTGTAATCGATGGTAGATGGTAATGGATTATAAACAAGTATTAACCACACCCCCTTTCTTTGTTTGAGAAAGAGCGTTTACACAGGAACAAACACTGACTGCAGTGGGGGTGTAAGGAATTTTACATGCACACATACACTCAAAATGTAATGTTTTCACCATGGCTGGCGCTGTAAAACTGTCTACATTTCGAGTGGTACGATGTACATTTACATCTTTATAGAATAAAATGCAAGTTCTTTCATCTCTAGGCAGAGTCTGTGACTAAACAGATGGTCTAAACAGACCAGAGCAGATTTTGCCGGTAAAACAACATCAGATGCTCGGTAATTACTCCACGGTCTAAACATACACACACCTCCCAGTCCAGAACAGAAGCTTGCCACTGGGCAATCTTGTCGATGTTCTCCAGCCTTCTCTTCCTCTCGTTGATCTGCTGAGTGACGTTCCGCATTACTGCCAGTGCTGCTGCCACGTATCGATAGTCACTACGGACACAGTACACACATAATTACTCCTGGGGTGTTAAAGGGAGAAATTATGGCCCTTGGATATGGGCCACTCTTAAAATAAGACATGTAATGTTGCAGTAGTGAATGATACAGAGTGGCCTATTAAAGGACGAGGGTTATAAACTCAAGGAACAGCAGTCTGCTGGAGCACAGTCAAAATAACACAGAGCTATTTAATTCTAATCAGCCACTTTCTCTCTCCACAGTCAACTCTGATTGCGTCTATGCTAACTGAGCTGGATTTATCCCTCTGGCTTAGATGTGCTACAGATCCAATCCTCACTTTGGAAGATAATGCTTGTGTGTGTGACAGCGCTGCGAGTGTGTGTGACAGAGAGAAGGCCTATATCTGGCAGATTCTCCACAGCTCCTAACAGTCAAACACTGTGATCTGGCAGGCAGAGCTGGCAGAGCTGGCACCTGTCCCTCTCTGGCTGAGAACGCATGGTTTGTGAATGACCTGGAGCTGGCTGAGACACGCTGAATCACTTACACCATGTTTCTGTGGGTTTGCACGCATGAGTTTGCACATCTGGATGCTTGTGTTATGAGAGAGATCGTCTGCAAATGTTTAGATTGTGTACTGCGCTTCTGTGCTGTGCGCACAGTGTTCGTGGAGAATGCTGATGCTTGTGCATCTGCCAGCAAATGCCCAAATCCATATTTAATCTGCAGGTCTATTTATATCGAGAGTTCTATGCAGTGATCCTATGGACATTTATTAAAATGAAAATGATTGACTCTGCTATTAGCTATTTTAACTGAGATTCCTTGATTAAATGTTTTCCTCTAACATTCACAGAAAACTGGTAAAACAGTGCAGAACAATATTTGTTTCAGTTCATACATTGATTATCACCACTTCAGTAGACTAAACCCGACACATGCAAATGCTCAACAATGCATCAGTAATGTCTCCTTTTTAGAAACAAATGGGCCGCCATCAGAAAGCGACACAATCAGCAGATTAATTGGTGACCTTGGCCAGAGGGTGCAGTACCTGTGCTCCTGTGCAGTGTATTTGAGAAGCTCAGCCAACTGGAGCGGATATTTGCAGATTTTCTGGACAGGGGTGAGCAAGAAGCCGTCTATGGCGATGTCGATCATTTGCTGGAGGAGGCGACAGGCCTCAAAGAAGTGCTGGTACCTGCCATCCCTCATCAGTTTGCTCAGCTCCATACAGGCATCCAAGTGGTTGTTACAGTATTCTGAATAGATCCAAAAACCATCTTGCTGTTGAAGTAAAGAAGTGGAAATACGCATGATCAGAGAGGAAAACATCTTTAAATAAAACATGCTGTGTACAAAAGAGAGGCTCCGGTTGCTAAATTTTTTATACGACCCGTTTCCTCAAGATCATGACTTAATTATCTCATTATCTCGAGATAAACTGTTTGCTGGTGACTTAATTATCTCCACAACTTAACTATAGTCTCAAGATAACAAGATAATAGATCAGATAAAAGTTCTGATCTTGAGATAAGATGTTTTACAAATTGATTAGTAATTATGGCTGCTCACAGCTGGACAGCTTGTATAAGTTTTTTTTTGTGAGTGTTTAAAAAAGAGAGCTATTAAAAGGCACTAAAAGGGTAAATGCCATCACAACTCACATGTTCTAAAAAGCATGGTCCAATTTCAGAGAGGTGTGGTTCCTCTGTGTTGTACTGTTTCTCCAAGTCTCTGACAAAGCCCATCTGGAAGCGGTAGATGTCCTCGATGTTACCGAAGATGACCTTCAGCTGGTCGTCATTGAACATGTCCACACGCTTCCTGCACTGGCGCAAGTATCCCTGCAACAATATGGGTTACAACTTCTGTGAGGCTTTCTGAGGGGATACAGCTCAAGTGGCATGTCCTGAATTGTGACATGGCTGCGAGGCTGTGAGTCAGAAAACGCTCCATAAAAAACCTTAACATGCTTCATCTCAATACTATTTTGGCTAATTCTTTGTAATAAACATGTGAAGTCATTCCTTAAATATAATTTACTGGGATAAAAATGAACTTTGACTCCTTAGAAGCTTAGAAGATGTGGAGTCAGAGACAATTTTGTCTAGGTCGAACTGTGGCCTCAATTTGTCTGTTCAATTCTTGTGGTTAATTAAATGCCCTGAAGCTTTGGCGCATTGGGAAAAGATCTGCAGTAAGAGGTAGGTTTTTCTTGCTATTTCACACTCCAATACCCAGAATTCTCTCTGTTGAAATACAAATGCTAAGCATTTATGTTTTGTTTTAACTCATCTTCAATACAAATAATCAAAAATAAGATAAATATAAGATAAATCCAAAATAATAAGATAAAAAAAAATCATTGTATATATTTTTTGTATTTTACAGTAAGATGGGAAGCTTCTTCAGACACACAGCCACTACAGCAATGTGTTTCCTGAACAACCACCAACATATCAACAGCTTAGTGACATTTTGACTTCATGTGTGCAGGCACTCCACAGCAATTCTTTCCAGCAAGCTTCCCTAAATCCTTAAAGCCTTTACTTTTACCTTCTTGTAACACACAGTTTGAAAACAGCTCTGCCAAAGTATGAATCTCACCTTTGACTGGTTTCTCCATATCTGTTTTTACAAACAAAAATAGCTTTTTACTCTTCTTGCCTGTGCATGTTTATAGCAAGGTGTAAACACTGGGCTCTCAAGCGGTGAGCATGTAAAATTTTAGCTCTGTTGCAACATTTGGGGAAGTATATACTGTAGGTAAGACAGCATTTGCACAATAGGATCTTGCCCACTTGAAGTAATGATACTCATTCTTATTACAACTAACTTGTATTTTTGTGATTTTTTTTTGTGAGATAAGTATGGAAAAGTGATCCTTTAAAACTATGTTGTGTTTTCTGTCATGCATATAAAAAAAATGGGGCTAGGGGGTTATGATTGTTAATCTTAATGCAGGGTCACAAGTTCACATTAACATAATCTTACAATTATCTTCTGTTCCCATAGATATTTGTTCTTTTGAACCAGTTATCATGTGGCAAGTCTTCCTATTGACTTTGTGATTTTAATATCAAGACAGCGACAGACATGTAAAGATAAAACTGTTCAGTGTTAAACAATATGAAATAGAATAAATCCTGTGTCGGTGCTGTACATGCATACATGTTTTACGCCACACAGTGAACTAGCACTGTGGCTAGGCTCGTTTACATGCTAAGCTATAGAAATTCGCAACTAGTAAACATTACAGAATTATATCAGTAGACAAATTTAGGAATGTACTGATACATACATAAAAATTATCTAGTGAGGACTAGCTTCCAAACAGATTTTCACTACATGATAATCGTGGCCAAACAAATACACAGTAAGGATATTACTGCAATATCTACATAAATGTTTGCAAATGCTATCTTTATTTTTGTCGTTTTGTTTCTTTTTTGGCAAATAAAATAACCTCAAAATATGAGTGTAGGGAGGTGGAGAGAGAGTCTGTAATCATAGATGAGCAAAAAGTGTACAAAAATGTTTTACTATCAATGACTCAATTTCTGGTGAAAGGCAACCAGTTGAACTCCTTAAAAAAGATTCATCAGGCCCAACATCTTTGCTGGACTATTCAGACGATATGACTATTCATCATGAACACAATATAATTAATTCTAATAAATATTCTTAATATTACGTTTATCATGAATATCGCAATATTGCAACATCCCTAAATGAGCACAGACACAAATGTACACTTTAAGTGATAAATGTGTTCAAAGCTAAAGCATTCAACTGGAGGAAAAAGAAAAAAAGACATTTTTGACTGAGGGGGGGACTTACTTACTAATATATTCAAATTCATAATTTTAATAATAGGTCAAGATATTGTATCTAAATTTAAACTTGGGCGTGTCATGATTTGAGTCTTCATAAAAGGTTTGCCATCCTAAAAATATAACAACTGGCAAGGCATTTGTGTAATTTTATTAGGTGTGAATTCTAGTTTGTCACATCGGCATGATTCATAATAAAATGATAAATTTAATCTGGGCTGGATCACTCCAAGTGTGTCAGCTGCCACTGTGTGTTTTCATTTCTAACAGAAATAGAATTATTTTTGGACAGTATTGAAATAAACAGAAAAAATATTGTGTGTTTTGAATGAAAGTGTGAATGTGGGAATGTTGAGAATTACGGACCCTTGTGTGGCATTAAAGGGGCTGCTTGTTCTCTCCTATTCTTTTCCGTTCATTCATTCTTTCCCATTACTTTTCTTACGGTCTCTTTGGTATCAAAGCATGCCCTGGAGCATAAGAGTGTACTTATGTACTGTATGTGTGTGCATGTGTTTAGTACCTCACAGATGTCCTTGAGGTGTTTGATGTAGTGTCTCTCTGTGCTCATGATCTCATTGATGACGTTGGCTCTCATCTGGTCTCTGTTCTGGAGGGGCGAGCCCAGACACAGGCAGTCATTGGTTGGGTCCAGGTGCCCGTTCTGTACCTCGCTGGTTCCCTCGGCTGGCTCCGCTCCTCCGTCCTCCTGGTTCACCCACAGCTGAATGCAGAACACATTCACACACATAGAGCCAAACACACGTGAGCTTAAATAAGAAATGTGCTCAGCTTAGTGGTAAGTGAATAAAGCTGATGAAGAGAGTATTAGTAAGCAGATACATTTGGGTTTTCACGTCACAAAATCCTTGGTACTACTCACTCCTCATGAGCATGAATGCACACAGCACACATACATCATATACATGAACACACATCTCACACACACAGAGCTTCATTTAGAGGGTCTCTGGTAGTTTGGACAGAGAGTGAGACTGTTGGTCCAGCAGGTCAGAGAGGGAAGCGACAAACTGCCAAACACTCCAGAGTTTCAAAAAGCCTCTTTCTGAGACTGGTGCCCAGAGGATATTCAATGCCCAACTTCGGCCCTGTGTGTGACTCAAATAAATCTCCCCCCTGCACATATGCATGCACATACACTTGCACACAACCTCACAGTTTCCTTACACATGCACCGACACGCACACACGCGACCACACACAGTTCCACACACATAGCATATTCCACTCTCGCTCATAGAAAGGGCCAAGTGAGCGTGGTTTCAGATGTCCAGCAGCCAACACCTGATGACACACAGTTTGCCAAGAGAACATCAAAGAACCGACGGGTAGAATGCCAAACACAAGATGAGAAATGCAGCGCCACAGACAAGCAGAGTGACGGGTGGTAGAGCACTGACTGCAGACGAGAACTACTAGCGCATTAAGACTGAGAATTAGTCAGAGTCAATAGTAAATAGAGTGCTGAAAAAAATATCAATATTTAAAATAGAAACAAGCATGACGTGATTCCATAATCAGTCTTATTCTATATGAATCCATTTGTAGCATTATGACTACAGGCATGAAGACATTTAGTTTTTTACTTTTGACTCATCAGTTCTGTTTTACTTTTGACTCATCAGTTCTGCCTCTCTATCGACCCCGTTGAGGATGATGTGAGAACGCCATGGGAACGTTAATGTTTGGTAATGTCGAGGGAACGTTGTGTGGACAGACTGGAGCGGGCGGGTGGGCGGGCGGGCAGGCTGGATGGGTAGATGAAGCTGGGAAAAAAACGCACCTTTGACGTGGTGTTTTGGAACCGTGGAGTTGCTATGGGGTTGATATAGAAAACCTGTTTTGTTTGGGGCTGAGGAGGGTGGGGTTCCACCTTGGAGAGAGAGAATGACAGAACAGAGAGATACTTTTTGGTCGACAGTCAGTCAGCCTGTCTGCCCTGCCCTCTCAGGAGTGAATATGGAAGGGTGGAGAGGTGGGGATGGCCATGAAGAGTGTGTGGAGGGTGGGGGAAGAGGGGAGTGCTCTGCTGTGGAACAAGGATGCTAATTCTTCCCTCAATAATCAAGTCAAAGAATTACAAAATAACATACAGTTGTTTCATCAGAGCTTTGTGTTGGGTTTAGTCGAGCTCACATGTGGGTGAGATTACATAATGACGATGTAAAGTGAGGACGTTGTAAGTTTAAGTGGTTTTCAAGGGTAGGAGTTGAAGGTGATGCCACACCAAAAAAGGGGTTCATCAGCATCTTTGTTTCGCGTCCCTGAACACCCGATAAATGCACTTAGCTAGCTGTTCTCTGATCTCTTGAGTGTTATGTATTATTCAAATACAGTATTATTCAACTGTGTGGAGCAAGCATATCATTGTGTGTGCTTTGAGTATATAAAAAAAGACTTGTACATGTGCACGTTCCTCTGGGTATTTATCAGCGTTTGTGCATATGTTCATGTGCCTCCATTTCTGTGTGTGTGGGTGTGTGTTGTGTCTATGGTGCAGCTAACTCACCCGTACAAAACTGGCAGGGAACCATCCTTCCTCCTCATCAATCTGGCCCCACCACCAGTCCTTGTTGGAGGCGTCCAGCACCTTGATGACGTCACCGGCCTTAAACGCCAACTCCCGGTCCGCCATGGTCACATGATCCCATACCGCCTCAGCGTTGACGATTGAACCTCCACTTATCAACTGGAGAAATCAGAGGGAAAGACACAGGCTGTATCTTATGCTTTTACTCTCATCACATGCAGCCACTGACACAGCATGGACAGCACTGCAGACACAAACCAATAAATGTGGATCCACGTGATCTAAAACAGCATAGAAATCAAATTTGAAAAGTGATTGTAATTCAGTACTCAGCCTCATTTTGGCCTCGATTTGTGTGTGAATCCTTGTTGTTAAACCCACTCAGATTACTAATGGATGCAAATACACACCCTCAAAGCCAGGGTCCACTGGCAGCTTAGGGATTGCAAATAGAACGACACAAAAGCCGACACAGACCACAGTACAACACAACAAAATACAACAAGACAAAAAAGGCAGAGCTATTAGTGGAGAAACAACACAGTGTTCAGAAGCACAGCACCAGTCTCCACGCAGGGACAGTAATTGGCCCATTATGACATTAGAATAATTACATGTGTTAATGTAATATAAATGCTGAGGAGCAAATGAATGTGAAGGGATAATCTCCCTTCCTTCATGCTGTCACCCGGGCTTGTTATTTTATCTGCAGCACGAAACATGCAAGGATGACTCATCAAATCTTTTCTATTGATTTTAGCATCATGAATAAGTAATGTGGACATTATGCAGCACTGAAAGTAAATGCTTAAATTGTACAACTATGCCCATGCAAGATAGCAGACTGTTTTTCTGTGTGTTTGCTTTATGGGCATGGTCTATAAGGGCACAGGATAGCTGTCAGGTGACCAGTATTCTTTCGGGGATTTGGAAAGGCTAAAGGTTGTTCTCATTAAAGGACAAGAGGCAGCGGACAATGTTCCAAGGAATGACCTGAGTGTGACATCATCCATCTACCAAGCAGCCTCACCATTCATCACACTGAGGACTTGGTGCCTTGAGACATGCACAAACACTCACAAACACACACTCATGCAGCCGTACTTTAAGCTTCATATACATAAAAACTCCTGTATGCAACTGTGGCACAGCTCCAACTGTTTGTTCCAATTGCTCGCTCCAAAGTAGTGTTCATCAGCATTCTCCAGTCCAGAGCTAACCATGCATCCAGTCCCCGGGGCTGCAGGCAGAGCAGCCAGCGCTAACCAAGCCTGACAGGAGCTGCTTAGGCTCTAGGTAAGGAGTTATCAAAGGCCTGGAGACAGGGATGTCATGTTGATGGACGTTAAATTAATTATTTACTTGTATTAAGGCTTTGGCATATTAATACTGAGCTACTGTTATTTTCTAAATTGAGCTAGTTCTGTTCTCTTTTTTCTTTTTTTATCAGTCCTTGCATCTTTTAAAATTAAATGCTTAGATGGGAAAACCTTTTGATATGCACCTAATCACTCTAGCACAAAAATACTATTCCACCTATGTGCTGATGCAGTGTGTTTGTAAGGAATGTCCATGAGAATGAGCAGATTGTGTATGTGTGTGTGTGTGTGTGTGTGTGTCTATGTGTTTGTTTGTTTGTTTGTTTTTCTTCAACCTGACCCCCCGTGAGGATTTAAGCTCTCAGACTCAGCAGCTATGCTGCCCCTCAACCTGTAGACAAGTCTACTTCCCTGATGGCTTACTGAGACAGCTATGGGGGATATAAGCCAATCAGGGCAGAGGAGTGAACACAGGGAGGTACGTCCATGCCTGGAAGGGAGAGAGCAGCCGTTGTCATGGCGACAGATGAGGATGCTTCACTGGTATTGACAAGATGACAGGATGAGGCAAGGACACTTCAGGATGCACCAGAATATTTCCAAATTCAGTTGTGTGTGTGTGTGTGTGTGTGTGTGTGTGTCAAGATCAACCAGTGAGTAAAAGCTACTCTTTTATTAAGATAACACCAAACAGATTAGAGAATCCAGTAACATGAACAGTCCCATGTCTCCATGTCTCTGCTGGTTTTAGATCAAAGATGCCATTGAGTAGGTTGATTCAATCAGGTACCACATAGGGCTGGGTGCTGGGGTAGCAGTAGCCTATATCTCAACGCTCTCCACTACAGGAAAAGAGGAGGATTACCGCAAAAACATGTATCACGCTGCCATGGAAACAGGACCAATGAATAGTACTCAAAAAGTAAAAAATTATTGTTGATTCAGGAAAAGGAGTTTGCTTTGATCTTTTATTACACAAATGGATAGTTTTAAAAAACACACACGCACGGGAATAGCTAGTGGAAGCCAAATCAGTTCTACTTTAAAACAGCACCCACAGAACAGATGAGCCTTGGCACTGAGGTCAGTCTTGCTTCTTGCTCCTTCACTGTAATGTCTGCTCGCCCTAATCCCCTCCCTCGCTCCCACCTCACCCTCCAACCCTACCTCCAGCACACCACTCCATTTTCAGCCCCATTCACTCCAAGCACAATCTCTTCAGTCCCCCATCAATCTGCTGTAATACAGGCAACAGACAGAGAGAAGCGAGGGAGAGAGAGAGACTGATAGAGATCCATTCACAGCCAATGTTCTTCCCTGCTTACTTTTCTCCTTCCCCTCATCCCTCCATCTCCCTAACGAGATCTGCACTGCCCTCTCCAATACATTGCATCCTTTTTTCCCTCTACATGTCTGAATAAATTAAAAGCATTACATAATCAGTCCCCCCAATTCCTGCCTTAGCACAACCTCATAACTAGCTTGATCAATTGGCACACAGCAAACACACAAACAGAGAGAAGTCTTGCCACAACACTCATCATTACTTGGTTGTCTAGCAGCTGTAATGACCTATGTCATCATCATGGTTACACTGCAGTTACAACATCAAAGATCAGAGTGCGAAACAGCCGTCTTGAAACCGCAGAACCTGTATTTGGGTCAATGCAAATGAATGCAGAGGAGATCTATCCCTATACGTTACACATGGACATAAGTGACAATGCTTTCTGTTACAGGTTCAGCACAGACATGAAGACTGACAAGGAAATATGTAATAATAGAAAGCCGATTCCCTCGCTTAAATCATCTTTGCAGCGCAACACATCAGCATTCACTGCACTGGCAGCTCCACTGCATTCCAACATCCTCCTCTATCTCTAGCCATAGCACATCTGCACCAAAGCACCTACAGCATCCCTGAGCAAACACACACACACACTGACACACAGACACACGCCTTTAGCCAGCCTTACCATGTTTGTGGCATGTAACTGTTCAGAGAGTGTATGCATGGAGAAGTCCGGCTCATACAATCATGATAATTAAATCTCTTTTGGTAGCGGTTGAGGTGATGGTCCTCTGCGAGAGCTGAGCCTGCGATGTCGAGTAACAAGGTGCTGTATTCCAGAAAGACGCTTCTCTCTCCGACGCACCGTGTGAGTCTCGCGGTCCGTCCTCCCTGTGTCTGCCAACCCTGTTATGTAATACACTTATACCCTGAGTCTGGGAGCCAATCAAAGATGCTCTGCCTAAAACCGGTGAGAAATACACACACATCCTCTCACACACACGCCGTTGTCTCACTCGCACACACCATCCGCACATTGACACTTCTGACTGCACAGCATTTAACAGAACTCTGTTAGAAGGCACCTGCCCCTGGAGGGAATTGCGAATGTGTGAACGCTTGGGACATGTGCACAACTCTGATTTAAAGAGGAACTACAGATAACACCCACCAAGGCTGTCTCATACACTCATACACATGCAACTTAACATGCTCACATGCTTACAAGTGAACACACGTGTATGCAGCACTATGCTATCACTGCTCACCATTGCAGTGCACAAAACTGCGTTGCTATGTTTACAGTCCTGTGGGGGTCCCCGCTAGGAAGGATGCTTCACCACAGTGATGAAAACACCGGCCCACATGCCTCAGCATGTGATGGAGGTATCTGTGTTCATAATACATGGCCAGCCAAAAAATTCTCTCTACACCTACAGTACAACATTTGCCACTTAAGTAGACACACAGAAAACACTGCACTTAGCCACGAGTGTGTGAGAGCACATACAGCACCTTTAAAAAAAAAAAAAGAAAAAGGAAAAAAAAAAAGAAAAAAAGAAACAGCCTGCCTACCATTCCTATTAATAGGACTGTCATGGACGACTCTGGGATAGGCTTTTAGCATATCTATTTCTGACGTTCATTCAACATTCATGACACCTGCCTCCAATCCTTTATTAGATTAAGCCACTGCATGTGGAGAAAAAGTAAAAGGCTTTATTATCTCCAGCTGACAGTCCTTTTCTCTTATAAGGTCTGTATGAAATAAACACATATTCAGGTAATTATTTTATGAGTCTCTGTTTAGTTTAATAACGTGTGGGCTTGAGAAACAGGTGGCACTCTGACGTGTCGTAAACGGGAGAAATGTGAATATTGTGGGCTATGAAATGGGAGCTGAGTTTAGCTGCATCTAAAATGGGGGAAACCTGGAGTGACGGAGAGGCCCTCCTTTATTAGGCCTAGCCCTGTCTGCTATTGGTTACTGTTCAGCTGAGATTACAATGATCCTCTAGAGTTTGTGATCAACAGTACAAACCTCTCACTTGCACCGCTATTTGCAACAAATATCCCACTTGCTTCAGTGGAGAGATCAGTGCTCAGCTATTAGCTGCCATATTGTGGATGTGGCTACAGTGGATCACAATAGCAAAACAAGTCCTGACGCAGCAGAAGACTGCCGTTAAAAAACCCCCCATCAGAATCATATTTTCATCTAAAAAGCAAAATATTAGTGACTACATTGAATCCATGCGCATAATCCACAATATACAACATGGAGGAGAGAGGGAGATCGACGTAGGGAGGGGGGGACATGTTTATATGCGGGGGATATGAATTTCCAGTCACCACAGAAAAGGTAAGAGCATCACAGATCTGTATCCGCACAACTACGACCACCACCAGACAACACTAGCTATCACAAACGGTGAGAGGACACAAGACATAACGAAGGATTGGGGAGGGGGGTAACAGAAAGACATTATGTTGTACCAACGTCATTCATTTCAACGCGTAGCCGTGATGGAGCGCCGGGTGTCCCCGCTCTCGACCAACGCGCACTGCCTTTCTCTCCTCTCCTGTGTGAAAGTGTGGTGCGCTGCGAACTGGGCCCCAATCGCAGATCCATTAACGAGTACCGAGGATGAACATCAACAGCACGTTCACAAGCACCAGAACCGCGATCACCGTAAACACCGCGAACGTCTGGACATCCAAGGCCATGGCGCAGCGCTGCGGGCCGCTGCTGAGATGCGCTCTCAGTCACGGGCGGAATTCAGCTCTCCGGTCAAGACACGTCGCCTCGAGTGCGACCGAGAAATCCACCATTACAGTTAGGCAAGAAATGGAGAGAAAAGGATGCCCCTACGCCTCTTCACACTACGCGATGTAATTCATAAAGGCACGGGAAGAGATGCATCATCCTCACCATCATCATCGTCATCAGTCTGCACCGCGATTTCTCCCCGCTAGAGAACACCTGCCGGTGTTTCGCCTCTTCCCCTAAACCGACCGACTCTCAGGCCAATAGATTCTCAAAGAAAACAAGAGAGAGGCTGTGCGCAGGCTGTTCGCAGCTGCCGAGCTGCCTTCCGGTGAGTGGGGACCGCAGAGAGATCGGCTGTGAGGCTGAGAGGCGGTCCTGTATTAATACTGATCAGCGCTCCGCTGCTAGACTACCGGCTTCAGCCATCACCTACAGTCGGGGGAGGGGCACAGCCGGCCCCTCGCTGACTACATCAACCACAGAGGCCAGAATCATAACCTCATTCATCTCCCACCCCATCTAAAAATATCACCGTGCCCTGGTGATTTATCATTTATCATTAGCAGCCCCTGATGAAGGAGAATAAATGTCAGAATAATGGATGCACGTTCCTCAAAGTGATCACCATCTTGTAATTTTATTGGCATAATGTCAGCTTTGTCTGTGGCAACGCATCAATCAGATACAATGTGCCCAGCTGATCTGATAATCAAGCACATTTACACTCTGCATTACCCCTGGTGCACCGCACAAACATCACTGATGCAAGCAGCAGGTATTTCAAGGTTCCATTCAAATCATAAGCAACTCTACATGATTGAAAAAAGAGAGTTTTAATCTTTTAGTGGTTTCATCCAAAATTTCTGCATTTTCTTGCATACATTCTAAAATAGGAACCAAATTAAGCGATTGCGTCACAACAGTGGATTAGAAACATGTCATGCTATTAGAGAGGATACAGGGACATCACAGGAAAATATCTGGCACCCTCACATTGTCTGCAGGAGCATATTTCCTGCTTCATTCAGTATTAAGTGGTCTGTGATGTTGTGTGATGCAGCCCAGTCTTCAGCCTCTCAGGTCTTTCAGAAGAAAAAAAGTAATACTTTCATTGCAAATGATGATGTATAATAACCTGTTTGCCCTTTATAAACATCATTATGATTTACCTATACTGTAATGTTACACTTTTTATTTATTATCAAATAATTATTAAGTAAATTTTTATTTAAGGAAGCCTCCAATTTAGTATGACACTTCCATGAATTTTGGGACTTACATTTGACAGACTATACAGTGGACGGGAGCAATCTGCACTAGTAAATACCCACAATTTTTGAACTCCCAGGGTTGCTTTCTGTTACAAAATGTGTAATATCTCGGCCCACTGACATTATCAAGGGCTCATTGAGTTTTAGTGTCACTGCCAATACTGAGATAATAACAATGTTTCCAAATTAAATATCCAGTAAAAATATGTTAAATGTGTCTACCTTTTCTGAATGTATGACATCTGATCCGTTCCAGTTTACTTAACAAATCACCAAAACTTACAATTGATTGTGCCCATACATGAAAGTAGGTATATGTCTCTTCCCTGTTGTGAGAATGACCATGCTAAGTCAAGTCCACTATTTTCTTTACTTGTGAAGGACAGTAAAAGAAGACATCTGTGACCTCAGGTCAGCCGCAGATAGTATGAAAAAAGCAATGTGTGGGAACAATCAATACAGGTACGTCTGTGACAAAAACACTTGGCAGATTGTGTAGTTGATTGATAGTGGAACCAAAGTTCTGTAAAAAAAAAAAAAAAGAAATACAATAAAATCTCTCTCTCTCTCTCTCTCTCTCTCTCTCTCTCTCTCTCTCTCTCTCTATATATATATATATATATATATATATATATATATATATATATGTCTACTCTTAAGCCAGTTTACACAACCCATATTTAAAAAAATATATAAAATTGTGACCCTGTGTACAACATGATTTACTGTACAAAGACAGAACATTTTATGTTTCTTCTCTCAGCTCTTCTTGTGTAACAAACACCAGTAGCTATCAAAACAGGAGCAGTTCTGCTTTTCTACACAGCAATGCAGTTGGTTTGCAGTAACATCACATTGGAAAGATGACCAAAACAGCAAAATAAGTGACAAAAAAGAAGTCACAGAAGTTGTGTATCAGTTTCGTCCACTTTCAGTCACTTGGTAACTGCTGCGTTACAAGTCAAATAAACAGAAACATGACTAAAGTATTTAGATGACAGAAAACTGTCAGGGTGAATTACCCGTGGTAAAAATGGTCACAGCGAAAAAGGGTAATGGTCAACAAAGTAAAATGAAAACAATATAGTCACATAATTAGGATATAATAAGAAACATAACAATAATAATAAAAAAAAATATTACTTCTACTACTTCTGCTACTACTACTACTACTAATAATAATTAATATGTCTTTAATATTATGGCCCAAACCATCATCACAGAACTTGCGCCAATGATGTGTCGCCTCACAGTGTCTCAGCCAATTAGCTGCATCTGAAGACACTGCAAAGACTGACAGCCCAGTTGCCAGGATATGATGTTAGCAGTTGATGTTTCTGTACACCACAGTTACCTGTATATTCAAGGTCTACATATGTAGCAAACATGGCATATCACGTCCACATTGAATGTTTATTAGCCGAATTTCACATCTGGAGGCGAGAGGTGGAGTTATTACAAGCACACACCAGTGGAATTATTTTAAAGAGACCTGCAGACATTTCCATCAGTTTTTGTAGCGACCAAAACTGGCTATTTTTCACAGGAAATTGGACCAACTGTGCTATTTTAAGCCAAACCCTGACATTTTTCTAATCCTAACCAAGTGGTTGTTGTGCAAAAGCACAGTTTCGTGACAAGAGAGAAATAGAAAGTTCAACCTACACAATTTTGCAACATAAAAGAACGTTCAGTTTGAACTTATCTGCTGTTTTGCAGAAACATACTTGGTCAACGTTTTGGATTTCATGTGTTGTGGCTTACTAGCTCATATGTTATGCTGGAACGCTCAGGTGTTATTTAACGTTGTTTTGATAAAGCTCGGGGGCTTTCCCTTTCTTTTTCCATTTCTCGATTCTGATTCACTTAGCTAAATAGCCAATCAGAGGGATTTTTCTAACCGACTGGCTTCACCACTGTTCAGTCGGCCGAAAAGCTGTCGGCAAGGGCAACAGTGCCAGACACACAGCGAAAACTAGGGCCACAGACACTCACAGATGTCCTGACATTGGGCAATAGCTGACCTAGTGTATGAGGTCCCAAAGAGAGAGTTTACCCTCCCTACCTGATAGTCACCCCGAGGATCTGATGGAGGGTTTTTCCCTTGAGGGCCCAACCTGTGACTTGTTAACTGATCTGAATGTGTAAAGATAGCGAAGCTCCTCTTTAATTGAACAACATAAGTGCTAATAACACTCTGCATATAGTAATACGTCTAGGCTCATGTGTGTTTAAAGCATTTTGTGGATACATTTTAAAAATAACTTTAATCCTGTATGCTGATGTGAGCACACATGCATTCAAACCAGGATCTACACTTAAAACATAGGTAGGGCAATGCATGATGGATTTCAACTGGTTTGTGAGTGTTTCAACCTTATTACCACAGCCGAGTTGCCATTGAGCAACCTGGTTAACCACAAACTGCCCCAGTGGACCTCCGTGGTGTCCCATAAATTAGTATGTGGTTGCAGAGGCAACCTCCAGATATGCAGGTGAATAACTGAGTGAAAGGAACAAAACACACTGGGGCTCAGAAAAGCTTCTCTGAATAAATGAAAGTACATCAGAACACAGCTAACAGTTTAAACATGCACAGTTCCAAACCACAACTTAAGGGTGTGTGTATCTACAGTCCTCCAAAATAAAAAACAAACAAAAAAAACACTACAGTAATTTGTGGAACAGAAAAAGATATTCAGAGGCACTGAGGTGTGCCCAGTACTTATGGTGAATCTCATTTCCAGGCCCCCAGGAAAAGTGCTGTGCCGTAATGTGGTAATCATGTGACAGGATTCCGAGTAGAGAAAGACATTAAGTTGTACACGCACATACAAAAGAAATGACTCTTAAAATGGGATACAATTTCCTGAGTTTCATACACATTCAAACTCCCCCCAACTGTCACATCCAATATAATTTTAAAGGTCACAAATGAAGTCAAGCAATGACGTATGAAGACATTATTCCCTTGAATAATTCAACCCAGCTTCATGGCAGGATAAAGGTATCAAAATGTCAGTAGAAACTGCTCAAACCCTCCCTGAGGCTGCCATTCCATATGCTCAATATGTTCCAAAGTGTCACATTCACACTGGCATATGGCTAAATAAACACTTTGCAGTTGCTGCTAGCTTGGTTAGCTTTTAATGCTCAGGGCCAACATAACTAAGTTTAGTTGCAACTTGATTCCTTTTGTCAAAAATAGGAATGTTTGGAACATAACTGAGCATACGGATAGATACCAGGAAAGGGAGTTGTGCCTCAGGAGTTTTCTGAGAAGTTGCTGTGGGCACTTGGGTAGGATTTTTGCCACAAAAATGCTGTTGGAATCCGCTGAAACCCTTGTTAATCGGTTTTAATGACAGCTGACACGTAGCATGTTTCTGTGTTGCTTTTGGGTGCAGTATATCTTCATGACTCTGTGTTGCAAGTGTTTTGGAGTGACAGTTCACAATGACTCCAGCTCCCATCTGATGCACGTGTTTGCCATTGGCATGCACATCGTTATTTCAGCCTCACATACTTAAGGTGAATACTGTATTACACATAAGCGCATCACCAGCCTGCAGCACTTGTCCTGGTGCCTCTCATTGTGGGCATATTAAGAGAGCGCCACATGATCATGAATTAATTCATGCAGGGGAATCAGTTCAGTTCAGTCCCAGCACTCCCGATCCAGTCAGCACCAAGTCAACCATACAGCATGCACAGACACAAAAAGCCCTCTCCAAACTGCACTGTCTTCACATTCAGCTGAGAGCTCTAAGATGGATCAAAAAACCTCAGAATAAGTTTAAAAGAATAACACCAAAGGAGTGCACTATATCAGTATTTTTAAAGCCATAAATAATTTCCAGGGCACTTTCTGCACATACATGCGGATAAAAGCAAAGGTTCCTGAAAGCCAGGCTTTCAGTGAATTGCAGAGAGCTGTACGAGGCATCACAGCTGAGATATGACAACCGTCCTCAAACAAGCTTCTTTTTTTTCCTGCTCTGTGCTTGTGTGTGTGCATGTGTGTGTGAAACGCAGAGTGAGCAGATTACATAAGCCTGCGTTACCTCTGTGGGCTCCCTCTCCAATCTCCCTGACATTTAGACAACAAAGGTCACATCTGAAAGTCTAAATCTGCACAGACACCAATGCTAATATACTCATACATTATACAAAAGAGAGGGAGTGTTTGTAAAAACGGCTGAATGTTTCTCACAGCTGAGAATCACATGTTAAATAGAGCTGGACTTTGACTTACTCTATGTGAATTATATTCACAACAAATACAGTTTAGTTGTTTTCAGGGCTGTGATTATTGTGAGGTATTTGAATTGCTACAGTTTAAAGCCATATTCACATGGGATGAGCATCATCAGGGAAACTGCGGAGGTCGTCTGTGATCTTAATCTAGTGCAAATCTGCTACGTCTGTAATTTGTAAAATTCTACCACAAATAACCTTCCATATTTCAGTAAACACAGAGGCCATGTGATAATAATAAGGTTTTTCTGATGGAAAATTGTTGAAGACAAGAAATTAATTAAGATAAAAAATATTCAGCACATGTTCTTTCCTCTCTGGGTTGTGGCATCATCTATCAATTTCTTGTCATTTATCATGGGTTCAGAGTAAAACAGGTCAAGCCAATGTAATGCAGATCACTCCACGATGTCATGGGTCAGTGTCTGATTGTCTACACAATCAGCTATATCTGCTTGGCCTGTAGGTGTAAATACGTCACCCACCTCAACTGCGTTCTCTCAATGCTAATCTATGAGTACAATCCTCATTGACTCCTTCTCTTGATCATTTAAAAAGAATTGTGTCATATTTTTCAAAAGTCTCTCTTAAAAACAATGCTGACATCCTCATGTCCCAAAGTTCAGCTAAAGCTAATATGATATGAGGTAGTGTTGTCACGATACTAGAATTTCTAACTTTCATACAATACCTTGAAAAATATCACTATATTGAGGCATAAAATATTATATTTTTATAAAGAAATAAATACATTTACTTTCACCATAGTAAGAAGAGTGCAAGGAGGCAGGGCTTACTGAGCACTATAGCAGTGTGAGTTTGAACTAGCTGTCGACGGTAGGAGAGCACTATCACAGAGCCCCCTTTTCAATCAAAATCTTACTAAAGCCAGTTGAGAGAAAAGTGAAAAACATCGAAAAAAAATTACTCTCTAGTTCTAACATATCTGATGCTATAACAGCATTTATGTTAACCTCACAAGGTTATTCACTTTTGTTTTCTTTTGTTGCTAGTCATCACATCTAAACCACGCCTGTAGCCAACCAGTAGTTTCACAAAGGATGTGATTGGTTGGACCTACAGTGTCTTTTAATCATCTTGCATAGAAACTGAAATTGCATAATTTCTTTTACTTTCCTAAGCACACAAACGGGTCAGCATCAGAAAAAGCAACCTTTGTGGTTGTGTACTATGTTCATCACCAGGGTCTGACTTAATGTTTGTGGCCACTGCACCAAACTGAGAGTCAATCTCATGATCTCATACTTCGCCCTCACATGTGAATATGACCCTGAACCCCTTCCAGAGAAGCAGCTGCTTAGTCCACAATTGATTGGGACATCTTTCCCCATGAGAGAACTACTCAAGTACACACATACAATAATGTGGTCCAATTCAGCCAATGGGAGAAGATCATCTGCAAATAACAGAGGTCATCAAACTGGCCTCTCTCCAGACCTCGAGTATGCCTCAATATCCTGTCAATGAATATTACAAACAGATGTGAGTACAAAGCACATCCTCAACATCTTCCTTGTTACAAGTTGATGCAATGCTTTGGAAAAAGCATGGTGTAATTATACCATTGCCACAGAGCAATAATTCCAAATTCATGGCTCAGGGAAATATCTACTCATAACAGTTAGTAGTATCCTGGTAGGAGGTAGGCAGGAAGCTTAGCTACTTTAGGGAGTGGACATTTGCTACAATATTGGCATCATCCATCACTGCCCCACTGACAGCCAGTATGAGGAACAAAGCTTGCACCTCTCACCTTAAGATGAAAGACTAAAAATATTCCAGACACTAAGCATTAGATTAAGTCCAGCACTAGTAGGACGTGGATGGATCAAACTCTGTTTAATTCATGACATTCAACACTCTCTTTCTGCAGATTTTTCTTGAAAATTCTTCATGCAGTCACTCCCTGAATAAGACTTCACATTTCAGTGCTTGCAAATGAATCTGTTTGTGGTCAGTAGGTATTTGGCTAATGGGAGGCACGCCCATTTCCCCTTCAGTCTGCTCCAATTCTTTTGTTCCCCTCCCATCCCCACGACAACCACACTGACTTCCTGTTTCCTCCCAGGCCTCCAGCCACAAAGCGCCCTAAAAATAAATCGCTGGACTTTTCCTGAACACAGTTTTGTCACCATTGTTCAGACATCAGCTGTTTATCCGTTCAGCTCAGTTTGGCTGTTGGCGTAAAGGCAAAGTCAGTGGGTCAGAGCACAGTTAATTTTAATAAATAGTGAGAGATGGATCAGATAAAAGTGGTATGTCATGCCAAGTAGGGTGGAGAAAGTAGAGTCAAAGACATCAGAAGTGATATTACAGCATTCCTAGACCGATGGCTTCAGAGGAAATTGTCCTACTTGTTGATGACAAAGTCATGGGACTAGAAAAAATGAATGATTATTTAATGATAAACCAGTGCTATATCTTCATGTTCCGGAGACTGTTGAAATAAGATGAATCTGCCCTGCGACAGTGTTCTTTAAGACAGCCCCTAGTGAGTCTGCATAACATTGTGGAGTTCTAGCAGGCAAAGGGAAAACATGAAGTCTTTTTTATTAACACTCTCACGAATTTAGGGTATATAAAGTCTCCTGTGGAATAAAAACAAACTTTTACGGACAAGCCTGTAGAGGAGAAACATAATATATGAAGGTAATTTATTAGACCTCTAACTGTTTTCCACACCTCTGTGACAGAAAGTCATTACTATACTACTTTGATAATTGTATTTTATTTACTAGGAAGAAGTAGGTTAACAGTGGCAAAATATCTGAAAGCATATAATACAGAGAACTCAGGCTGAGCCCTGTCCCCATGTGCTTTTATAAAAAAATCCAAATTATATTGGACCACTTTGGGAAAGCATCTTAATGATTCCTTTCAGGCATTATGGTAAAAGTTAAAGGACTGGTAAATCATTTTGGGATATAAACTCTTTTGCTTTCTTTTTTACCTTGTTATCTAGTTATCTTGTTTTAAATTGGATTACCTGGGGCACTATTTCTTGGCAACTACACACTGAAGCTAAGACTCATTGTCAAGTCACTGTACACACCTTATAATTAGGAGTTGGATGAGGTACAATAGGTATAAGGTATAATAGCTTTAGAGCTAGATAGCGTATTTTGTCTTTCGTGGGGAGCTTTACCAGCTGCTATCCAGTGTTTGTGCTAAACTAAGGTGGGTGGATATCAAATAAGATAGATTCAGGAGATCGCAAACGCACACAAAAACTTGCCAGGCTTCAAGTTATGCGCTTGTGTCAGAATTAATGTGTCGGATTAATCGGCATACTATGAGGTACTACTGGCAGCCTAAAGAGGCTAGCGTAGATATGGCTATAGCATCACAACAAGAGATTATATTCAATTGAAAGTAGAGCAAAGAACAACATTGGAGGTTTTACTCAATGGAAAATATATTTTAGCTCTTCTCCTGACTGGAGTCATATAGTTTGTTGATCTGATGGTTGATAGAAAGAGACTGACAAATAGTTGATCTAATCACCTGTCAAATATTTGTGACTGCCCTTTTTCTGAGCCGTATCCAAGGCTGACTTCTGAGATGGAATCAATCTACTCATCTAACTCTCAGCAAGTCAATAAGTGCATTTTCCCACATGTTGAACTGTCTAAAAAGTAAAGAAACGACAAAGACAGTTTATATTCATTGCTTACCATTACCGTCTTATATTATATTGTATGAGATATGACTTTATCGAGCCCTTGCTGGGGTAATGTACTGTTAGATGGGGCTCAAGAGTCATAAGGAGGAAGGAAAAAGTGACTAAATGGGAGATCAAAATGAAACAAGACAAAGTGAGACAAAAATAGTAGTAGTACAACAAGAATATATATTCTTATATTAATTCTATCATATCTATAATTTCACTGCAATGTATTTCATCAGATGACCTATTCACCCTTATTCTGTCCAGTGGACTTAACTTCATTTGCAAACATGTTGACCGTGTTGCATATCCATCAATACATCTTCTTGATTCATCTAAAGATTTGACAATGCATTGACGTTCTAAAAGCTCCATGAAGCCCTCCACTCTTCAGTGAAGTTATGGCAAGTATAACATTTCAGTAAAATTTCCCACAGAGGGGAACCAGTGCCTCGGCTAAAAGACAGTATAACAAGCTCCCCAAAGACAGCATTCTAGCATTTTCACAAACTGCAATAAAAAGGAAGCATTAAGGAAGACTGTTGAAAATACAGACTGTCATACAGAGCCAGTGTGTGCTTAAATAAAGCCCAGAGATTGGTCATTTGAGAGCCAAGCTGCGGGATAAAACTGAACGACTTGTGCTCAGATTTGGTTGGTTACCTAAGCCAGAACTGCTTTACTGTACTTCTACTGTGCTGCTTGTGAGTGTACTGAGCGTGTTCGCTAGTGTCATCATTCATCAGAGCACTGCCAGCCACCTGCAGACCAGAACACTGGGAGGTAAGAGCAGTAGTGCTTTCCCATCCTCCACTAGTTTTTTAGGCTGTTCGGTTATTCATGTCAACAGATAAACAGCGGGACCCTATGTTTGGCAATATACTGCCTGCTCAACTGCTCTCATTAACCATCATACCGACTAGCTGCCATAGATATATAACTTGCTATAGCAGGAGGAAGGGCTGGGATACAAAAATCTACAGCTCCACCTGTCCTCTGAGCTAAAATTATTTTATATTCTGACTGCTTCCTCGCCACAAGAGTTCAAAAGCAGAACATCGGATTGAAATGCAAAACTCTGCAGTGAAACGATATTTGAGTGCAGGCTCGTTTGGCATTCTGTGTTTCTCAGCACCTCACTTCCTGTTGATAGGTCAATTCCCACCATCAAAGACTCTATATACTGTGCCTGATGTAGTGCCTCTGTCCTGTAAAACATCCACTAACAAGCTTCCTATCTAAAATATATGACAGGCATGGGTGCACATATGGACTTGCACGCTCTCATACTCAAACACACAACTGCTCACAAGCACACAACAGGTCGCAGGAAGCAGGCGTTTTCACATGCTGGAGGGAGGAAGGGGATGGAGCGAATAGTGGGTGAGAGGAGGTGAGGAGGCGAAGAAAAGACAGTGGGGAAGAGAAAACTTGATCCAAAGAAAGGAGAAAACAGTGATGGAAGTGATGGAGGGAGGGATGACGAGCGAGCTCTGAGGTCAGGAAGAGGGGGAGGCGGAAGGAGAGAGGGAACGAGGAACAAGTACAGGGAGCGAGGTGGTTGCATAATACGTGTATGTGAAGGAGAGTTTTCTCTGACGCCGCATGTGGTGTACCATGGAGCCAGGGAGGTCAGAGGCAGAAAGTTAAGCTAAATAATGTACACAAGAAGTGGCAGCTGCCAGAAAAATCCGGCCCATCTTTCACAGAGGCCTGCAGGATACATTCTAACTAGCAGAACTCTGTGCAGGCAGTTAGCTTCTGTCTCATTATTTTAAGGCAGGGACAAAGTGACCAGGGCTGGAGTTATCTATCCTACTCAATCCTATTCAACTATCCTATTGCAAATACTCAATTATTGTATATTTAGATCACAGCAGTTGTCTTGTTTTGAATTTACTAAAATAAAATGTTTTGAAAATTGCTTGAATAAAAAGTTGTTTCTACTTATTTCCCATTTGAAGGATCATTGTTCATAGTTAAAATGTGAAATATACTCAAACAGCAACCAATCTTTAAGTGAATGGAAAAAAATAGCACTGGAAATAGATTTTATCATAACAAAGAGATGCCTGTAGTATGTCTTTCAAATAATTTCATCAGGATGCTGCCTTCACCTACTCCTCCAGCCGAAGTCAGAATTGTATTTCATACCAGTATTTCCAGATATTACAAAATGTTTGTTTATGTTCATTGACAAAGCAACAGAACATGATGAAGTTTACATTATTTGTGGATAATTTCAGAGTAAGGCAGATTGAGCGGGCATAGACAATTTATGCAAAACACACATGATCCCCAGGACAACCGCCAACAGATATTAATCTGTATGTTGACAAAGCAGGAAGATGACAACCCCTAGTCAGCTCTGAATAATGTATTTGCACCCCGGATGAGAGTAAATACTTGCTATCTTATTTTCCTGTTTTTTGGTCAAATGACATCTGAACATGTCTGAGAGCTGACCATGAATATAACAGCTATGTATGCTTCATTTTGAATAGGATTGAAAAAGAAACGTTTTGTTCGTCATCAACCATTTTGGTATGGTTGTAACACTTAAGTTATCAAATTAATCCACTTAAAGTTTAATGAAAATCTGCCATTAAATACCTTGTGTGGAATGTTTTTGGCCTAATGGTGGTGCAAAGAGAGTTGTACATTGTCAAAATTAAGTAGTTGAAAACTAAGCTTGCTGTAATTCCTACTTTCCAAGCTGAAGACAGAGTTATTAAGTGTCTTTGTTTGTAATTAAACGTGCCCTGTGGTGTTTTCTTGTAAACAAAACAATAGTTACTTTTACTTTCATTGTTTCCAAACAAAGCACATTGTGTCTATCTTGTGTCTTTTAATAAACACATTGACTGCACTTTGTTCCTCATAAAATATTTGCAAAGCAGTTTTTTTTATTGTGTAATGTTTACGTCTTTGTTTACGAGCTAGTAGTCTTCCTCTTCAATATTTGTTGGCGCAGTGCAAGTTTTTTGCATCCTACCACTATTAAGTTACGATCATCGAAAACTGGTGGCTATGTGTATTGCAATGCACATGTATTGTGCATACAAACAAAACAGGGACCCATTAGTAAAAACACTGCTTCATAGCACTGTAGGTGGTCTGAAAATCCACAGGGCAACTTTAAGTCAATTCAGATTCACTTCATAGGCCACAGATTTGCCTCAATTAATAATAGATTTCAAATATAGGTGAAGAATATGGATCCAGGAGGATTCTTTAAGGTTGTTCCAGGTACAACTTAACAACGGCAGGACTTCGGCCTCACGACATCCTCTGTATAATGCAATGTATTGTACAGAATAATGAGATTAATGTAGATGTCATACCAGTAAAGGCTACTGACTTGATTGTAACAAGACTGTCAGGTGAAAAGCTGTAAAAAAAATCAAATAAAAACATAAAAAAGTACAAACACCAACACACATAACAGCTACAGTCAAAGTTTACAGTGGAATAAATACACACATAAAATCTATGTGAAAGATAGCTGTAACACATTTTCGCCTGTGGGCTGTCTGCACAAGATTGTGCTGTCAGATAATAAGGGATCATTATGTTATCATATTACCAAACACAAGGTGACATTCTTTTGCGTTGACTTGAGACCAGAAATAGTCTTTACCCTAATATAAACCTGTCAAATCACCATGAAAACAAACAATGTTGTACATTGCCCACGGTCATCAGCTTCACACTAGAAGCTGATGACTGTGGGTAAACTCACCTAAGCAGCCTGGGAAAACTATCACAAATCATACAACCGATGCTGGATAGCAAGCACTGGAGTGCGTAAGGCCTTAAATAGTTCTGTAACAAAAATCAGTGCATGTTGTGATATTACTGAACCCATCCACCAATATATCTCCAATGTCCTCCCGTGGCAGCAGCATAGCATAGTTGTGGTGATGATAGACAGATAAAAATACCGGCCCTGATGAAGTATAAAACAGAATGTGCTGCAAGAAAGCACAAATTTGTACATGCATGGGCATGCATGATCTGACACAATACTGATGCGGAGATATTGTAAAACAGGATACACCAGTGAGTAAGAGAATGAATGCACAGCACTTCTCCTCCAGTCTCTGGGAACATGCAGCCATCTGAAATAAAAGTGGAGATGGCTTTTGTAGGAGCAAAGGAAACCCTCTCAATGGTTATATAAGGAGAAAAAGGCCCTGAGCCTAGCTGTCTCGCTCTCTTAACACACATGCCACATAAGCATGGAGTTGCCAGCCTATGCATTCAACAACAACAACAACAACAACAACACAGGCACACACACCTGACAGGCAGAAACCCATTCTTTGGAAGAAACAGCCTAGGGAGGCTCTGACACAACCACCTGCTCAGATTCAGTCAGCGGCACTACTATTTATCAGAGCCGCTGCATCCTACAAAACAGTATTAGCTGGTGGCTGCAGTAAGTCACAGCAGATGTGCGCCTGCACCTTGGCAGGGGAACCATGTTGAATGAACACTGATAAAAGATTCTAGGTCGCCTGTGGCTCAGAGTGCGGACTGTAGATACATGCGGTTATTTTCAGGAATACCTATTCTCATGGTCTGTCTCACGGGGCTCTAAAATAAAGCCCAGGGTGAAGCAAATGCCACACATTCACAGTGTGTTTGACAGAGATATCACTAGCCAGTGCTATTCATTCCTCACCAAATAATGAGGTCGTCAATGCAATGACTCACACACCCTGACAGATGAATTCTGAATCGGCAAGAGAGCATGTGAAGTGAGTGTGTGTGTATGTGTGAGTGTGAGTGTGTGTGTATGTGTGAGTGTGAGTGTGAGTGCGTGTGTAGAGGGGCTGAGGCCTTGGAGGCGGACACAAACAGAGACTATGCATATGTGGTTATATTAACATACGAGCACTTGTGCCTATCACATGTGTATTAAAGTGTGCTCATAAATAGTTGTTCAACTTGAATTTGTCCTCTTTCATCCCTGCCCTACTATTTCCCTAACTAGCCACTGCCTGCTGACTCATGCGTTCATAATAAATAGATAGCATTGCATAATATGATTATGACCAGACAGAGCTAAGTTAGCCCAAACTTAATCACATAAGATTTCTGTTGAAACTCTTAATCTGTGTGAAGTCCTTAATAAGACAGTCCCCCTTACTGACAAGTTGTCAGCAGAGCTTTGGGCACAGCATTAATAACACACAGGAAACTGTCCTCTCATCTGCATAGGAATTAACAAAGACTGCCACCACTGCTAAGTGTTTGTTAGAGGAGAGGAGAGGAGAGGAGAGGAGAGGAGAGGAGAGAGGGCAGTGACTTGGGGGGAGGAATCCATTTAAATGAAAGGGAGAAGAGAGGCGTCAGCATTAGCAGTTAATCCACTGCAGTGAGAATGCTTTCTCTCTGCCTGCGGCCTCTAGGCTCCAGTAGTCATCCTGATAGGAAGACTGTAACAGACACTGCACCCTATCACAAACATCAGATCCGACCCTGACACGAGATCCATACCGAATAAACAATGCATGACTTACCAGAAATAAGACTGCAACAAACAGAATTAATGTTGAAGCATCTATCCACGTGACTGCTCTAAAGCTGAACTACCATGTTATGTCATATTGTGCGTATACATTATATATAGATACATATTTATATATCTATATATAAATATGCTACCTCCAAGTCAAGATGCAGTCATAAATCCCAGCATTTGAGTCTGCTGCAAATGAACTTCCCTTGCCATTTAAACACACACGAGACATTTCCAGTGTTATGAGTCCACGTCCCCTACCCCAGGGGAGGGCCACGACACAAAAGTGCACATACAAAGGGAGCATCTCTCTCTTCCCCTCTCTGTTTCTCTCCCACCCCTTTTTCTCTCACTCACCCACACACTCTCTCTATTTAGCTCACACTTAAAAAGGCTGCCTAAAGATAGACGCAAGAAGATGAACAGGAGCCAGCAGAGTGTCATGGCAACAACGAGCAGTGGCTCACAAACACTATTTAGACCAGCAACGAAAAAAGTTATAATCAAAGCTGAAATGCTGTAGTATCACCTCCTCAAAGATACAGTTTAGTTAATTTCAATGCCAAGGACATGCCAGCGCTGAAATCCCCAGGGCTCATCATTCAACAGTTGAGTGGACTGCATATCTCATGAAAATGGACTAGTTATTGTGCTTGAAATGCTGTGGTTAATCCTGTCTGTCTGTGTTAACAGTTTGAATTGAAGTCCACTGTAGAATAGCTAACCAACACTGTGAACACTCGTTCTTGGATTATATTGATCATACATTTCTTGTATAATGAATGCTAATGAATATGTATCACATTAAACATGTGCTCAAAGGTATTTCTTAACAAAATGAAAGAAAAAAATGCAGAGACTCAGAAGAGATTCAATTTAGTATGATCAAAAAATAGTGTAAGTTGTGTTAAGCCCTGTGCATTGAAGTTCTGTAGGTATAGATGTTGGACACAGCCCCAGAAATGTTCACTACTGTGTCAGGATGTTTTAGAGACACTCTGCATCTCCTTCCACGAGAATCCCCCCGAGGTCACTTGCACATCAAAGCACCGATTCTGAAATGCCTGGTTTCACTTCCTGAGTAGTAATACTCCAACATACTCTGAAGCTAATTTTACACAGCTGACAAAGACACGTTACACTTTCTCATAGATTCCAACACGACAGGTATATGAAAACGTCATACATTTTTTTGCTGCTGTTGAATTCAGTCCACTTGTTTGCGTGTGTGTTCTCATCAGATTAAAAAAACATCTGATATGTTGGGTTGCCGATTCAGGATGAGTAATAGCCTAAGAGTACTGGATGACATTAATCTACATGGCCACCATCTTCACGGATCAGTTGCTTCATTATCTGATGAAACATTGACCAGTGCTCTGTCATCTCCATATTAGCAGCACCAGTGAGAGGTTATTTATCAGTCATACTCCTACTCCATTAAACATCCTATTATCTCATCTGCATCTGCTCACATGTGCGATAGGTGAGGCAACTCAGTGTGATGCATGTGGGTGTATGTGTGTGTGCGGGTGTGAGAGGCCTTTAATATCACATATATTTAGCTGTGAAGAAATATTTTAAATTCAAATATATAAATGAATGGATTGAGTTGAAAAAAACAAACAAAACAACATCTGAGATTGTGAAAATTACTACTTGGTTTAGGAAAACGCAGCATGATGCCAGCCATGACCATGACTGTCTGCCCCGCTGTACTGCATTAACTGCAAGATGGACATGAGTTATACATACAAAGTCACTTCCATTAAATGAAGAATAAATTAAGGTCAAGACAAAACGATGGGATAATTCAGAAATGAATGATGATGATGGCAGAGAGTTCACAATCCAACTTAGCTTCAAGGAAGTGATTTGAATTCAGAGAAATAAACAAACATTTGGTCAGTAAACGTAAAATTGCAGGACCCCCGGAAATAGCTGCATGCAAACCATTTAAGCAACAGTTGCACTATTATGCTATTGAATAACATGTCACATGTTACGAACTACTCTTTTGGTCTCGCTCTCAGAGGCAGTGCATTCTCAGTTCTCACTCTGGAAACAACCACAGCTGTGAGTGAGTGAGAGAGACAGAGAGGTCTACAGTCTTAAAATGCTTCATGGTATGGGACATTATTTATTAGCTTATCTGTTAAAAGGCATGTTTATGTTTAACTACATATACCTTCACAAGTAATTATGCCTTTCATTGTATTGGTTTACCCTCTTACATCATTTGCAAAAAATAATTATCTAATTGGCTCCAACCCATGTGTTTGTTTAGAAGAAGTAATAGAACATCATACTCGGCTTATTTTGACAGCCCTGATATATAGCGGTCACAGCTCTTTTTTTCTGTGCAAACCTGATGATCTTAATGAATCCCTCTAAAGGCCTTGAAATCCTGACAGAATGATCTGTATTTATGTGTGTGTGTTTATGAGTGGTGTGTGTTCAACTCACAATGTTGACCTGCAGTGGTTCTGAACCAGGTCTCAAGAGCCTCCTCCTCCTGCAGCTACCAGAGCCTCCAGACCGCAGACGCACCGATGATGACGACTGACCCATGTCTGCGGGGACAGACACATGCAGACGGGTGGGTAAACAAGTGATCAATTTTACAAACACACATCAATCACCAGTCTGCATATTAATGTTGAAAAGAAATATGCAATGGTACCTGAGGGAGGCAGGAGCAGCGCCAATGCAGCGAGGGCGCTGGGGGGCAGCGGAAGGGAGCGGCACCGCTGGAGAGTCACCCTGAGTGGGGGCTCTAACGGTGACACACCCGGGGGGCGAGACAAGGCCTAGAGGGTACTGAGTAGTTAGGGCATCTTCTATATTCCATACAGAGTTACTTTGATGCACATGCTCGCACACACAAGGTTGAATGCACACATTCCTCTGCCCTTCAAGTAAAAAAAAAATTCTTCCATACTGCCTTGTCCCATTTTTTTTGTTGCACAGAATTAAAGTATTTCACATTCAGCAAGTCTATTCTGGTGCATTGGTCGGTGTGCATGCCCCGCAGCAAACCAAGAGAGACTATACATCATGCCAACCCGGCGGTCTCTCAGGTTAAAATGAACTGACTCTGAGTTAGGGCAACGAGAGGTAGAGCTTATGGGAGCGATGAGGCAGAAAATTGGCCACAGAGAAAGACTGAGAGTGAGGGAGAGAGGGAGAGAAGCCACAAAAAATGAAAGAAAGAAAGAAAGACAGAGAAAGGGTTAGGGAGAGAGAAAAGGAGAAATAAAGGGAGCGAGGGAAAATGAGCTGAGGGAAAAGCAGCGTCCAGAAATACTGGCCTCTATAAATGGGGCAGAGCATGCATGCATTGTTGCAGCTAACAGTGAGTGGTATAAATACTGGGTGAGTACTGGCCTACCCTTCAAAGTCTGTAGTGTGTGTTTGATTCATTATGGACATTATGGCTATATTTATCAGTGAGTTGGAGGCTACCACTGAGACTGTCCACCTACTTTCATTTTTTTCAACATCATCTTATACTGTATATTCATGTCTACTATATGTTAGGGCTGCAACTAATGATTATTTCATGTGTTATTAACTAATGATTATTCTGTTGCTTATTTTCACTGAAAATCAATAAATTGTTTAGTCAACAAATAGCCAAAAAAAAAAGGAAAAATGCTCATCACAATTTTCCAGAGCCCAAAGTGATATCTTTAAATTGCTTATTGTGTCCAACCAACTGTCCAAAACTCAAAGACTATTTATCATCATAAATGAGAAACAAATCCTCACATTTAAAAAGCTGGAACCACCAAGTGTTTGCTTGAAAAATGACTGAAACAATCAATTGATAATCAAATAGTTGACAATTAAATGTCTTTCAATAGACAAATAGATTAATTGAACAATTGTTGCAGCTACTCAAATATAAATGCATTTTCATCCCTATAATTGATTATGTGAGTGCTTATTTGTCCTTTTATGTCTGTGTTTGCTTTCAGGGAAATTATGCATAAAAGCCTGTGTTTGTCATTTGACATCTTACTCTGTGGTGCAGCTCCGTGGACTGCGTCTCCCTAGTAACACTGGTCTCTATGACAGAGCAAGGCCTGGAGCGTGCCGCTGTCCGTCTCTGCCCTGGAGAGTGATGCATGGTAGGAGCGGGCCTGCATCTCCGTCGGCACAGTGAGCCAACCTCACTATAATGGTTGTAGAGATCTCGGTCGGGGTTGGGCCTCCACAGTTCCAGTACAGCTGAGGCCGGGCGAGGACGAGGGCGCCGGGGCTTGTGAGGTACAGAGGTCTTCTCTGTGCTAGAGTGGGGCACGGCTGGGCACGGCTGTCTTACACTGCAGCCTGTCTGGCTGGCAATCTGCTCACACAGCTGTGATTGGCACAGATACTCAGCAAGTTTGGCCCAGATAAAGGTGCAACATTTTATTTCTTGTGCAGGGGATTAGAAGGAATGTCTCAATAGATTCACCAAAATATACCTGCTTATTCCTTTTAGAAGATTATACTAACCATGAGCTCATGTTCCTAAAGGCAATGCATCAGGTAGTGAGCCACAGGTGCCAAGACTGCCCCTTAATAGCAGTTACATTTCAGAACACAAGAAAAAAAATGCAACTGTCAGGTAGATATAATTTGTAAACAGTTTGTGTAGATGGAGGATTTTCCGGGACTCATAATTTCTCCTAAATTGTTCCCTAAACACAGATTCCCACAGCCCTTGCCCTTGCATAATAAACCCCTATGAAAGTGTGCTGAGTATTGGAGATGTCACATCTCATTCTGTCATTAAGAGTTGTGGCTAACATGTCCTGACTCGTTGGTGTGACTAGGAGGGCGATGACTAATGCCTCCACTGGAGTGAGGAGAGAAGGGTGCCGTCATGAAGCACAGACGTCACAGAGCTGTAGGGCCACCACAGTCACACACATGGGCAGCTTCATGGGAAAGAGGGTTTCCTTACAAGCTACTCTCTCCTTGCTAAGCAGGAAAGGACAAACTCCCGATATGCTGTTGTCTACTATTTTAATTACTGACTGTTTCCTCATCTCTCCAACAGATGGGGCAAAAGGACAACTGTAGAGTAGTTGCCCAAGTCATGTCCTCACATGCTGGTCTGCTGAATGTTTTTGTTTCTCCCTGACAGTTAATGAACCACACCTAGGACTTATACCAAGAATAAATGAGTAAGAGCTCTGGTACCATTTATGGTCGAGTTTGCTGTTGATGATTTTAAGAAGCAAAAGAATGGCCATGGTTAAAACAGTTACATAAATGATATTTTGAGAAGTAATTACATGATGCATGCCTTTGGCAATGTTAATGATGTGGAAATAGCCTGCAATTGAATGTGGTTATGGCATAAATGTGAGACATATTACAAATGAATATCTGAACACAACAGTAGTTTAGTAACACAAATGACCAAATTGTTTAACAAATACATTTATTCAAATCTAGTAGCTGGTAATGAACACAGCTCATTTTGTATTTAAAGTCACATACCTTAAATATTTCCTCTGTGGAATCTGATGCTGGTACACTATTGGTTGTGCTGTCTTTATCACCTTGTTGTGATTGGACAATCACATCCTGCATCTGGTGGGAGTCAGGTGGAGCATCCCTGGAATCCTGCTCATTTCCTGTCTGTCCCTCTACCTTTTCCTCTTGACAGAGACAGTTTAATGGATCCCTTTCAACCTCTGCTCCTGTTTTAGTCTCTGTGTTTGGACTTGACTGGGAGATATGATTCTCTACTATGGCTGTTGACCTATGGTTTGTCTCTCTGTCTAAATGTTCGTCTGTGCCATTAGAACTCTGAAGGCCATTGATAGCTAGGGGTCCTGAGCATGCCCTGAAGGCTTTCAGGACCACCTTAGGGGATCGTCCAACTGTCACAGGTGCTGGAACCTCGCTGTCAAAGCTACTGGAGTGTGAGGGTTTAGTGGTCACTGGTGATGATGGAATAGGCAGGGATTTTGGAAGTCCGTCACTGTGGAGGGTCAGGGACACACTGTGAATGTTGTCCACTGTGCGCTGTGGAGCCCGTGGGGAGCTCATCTGAGTGCTATCCCGCTCCGGAGGAGTGAAGGAGTGGGATGTTGTCCGCCACTTTCTGGCTGTCTCTGCTACACTGTTGAAAAACTTGAAAAACCCACCAAAGTGGCCCTTAGTGTCAGAGTGTTTAGGGGGTGGTGGAGGAAAGTCTCTGACACTCTCAAAATCAACAGAACCATAGTCTGATTCCATGGTCTTGTCGAAAGAGTGAAGCTCAGAGTCAAAACTCCTCTCTGAGTAGGCAGGATTGGCCTTCCCCAAAAGGGAAATCCTCCTCAGGTAACTCCAAACATCTTTGTGCCTCCTCCCTCTCCCCTGGTGGGTGCTCGGGCAACCTTTAATCCCAGGCTCTTCACAGCCTGCAGCTGTTTTATTACAGTTGGTTGAGTTGTTGTGGCTTCTTTTAGTATAGCAAACTCTTTCTGGTGGTTTACAACCATTCTGAGTCACAGCCTCTCCTAACACAGTGGGCTGGTGGCTGTCAATAGGAGCTGTGAGGTCAATGTCTTCAAACGAGCAGTCAAATTCTGCCGTGTAGCCAGCATATGAATGCCTCTTGCCACGGTTTTTAAGTGTGCCCCTACTAGACTGCTGCGGAGTGCCAATGTTGTGGCAGAAAGATTCCTCATCCACCAAGGAGCTGCTGAATTTAGCAGTGGACAGTTTCCCTGTCTTTCCTCTAAACACAGAGGGAGATTTAAGCTTTTTGAAAGAGCGAACTTTGTCGGCAAATGAGAGTTTAGGGATGGAAGCCTCCCCTGGCAGGATCATGGAGTGGGGTCTGCGCTCCAGCTCTGAGGCAGTTCTCTTGCGGTTCAAGATCTTCCAGATGCCCCCTGTAGCACGGGGCCTCCGGTTGACCTCCTGTCTGTCCTTGACAGGGGTCTGAGAAGAGGCAGCCTGGGTGACTCCCTGCCCATCTGCAGGCCCTGGCCCAGTCTCCTGAATATAAACACTGCTCGTCTCATTCTCCACATCCAGAGAAACATTAAACACTCGGTTGACAAACCCATTAGGGTTGTTACTCTCAGGGGCAGGGTTGTCTGTCTGTTCCATCCTCTCTCATTCTACAGTGTCAGCTATCAGCTCGGATGGACATCATGTCTCGAGCCTTCCTCTCTCTCTCTTTAATACCTGGAGGAAGAAAAACACATTTTTATTCAGGACTTTGCCATTTAACTTACAGCCTACATTTTCACGCCATGCTTATTCTGTCTTGCTTGTAAGTATATGGCGAATGTATCATATTACATATTCTCAGTGGCGGGCGAGCTGCGTTTTTTTCAACATGAGAGGTCAAACGTTCAAGAATAATAGACATGTAGTGCTACTTGAACACTAAACCATCAGAGGTCTCATTTTGTGATTCTCAGACCAGGGCTTTTGTACTATGAATCAACAGTTACAAACACCCACCGCCCCCCATATTTGGTCCACATTATCCAAAGTAATTATTTGAGACACAGTCCCCGTCCACCATTTAAACCAGGAGGCTGTGTTGTCATGGAAACACTGGTTATTTCAGGCCCTTCTCCAGCTGTGACATCATCATAGCTCAGACAAGCGCTGTCTTTTGAGGAACAAGGAGAAAGATGCTGGCCAATCGCTACACCACTACATGTTAATTGCCCTCCATTTAATAATCCATTTAATGTATAGAAGCCTCGTGAATAAACAGGGACCTGCAGCATTAGATTTGTTGTGTTTCATTCAAGCTGGCCTGTTTGCATAACATCACAATTTCATTTTTAGCCTTTAAAGAAAACTATCAAAAGAGAGTACTCAATATAAAAAATAAAAATGTCAGTTTATGAGGATAGTACAAATGTTTGCATGTAATAGTATTTGTAAGCATCAAATCCATTTTAAGCATTTAATGTTAAATATAAAATGTGACGTCTCTTTAACTTACAATTGCTTTTCATTGTTCTTTAGCCATAAAGGCTGGTAGATATGGTTATAATGGTGCAGACTTTTATACATGTTAAATATATATGTATGTATTTATATGTATATAACTATTTTTGTTGTTTTAGGCTTCCATAGACTGTCACAGGCAGCCCAGTCTCCATCTGCAGTTTGCTAAAACTGACTGTACAGAGGCTCAGAGTGGCAGACAGGGTAAGTTAGCTTCTTGTTGGGCGTCTGTCAGTTAGCATTATGTCGTTTTCTTTTTAAATATGGCGTCATTAAAATTGACGTTAACATTCCAGTTAAGTAATGTAATTTAGTCTTTAGCGCAAAATGTGAGCCGAATTGACCGTCTGTGTGACTTAAACTAATCCGTAACTTATCAATAACTTTCATGTCGACTTGTTGTAAATAATAACAAATAAATAAACGTATCTTTTTTGGCCAGTTCAGTGAGCCATTAAAGCTAACAAAGTTAACTTACCCGCAGAAAAAAGAACGTCCCGTAACGTTAGCCGCGCTGTGCTGGAAGTCAATGAAAACAGCGTCTTTACCACCGGCTCGACATATCCACCGCTGCTTTGACGGGTTCAACTTAAATTCATGAGTAAGGCAGAAGTTATGTTGCGGACAGCGACTCCCTCGTAGAAGTTCCTTGTGTTTTCTTCTCCTTGTCCTCTAAACTAAACCTTGGTCCGCTATCATGAAAGTGTAGAAAACTCCCGGAGTTAGGGACAGACCGGTGAACTCTTGCCCTGTAAGCTCCTGCAGACGCCGACACTCTGATTTGTGATAATGCTCTCACGCAGACAGCGAGCGACACACACCCTGCACACACACACACACACACACACACACACACACACACGGAAAGACACTAATTACTTTTGATTCAACTGTTATCATGTATAACAAGTTTAGAGCAGAGTTAGTTTTCTCATACAAATATATATATATATATATATATATATATATATATATATATATATATATATATATATATGGAGAGAGAGAGAGAGAGAGAGAGAGAGAGAGACTAATATTGATATAATTTTAACCTTGGAATGTTTACAGTGCCTTTAATCCTGTTTTCCTTTCCCTGACTAGCCTTTAATCCCAATCTATTATCCATGGTCATTATAGTTAATATTTTTATGTATACTTACAGTTTTTTTCCTTTTTCTATCCCATTTGTTGGATGGGTTTTATGATGAGGCACTTACATATCTCCTGAAAGGAACATCAGTGAAAACAAGTGATTGACTGAACTCTGGTCTCCGTCGCTGATCCTCCTTTGGGATTTGCGTTGAATGTGAAAATCCTTCTATTGAAATGACACAATGGGGAAGAGAGAGCTTGGGGGGGGGGGGAAACCGAAGGAATTCACAAAAACCAAACAGCTCCAGAGCGCCGCTGTAGCTGTGGAAGAGGAGATGGTGGAAGAAGGGGGCCTAAATTTAAACATTTCCTCTTTGTCCTGTTTTGGGCCCATTGTCATCGCATGGCGTTCTCCCTTCTGCACAGGAAGGAGTGGATCTGACATCAACGCTCTCAGGCTGACAATGCCAGGAAGTCTGTCTGACTGTATGTAAATATCTCTATGTGTCCACGCTTCCCTTACTCTGCCCGAGGAGCTGCTCTCCTCTCCCTGGCCCTCTCTGCCCGGAGCGGCTTTAAGCACTTGAGGTTGTAGTAGTAGCAGTAGCAACATGGTGATTTACATGCTACACTTCCCCCATAAATCATCCGCAACTGTCACTGCGAATTACAGCAACCTCATCTTCGTATGACCTCTGTTCTGATGGAGCATCTTTAGCACATATGTAGACCTAACAGGGTGTATATCTATCTATCTATCTATAAATACATATATATATATATATATATATATATATATATATATATATATATATATATATATATATATATATATAAATATATATATATATATATATATATATATATATATATACCCTGTTAGTATACCCCTGTTAGGAGAAAAATAACAAAAAACAAAGCAGAAAAATCTCAAATAGGCAAATGTTGGTATATATATCTATATATATAGATATATATCTATATATAGATATATATATTTATATATATAGATATATATATCTATATATAGATATATATATTTATATATATAGATATATATATATTTATATATATCTATATATATCTATATATACACCAACATTTGCCTATTTGAGATTTTTCTGCTTTGTTTTTTGTTATTTTTCTCCTCACAGTTTCGCATTGACTTACTCCTTCGCTCCCATTCCCTCGCTTCTTCCCTCCTTGCCCTTACTCACTCACTTCCTCGCAACCCCAAGCAGTCTTCCTGTTGTCCCCCCCACCTCCACGTCCTCCCGTCAGACATCCTGGCTCAAACATGCCAAAATGCTTCGGCTCAGATCTAGCTCATACGGACATAAACGCTTATCTTTTTGAAATTTAAATTCATCCAAACAGCACTTCGTATGAATGACAGAAGGCGTGAGGGGGGAAAAAAGAAAGAGGGTGATGAATGGAGGGAGACTGATTAGAGATTTATAGGCTCTCTACCAGCTGGGCCTGTGTCTGAAATGATAAGTTTTGTTGACGTTTGGCGAGCTGCGTGCATTACAGCAAGTTGACTTTGCTGCCTATTTACCGCGAGTGTTGAACACTCCAAACAGAGCTCTTTGAAATGATGTCATTGGCTTCTCATTTTCAGAACAATCGACCTCTTCCTCCTCTTCCTATGACACGGTCCCTGCTGGTGGGTTTGGTGGAGATTACTGGAGACAAACACTTGTTGAGTTTGGGCCCAGCTGTAATTATTTCGCCAGTCTTTGTCAAAGCCGCAGAGTGAAAACAGGCTGCCATGAAAAAGCTGGCCAGACAGGGAGGGAGGCGGGGGGGCAGATATGTTGTGATATCAAATGAAAGGCTTACTGAAGCCTGGGAACTGGATTCGGGAGGTGTTACTTGTGTGAGAGCAGCTGGGAGTTGAGTCAGATTTTGTTTTAAGTGCAGGTGTTTGGGAACATTGAGGCTGAAACACACTGTCATTGTGTAATATTACTGCAGTCCCTGAGATGGGGAGATTGCTGAGTTAAGGGGGATTCGGATGATGCTGTTAGCACGTATGGCTCCTTGTCAAATTGTGTTGCACCATGCTGCACACACACATTAACATTTCTGCCCACTTTTGGTATTAAATATGCCCAGGTAGTCCGCTGCCTCCTGTTGTAGCAGAGAGTTTGAATTACACTGGCATTCCTGACATTCCCTCTGCACTGACCTGCATACTTCTCCAGCCTGGCTGCACATGGCACTATCCCTTAAACACACACACACACACACACACACACACACATTGGAGCCCATCCTCACAGTTCACAGACACTTTGATCTTAACGGCAATCAGTTTGGGGATAATCAATCAGTTTGAGTTTGAGCTCTCACACACATGGACACACAATTACGTACGAGCTCACATGGCACACACATGGTCACCTGGAATGTGTGAAACAGCTCTGATGGGAAGGTCTCTGTGAACCACTCAGTGAGGCTAGCAGCCATCTTAGAGGCAGTGAGAGGAACTTGAAGAGAAAGAAATAATGAGAGGGACAGGACAGAGGGAGAGAGAGAGAGAGAGAGTGTGTGCGTGCATGTGTGTGTGTGTGTGTGTGTGTGTGTGCGTGTGTGTGTGTGTGTGTGTGTGTGTGTGTAGCTTTCAGCTGGGGACTTTCAGCCATTATCGGGATGAATCTGAAAACAGGAAGGGGGGTTCCATTAAACAAGACGAGCGGAAGACAACCACAGTTCTACTTCCTGTTTTAGAGCAAGGGAGGAAACGGCAGATTTTTTAGGAATTCAAATCAGAATCAACACTCCGGAAAGAACATCTTTATAATGCTCTTGTTTGGACTGAATTATTAGCATCTACGTGTACTAGCGGTCTTTTTCGTGCAAATGTTGCTGTCAGAAGTGCGAGCAGGCAGATGTTTATCCCCCTTCTGTATCTGTGTGATTGTTTATCCAGCTCTGTATCTTGCTGTACAGGCCTTGGGCTGACTTGGCCGAGTTTGTGGGTCAGCAGCAGTGACAGAAAAAGCAGCCCGGCGCACACAAAACATCCGCTCATCTGGGTGCTTCCACTTCTTTCGGAGAGCAAAGTTTCTGATCGGGAAAACCCAGGGGACGGGTGATGAAGGGTGGGATGGCAGTCAGCATAGGGGGAGAAATTTAACAGAGGAAGAACAAAAGGACTTAAAACATTGCAGATTATCTTGTGTCTTCTCAGCACAATGTGTCACTATCGCTGAGAGGAGTTAATGGCTGTGCTCTAAGGCACAATTAGTATTAGTGTGATAGTCAACTGGCATTCCTCTCACTGAATCATCAATGAGGAAGTTGTCTGTTTTATCTCCTTGATGAATGTTGACCTCTGACCACATCATTGTGTCTGGTCAGTGTCCTCTGTGCCGGCCAGGATGTGAAAATAGTGGATTGGGCAGCCCCGTTTTTTAATGGAGATTGAGCAATAGCCACATTATTAGGCCTATTATTTATCACTGGATACAATCCCTCCCTCCATCCTTCTCTATCTCTGTGTCCTCTCTACAGCTCCTTTACCATGTCCTAGTTAGAGGCAGAGGGATATGGGTGGTTAGTGCGAATCTCTCTTCTCATTCCCTTTCTGCACATCTTCTGTCTTATCACAGAGAGCAGTAGCTAAAAGAAAGTGAGGCTGTGGTTTCATAACTTTACATTGTGGTTTAATATTCTGAACAAGTAGCACAACCAAATTATTCATGCACGCAAAATCCTGAGATGACAGTCTTTCTCCAAACGAATTGCCAAGGCATTTCATATTAATACTGTGGTCATTTTAAGGTTGTACAAAGTAAAATGACACATATTGAATTATAATTAGATAGTCCAGTTTTCATAGGACATTTTAAATCATTAAAATGGTCAGACATTACTGACCAGAATTCAGCATTGAGCAGCCAGTCCTGTGTAGAAATAATTTTCTGTATAAGCTGTGGACAGGTCTTGCAAGTCTGAAAAATAAAGCCAATGCAGAAATGCCTTAAAGAAAAAAAAATCACCCAGAAATGAATATTCCGTCATTTTCTACTCGGCTTCCATACCAATGGAAAGTTAGGTCAAGTTAGTCCATGTAACATTTGTGGAGCATCAAGGCAAAATAGCATTGTAGCATTCTACTAAACACCTGAAGTAAATAGGGACTTCTTTCAAAACATAAAAATCAACCAAAAAGAAAAATGAAAAAAAGACCGCACTGGTTTAAAAAATAATTCCTTTTCTATGTAAGCTTATGAGAAAATGACCCTACTTCTTCCTTGATTTATTAGCTCAGTTAACAGGCTCCCTGATGAGTTGATTGTCTCAATATCTGGTTCAAGTCTTCTGGATACACCATTATGTCAATTTTTATAAATGATGGTCCCATTTAGAGAATATTAGACGACAAAGCAGGGTATGCTATAGCTACCGCTACAACAGCTCATCTTCAGGTCCAACAGTATCCGTTCCAGCTCCATCCTCTTGTTCAAATATGGTCACTTCCAGCAACAAATAACCGGGCTGTGAACAATTATAATGCCGATGCTTGAAAACAGTACTCCACAAAACAATGGGTGATGTCACAATGGGCCTACACTTGGTTTAAATGCCTCAATTGCCTGGCATTAGAATACTAGAGACCACTATAGGTATCCTTTCTTTGTCACAATTCACAGATAGGGCTCTTTTGGATCTAAATATGTTGAATGTGTGGGGGCTAAAATTTGGAAGAGTTTATGAAGTAAGAAGCTGTTACTGTTGTTATCTTTACTCTGTTGTCTTATTATTATCATCTGAAATTAAAAGAGGACATGTGGTTTTTTAGTAAAAAAAAGAAGAAAAGAAAAAGTGCTTGGCCTATTTGTATAATAATCTTCTTAGCTCAATTTGCATCTCATAACTTTCTCGCAACTCTGCAATGTAGCAGAGGCATAATGGTCCTTGTTGTTCATGAACCACTATGGAAATGAGTTGTTTTCATTCCGTGTCGTTATGCAAAACACCTAGTTTGTGTTTCAGGCTATTTATAATTTAGTTTTATATTGTTTCATTGTGTATTTTATGTTCCTGTATGTCCATGTCTTATTAGATTAGTGTCCCTAGTTATAGTCTCCTTTTTTTCCCTTTATCTTTCATGAATTTTTCCACATTCACATTCATATTTACATCATAAATGTGTGATGTATAGGTTGTCTTAGGACAGAGTAAAACCAAAGAAGCATGTCAAAAAGCCTATGCTCTGTAGTTTGAATGTACTTGATCTGTTCTGTGTGTGCACCCCTCCCCGCCATCCCAATCAACCCCCGGTGTCTTCAAACACACGCGCACACACTGAGATCCTCTCTGTTAGGCTGATGTAACTGCTTGTACAGGTTGTTAGACTTGCCTAATATCCCAAAGCAGAAATCCACTCAGGTGAAGAGAGACATCTAGAGGAATCAGCTGAAACAGTTTTCTTAATTTATTTACCAACACGGTTCAAATGACTTTTTATTCACATGTCCAATTTGCTGCATGTCTTTGACCACAGAATACACAAAAGGATTTGTGCAAAGGACGCTGCCTGCCACTAAAAACATGCTGCCAGTCAACTTAAAGCTGAGGACGAAACTTTTTTTGCACCAGTGTGCAGTTGAGGGCCTCTGCCACATGATGGCACTCTGGCTCTTCCAAATGACACCCATGTGTCTTGCCAGTGACAGAGTGGATTACAAGACAATCCTTTATTATTAAAAATCTGATATAGTGTGCATTTGAGAATATTGTCTATTTCAGGAGTAATACCACACAGGCAAATCCAGGTTCCAGGGGAATCAAACTGATAGAGTGAAACCGGAGGAATTGATCTAAAATGATGAAATGAAATTGACCAAATTTGCTGGGAGAATTTTAATTAACTACCAGCGTTCCAAAGTTTAGTTCAGTCTCTCATTGGATTATTGGTAGCTGTTTGATAGGTCCAATAAGAAACTGCTACCAAACCTGATAACGGGCTGTGATCTGAAACCTGAATTTAGGCATAGTATTAACGGCAGAGATACCCTAAGGCTCCTCACTCCGTGATGAAGGTGTAGATACAAGTGCTGTAATTCCATAGAAAAGACCAGCCATACGTGATACCAGGAATCCTCTCTATTGGGATTCAGCCTTTAGCTGTGTGTCAATCAATGGACCATGGTCATACTGTTGAAGCTGTGACCGCAGATAAATTTTTTGAGAGAATGTGCCTCGGGCTAAAAAGTAATTTGGTGTGAAAGTAAAGAATTAGACCTCGGAGATGTGGCTAGCATTAAAGTTAGATGTGATTAAAGCTACAGGCATCGATTGGATCTCTGTTACAAGGTACCGAGCCTCGGGATGTTCTGCAGAATGGCGGAATCGCTCCATTCAATTTCATGATTTTCCACTGTAACGCTGTGAGATGATTTCATTTGCTTTACACATTTGCAAAGAGGTTCAGTCAAAGAAAGAGGAGAAGAAAGAAGGAGCACTATTGCACACTTTTGCTGGCCAGTTCCATAGGAGCGGTGGATGCCTAATTGATACAAGTAAGGTAAAGGCTTGGTTTAAATTAATAGCTACAAGTCAAGTGGAACTTTCTCATTTATTATTCAGTGAAGCACATCGTCCTTGCTTAAAGGCCTTCAGAGGCAAGATAAGAGGCTTTTTAATCTCTATATGGGAGACATACGTCTGTCCCAGCCCTTAATTCCAATCAGTCAAGACGAGGTGAAACCAGTAAAGACAATGTTCTTGTGTGTTTGGCGTTTTCATCCATCTTACCTGCACATTCATTTATTTATGTGTGCTTATTGAGAGTACAGAGTGTGCGGGGGAAAAAAGAGGTATCCTGGTTATTAGAGGGAAAACTGTTGAAGAGGTTAGAGCCCAGCACTCCAAGCTGAAGCCACTTTCGCTTTCATGTTAGCAGCTGTCCAAGCCCAAAATGGCCAATTACCATCATTTCTCTGCTGGTGGTGGTAATGTTAGTGAGATAGTCAGAGAGAGAGGGGGATAGAGAGAGAGAGAAAGAGAGGGTAACGCTGAGGGAATCGGCAGCAGATGAGGTAGAGGCAGCTGAGATAAGCCAGAAAATAAAATAAAAAAACATATTTCCACGGCATGGAAATCAGACAACATCGACCGTGACAGAAGGTGAATCCATCATCTGCAAAGGAAATAGATTCAATTAGATGGGTCCTTCTGGTGCGTGAATATAAAGAGAGATTGTTTTTATGGTAATAATGATTGTAATTGCAATGTCTCTGAGTCCTTTCACGTTGATTATTTAGTGTAAATATGCAGAGAAACACATAGCGACAATGTACATGAATAAACACACATAAATATAAATGGACAAAGGAAGGAGGCATGAGGAAAATAGGAAAAAAAGGAACAAGAGAAACAATCGTGCGGTATCTCCACATATTTGAGTCTGTAAGCATGCATGTGTTATTATTATTGAGAGTGAGATGAAGAGCGAGTTTCCCCCAGAGACTCCTCTACTGATCTGTGTCTCAGTGTTTCAGTCTGATCTTTGCCAGGAGGTAAATGCTGCTGGAACTTGAAAGACTGCATGCACATTATTTCTTATGGGAAATATATGATATTCACTTAGCAACAGAATGATGTTATTATCACGCTTTCGCACAGCTTAAAAAAAGCTAATCAACGTGAGCCGATCCGAGTCAGACACCGTGAATGCTTAAAGAGTAAATATATATCGCTGGATGATTTTTCAACCAGTTTTTCTGATAATCCCTCCTGGAACATGTTGCTTTACAGCTCCTCATCACACCTCAACCAAGGGCAAGGTCCATCTGAAAGAGGTGACATTTCTCGCTTATGTTCAATAAAAGTTTGCCACGTGTCTTTTTCATCAAGGTTGATAATGAAGCACGTAATAGAACATGTGGGTGACTTGTGGTGGCCGCCGCTGAAAAGGAATATAGACTGTTTTCTGACCTTTCATTCGACTGGCTAGACCTTACCAACGGTTTGGCGGATCAATATCAGACTGTCTTGTCCGACAGAAAAGAAAGAGACACACAATTTTGTTGACAGAGTATGATCGGAGAGTTAAGGTGAACAGTGGCAGAGGGGTTTAAAAACACCTGTATGGGGAGAGTGATGATGCTGAGACTGGAGGGAAATGGCACTGCTGAGCTGAATGATAATATTACTAAACAAGAAAGGATGAAACATTTAACCAGACACATTTTCTGTTTGCTTTTATGCTCGTTTTCAAGAAACCCATCGTCCTCCAAGGTCCAGCCTCAAGCTGCGGCCCTGTTAATTCTTATTTTAGGCCTTTGCCACGATAAGTAATCAAGCACTCTACATGCTGAGTTTATTTTCATTTGATTAATTCTAATGCGCCTGTTCTCAGCCTGCGATGATAACAATGAGGGTTGCATGTCTCACTGCCTCCATCTGTCCTACCAAAGCATGTCTGGGAACACAACATCACCAGAACACCAGAACGGTTAATCTGCCTTATTTACTTCTCCCAATATGGCTGCTTTGTCACACACATCGTTTGTCCTCCAGGATAAATATTTCCCCAGCGTTTGGTGCACACTAAATGTTGATTTATCCTCAGCCTGTTAAACTGGCCAATCTGCATATGGCGTGTTTGTGTTTTGTCAGGATGCATCCACTGTGACAATATATACTATAATTATCATCTAAGTGTGACAGCAGAGCTGGAATCCATTCATTGGTCTGCAGAGACCTGTGTCTATGTGTGTGTGTGTGTCTGTGTGTGTGTGTGTGTGTGTGTGTTTGAGAGAGAGAGAGAGTGAACTGAGTTGTCATATTGTTGCTGTGTATTGAAGATGTCTGGTCAGACAAAGGGCTGATTTAATAGAAGAACAATTTAATGTTGTCTAGTTTCATTGTAATGAACAAGATCTGGATTTTGTTCTCCTCAAAGGAGAGAAATAAGCGGGGAGTCAGAGGGAGAGGGAATAAGAAAGAGATGAAGATCTGATTCGTTGTCGAGCTATTTATGTTGCTGAAAGAAAAGAGAATTTGGAGCAGGCCATTTAACTTAATGCTCTCTCTTCTTTGCTAACGGTCTGAAGATAATTAGTATTACTAATCAAAACACTTGTGTCTCCTCTCCCCTGGTGTGTCATCTTCCCCCAGGGCCATTGTAAACTGTCTATTGCTATGAAGGCCACTCAATTGTTCCTTTTATGTTTCCATTGGCTATACATGAGCACAGTCTAATGCATTTCCCATCTGCACTCTTTATCGTCCTCAGTCCGTTGTTTTCATATCACCAAGCATCATATAAAAAAACTCTTAAACCACCACCATATTTTATTGGTTTGGATTCAAATATATCAACCAGTCTTAATTGGATAGATGCAAATTAGACAGAGAACCGAGTATGTAGCATTAGCTGGAGAACCATGCATTAGTAAGTGATTAGTTGCCATTAGCTCAATAGTTCTGCTGATTTCTGCTAAATGTATCAATCAATTAGTTGATTAATTGATAAGCGGAAAATGGATCGAGGCTATTATTTGACAACTTGTCATCATTTATTTATCAGAAACAAATACCAGAGATTCTGCGTGCTGGTTCATATTTAGTAATATTTTAAATAAAACCTGCAACCAACCATTATTTCCATTATTATTTAATCAATCACCTTAATGATTTGTTTTTCTTATTAGTGGATTCATTCTTAAATCTTCATCAGGAAATTGTGAAAAAATGTCGGTCCATGGCGATGTCTTAAATAGTCTTATTTTCTTGAACCATCAGCCTAAACCCCAAAGATATTTAATTTATAATGATGTCAAACAGAGAAAAGCAACAAGTCCTCCCATTTAAAACCAGAAAGTGTTTTACATTTTTGCTCGCCAAGATTTATAGCTTATTAGAATTGTTTTCATTTTCTGTGAATTAACTTATCAACAAAACCATTCACTTTAGTAGTAGACTAGTTTTAAGTAGTTTTCAATTGCTGGTCAGTCAAAGTACATACTTTAAAGACATAATGTTGGGCTCCTGAAGCTGTATAATAGATTTTTACATTTTATAGGTTACAGAAATCATTAATTATCAAAACAACATCATGTAGAAATTGGCATTTTGTGTGATTTTCTGAGCGCAACATGTGATGGGGGGCAGAGTGGCTGAGACAGAGACACCATTCACCCTGTTACAAGACACTAAAACATCAAAATGATTCTGAAGCTGTTATTTTAAGGTAAAAAATAAAGGTTACATAAAATACACAAAGAAACACAAGACTCTGAGTCTACAGCCATGTCTTTGTGAGGCTGTACTTAGTGTGGTGCTTTGGATGAAACGCTACCTCCTGCATGCTAACATGCTTACACTGAGGATACTGACATGGTGATGTGTACAATTTAGTTTAGCGTAACAGCAAGCTAACCATTGCCAATCTATAAAAAAAGTGTCACAGCAATCAGTTTGGTAGTTATTGAAATATTTCAGTCTGGACTGAAGCGGTCAACCAACAGACAAACGTGGAGCTTTGACACGAGCATGGCTATGTATTACAAACCTGGACACTCATGGCACTCATGTTCCCTTAAAGCAGCACAGTTATAAAAGTGTAAAAGCAGGGTGACATTAGAACAGGTGAGTTATAATCCCAAATGTGTTGAATTACAAAGGATTTACTGAGAGGCTAAATGGAAGGGCTAGGAAGCAGTTTCTGGTTCCTGTTTTTTTGCTGTGCTTCTCTCTACTTGACACTTTTCTCTGGATGGTGTGTATTAGCAAATAGGGGGGAATGGTTGTGTGTGACTTCATCTCAATAAATTACAGCCTGTCATGGATTATAGATTAATTAGTTTTTCCTTACCTGAGAGCAATGGGTAGAATCCAGTAGTGAAAAGACCAATTTTACACATCTCTGATTAAAACAGTGTCAAATTACTTTTCAGAAATATGAGCCTGCAGGAAATTGTAGAATTTTACTTTTGTTTTCACACTGGAAGACTCTAATGGGGTTGGAGCAGGGCTCCCAGTCTACTGAGCTGTGCATAACAAAGCTACAATTGTATAGCAATTTCTGTGTAATGGGAATTAACAGTGAAAATTTGACAAACTGTATCCTCAGATGTGACCTAGCGCAGCTACAGTTCTCCATCGTGGAGTTTTAGTTTGAAACATATGACATCCACAAATGTATTTACAAGGAAAGGTATATTGTTCTTAAGCTTATGGTCGGTATGTCAGTGAATACTCAGTATTAATAAAGAAATAGCGTTCAACTTCAACCTTAAAAAAAGAGAATTCATTGCACAGGTTCCATTCTAAGCTCGAACAGTGCGACTTCTAGTGTGTTGATAAAGTTTGAAAGAAATAAGCATAAAAATCAACCCTATGACGAACCTCACAATTTATATTTCCAGCAGTAGGCAGCCGTTTTCATCAATCAGACTTTGACAAAACTACTGTGTATCACCTGCCCAGACAGCAAACAGACAGATTTTAGTGCCTAAAATCTAAAACACTGTATGCAATTTCTACACATAAGTAGCATGACATCACATCCACCACAACTGATGAAATTCTTTTAACTTGACTCAGAGAAATGTTCACGGACAAGTCAATGCCTCTTCATTCTCCGACTACAGACGATCAAATGAAAGATACTGTTAGCTCAAATACATTTTTATTTCTCTGGGTTTTAACATTGTTGGAAACATTTGGGATGATTAAACTACACAGCACAATAAATATATAACAAAGCTATAGTCGTTTTTTTTTTTTATATTATTGCATAAATGTTGCATATTATGTCTTAAGCAGTTTTAGACCAAGATATTGTGGTTGGCGGAGACCAAACTAGAGGTAAAAAGAATAAGAATTAAAGCTTTAGAGACCAAGATACCAACACATCCTTTACCAAAACTGAATATGTCAATTGTAAGCATGAACAGCGGTCTCCTGAGTGAAGGTCATGTGCTTGTTAAACCCCGACTGTCCATCCTTGACCTCCTCCCTCTCCATCCCTGTGGGTTGTGCACGAACAAGTCCGATTGATGGAGTTCAAACGCTCCAACCAACAAGACCCTGCCAGTGTCCCAATGCCAGACACCACAGGACAGCCCCAGAAGTCTCTGCCTCGATGTGTCAGAGCTGTTTCAGCCTCACAAGAGGATCCTGCACAATATTAAGCAGGTGGTTTTTAATGTTGTGAATATGGTTGTTTTTCTAATGAGGACCGGTTCCCTGAGACGTGTAAGTAAGCACTGCATTCTGAATGTATGTCACCGTGTTCTGGTGATTGTAAGCCTTCAATTGACTGAAAATTGATGAATGTAGCCACATTCAAGGATGAATTATTTGTATTTCTTTGTGTGAATGGCATGTCTGCAGTCCGCAGGAGTCATGCCAGTGGAGTAGGAGTAGCTAGCAGTCAGTCTCAACAGCAACAGCAGCGTTCTTTATGGTAATTTCACCTAAAATTGGAGACATGTCAATGTTGTGTTTATTCCAAGTGTGGTTATTGACATGGTGCCAAATAATTAATTTACCTCACTTGAAAACATTATTATTCATGAGTCACCTTTTGCAGCGAAAAACCAGTGATCATCCAAAAAGCTGTTGAGGGCTAAGCCTGGATCAAAACAGAACAAGACAGCGAGAGCTGCTGCCACTGACAATCCCTGGAGAGAATGCAACCTTGATGGGTTTCAGACACTGTTGGTGTCTGACAGGGTTGTTTGGTCTCTCCCTAGTGCCCTTATTCATGAAACCTCTCAGAAAACCCAGATCAAACTTGCTCAACGCTCCCTGTGCCTGATGATAGAAAATGATATCTAAATAAAATATGAAAACTTAGTTTGCTTGAAAGTTTTTTGTAAAGCTGTTTATTGTCAGATACGTGACAACTAAAGAGGCAGAAAGTGTGTATTTGAGATGCAAAGGAAAAAAAGCTTGCTAATTTGAAATCTCATGCATATTCAGATATTAAGGTAGGGCAGCCTCGCTCTTGAAGATGTTTCAGAGTGTTCCAGCTTTACTCATCTGTCACACACTTTGTACTTTGCAAGAAATCTTCCGGGAGAGGGTTCATATGTTTTGCAAAAAGACTCCTTTCAACATCAGCACTTGGCAAGCGATCAGCCCCTCAGCCAACTCAGCTGTATGCATGTTGGAACGGGTGCATAATAAGAAAATGGTCTTAAGTGTGAAAAATATCATTATTCCTCATTTAGCAACTCTTCTAAACTCATCAGCACAAGTCCTACCGCAGAGGATAGGGTGCTCCCGCAGCTGCTGTGATTATGTGCAATATGCGATCAGTGTGTGTGTGTATGCATAATTCAGCTGCACGTGTGTTTGCGTGCTTGCATTTGTATGTGCATGTGTGGGTGTGTGTCCCTATGAGACAGGATTAAGTGTAGATAGAGTTTTCAGGGTAGAACCGATCTCTCGGAGAGACAGGGGTCTCTGGGCTCTTAGTGCTGAGCCCCACTTCTCCTCGGCATTTCCCTCCCACTCCTCTCGGCACCATGCTTAAACACTGAGGGGCCTTGGGATGAAGCCTGGATACAACGCCGTGGTCTCAGGGTTGCGGTTCCCATTTTAAATCAGCCCCAAACCCTCTTTTTTTTTCCTCGAGAAGTGAAAGAGTGAGAAATCTGCTAATGGATACATTAATGGATAGATTCTGCCTGCGCCACCTTCCATTCCCATTCCGATCACAGGCTCTGTGGGTGTCAGGCTTTAGAAACAGCAAAGTAAAAACTGAAGTTTTCGCACACAGCAATCTCTGCTGAGTATGTGAAAGATGAACAGAGAAAGTGCATGTCCCTGTCATATTCAAGGCCAGAAAACAGCACAGAATACCTGTGATGTTTATGTTTTTCATCACCCACTGTCCGTGGGAGAGTGAAAGAACAGGTTTTTTTCTTTCTTTCGCGTACAGAGCAAAATTGCCAAGACAAGCAGACATTACCTTGCAAAGTCAAGACCCAACATTTGCGATGTGTATTGATGTATTGATTTTCCTTGGCAGCTATTGGCAGACAGAGTAAGGAGGATGGGGCCATGTGTGCGGGTCCACGGGAGCTTGGTGAGATCCAGGCAGCATTATGCACACCAAGAGAATGAGGCTTAGCATATATTGAGTGTTTATGCTGCAGAATAGAAAGTGTGGAGCACCTTTGCTTAAACTCACTGACTGTTAAATTGGGCTTAACTAAAAATCCCCCTTACACAAACAGAAAGTGATCCAGGGATTTTTTTTTTCTGCCCTTTTTTTTTTTTGCTTGAAATCTTTTTTTATGTGGCAAAAAGACCTTCTTTTTAGTACTGATGTGTTTCTCTGCCTTACATAGAAGTATACAGCTAAATTGTAAATGTGAGAGATGAAGAAATTGGGCAAATCTGGGCAATAGATGAAGGATAATGTGTTGAAAGAGGTGATCTGGAGGAGAGCGAAGGATATCCATTGTTTGTCTTCTTAAGGGCAGGGCACACATGGGGGACAGAGCTGAAGTGTATGTGGATTAGAGTGAGGCTCTGCCCTGAATATATAACCATCCCAAGGTCTCCTCTCCTTAGTTCCCCCCCATACAAGGGGCCAGAACGGAGTTGTGAGATAGTGAAATATTAACGTCCTCAAAGTATTCTTACTGGACACTCCTTTGATGTGAATAGTGAAAACAGGAATAACACATGGCAAGTGTGCATGCAGTTCTCTCACGTTTCTTGCCTGATATAAAATGGGTCAAAAGTAGGAATCATGGTGTGGGATGCATTTTGTATGGCTCAATTATGAGCAGGGATGGGAAAAATGTGATGTATGTCAGGACACATTTGGAGACAAGATATGAGAAGCTCCAAATATAAGGATATAGAATAAATTATGAAACAGTGTAACCACGAACCTGAATCAAAAACAAAACGCTGGAGGCTATTTTTTTTATGTGAACAATCCACAAATGTACCTTTCTCTTTAGGGATTTGGAACAGTGTTTCACTAAACTAGAGATTGTATGAATGAAATATCAAACGGACTAAATGATCAAACAGCAACAAATATTGAGTGCACAAGCAATCATTCTTGTAGCTACACCGCTCCCTCAGCTGATAAGGTTATTGTTATTCTTCCTAGCATCTCGTAGGTTTCTACAATTATGTAGTCTCTTTCTAGCAACATATATAGTCTCTTAAACATCCCAAGTATAAGTCTGTGCCGTGCATTTTAATCTGCTCAGGGCTCCTATTTGCTGGCAATTAACAGTTTAACGCAGTAAATCATTGTCCTGGCTGTGTGGCGCATGCAGATGACATGAGTTATAAGTAAGGTTTTGTATAATGTCCAGTGTCCAGCAGCTAAAATGAATGCATCTGTATTGCAGTATAACAAGGGGAAAATAGCATGTTTCCATTATACACACCCCCTCACTGACCTCTTGCTGATAAGAGCCAGAGCAAATGATTGTGTTCGATTTGGAGCTCGGCGTATGCTGCTTAGGTGTGATTAAACTCAATGACGAATGTTACTGCACACAGATAAAATGTGTTTCTGGATTGGTGTACAGGGTTACGCTCTGTGTAAGTGGTGTAACCGGGTTGCTAATCGAATGCACAGAGAAATAGGCTAGAGGGAGGGTAGTCAGGGAAACCACAAGCATTTTGAATAGATAGCCCGTAATGCAAGAGATGGCTCTTGTATGACACTTGTCCTGCAACTTCCCCCCAAAAGCCAATTGTCAGCTTTATCAAAGTTTAACTGGGGGAAAAAAAAAAAAATAAGCCAATGGTTGTTGCACTGACATGAGTGCGCAGCTGAGATTCACGACAGTCTTAACCGATTTGGTGCGCCGGTAGTCAGACTTCTAATATGCACGGAAGAGGATATAATGCTAATGCACAGGATTACTGAGAAAGTTGAGGTGATTCAAACATTCAAGTCACTTCACTTGAAGTGCTTGTGTGAGATAAGCTGAAGGCGTCATGCTCTACGTATTGAACCACAAAATGTTGGTCATTGGTGTCATGAAAAAAATGTGCACTGCTTTGTAGAAGTATAACCTGTGGGAAAAAAAACACCTGATTGATCCTATATGCATTTTTCTTGGACTAGGACTTTAGGGTAGTTCTGTTAAAAATAATCATACCAACACAAGACAAATTATACATTTCATGTTCAAAGCAACAGTTTTAGGATATTTTGGGAAGTATTTTCTTTCTTGCAGAGAGTTACAGTAGCTGGTTGGTTAACATTAGCATACAGACTAGAGACTGTCACTGTTTTGGACTTTGAAATGTGTATATAGAACGAATACTGCCTCTAAAACCACAACCTTCTTGTTGTTTTCACTCTTTTGTTTTACTACAAAATACACATAAACAGCCAGGCTAGCTGTTCCCCCCCTTTTTTCCCAGTCTATTTGTGAGTCAGCTATTTGGTATGCTGTGTCTTCACATTCACCTCAAAGATATCAAAGTGTTATTGACCTTTCCAAGCCAAAAAGTGTATTTTCCGAAATGTCGAAGTACTGTTTTAAAGCTGACTCAGCATTGTTTTTACACCTGCCTTATGCACGCATGCAAGACAACCACCGTACAGCACGTTGGCTTCATGTGAACCCTCTGCTCTACTTCTGTCCCTGTCACAGAAGATGTCAGGTATTTAAGCAGGGCGAAGCATTCACACATACACCTTCCTCTCATCTCAGCGCCTTCCATATCCCTCTCTGGAAATACACACTCCTATTTGGATTCAAACAGCGACAAGATGAGAATCTCACACTAAACACATGCTCATGTAACACATTGCTGTTATGTTTCAGTTGGTGCTGGAGGGCTGACAGTAAGACACAGCTTACCCCCAACTGAGCAGGCATGACTTAGCCTGAGTTTTACAACCAGCCTTATTGATTTACTCATTATCATCCTTACGGGCGACCACCCTGTAGGGGATCAAAGGCCATCACTCTATCCTGGTCTATGCCGTTCTGTAGAACCAATCACAATGTTTGCTTACAGTAACTTCCTGGTTAACATACAATTGAATTTTCCTTTTTCATATGTTATTTCATAATAGTTCAATAGTGTATACATCTTATTCATCTGAAATGCAGATTTGTTTGTTTACAACACTTTCATGATATTAGGTTGGAGAACTTATTTACTTGTCAGGCCACAGACTAAATGGTGCTGCTAGTTTTGGGTAAGTTCAAGGTCAAGTCATTTTCTTTATTCTGACCAGCAGTGAGATTGCTATTGGGTAGATCTGGTTTTATTATAGATGCTAGCAAAGCAACACAGTCCATACATTAGGCTCAGCAGAGACATCAGATTTAGACCACAGTGTTAACCTATGTGTCTTTAAATGTTGCAGAAATAAACAAGGTGGAATATTTACATATCTTCCCAAAGATGCAAATCAACCGACAGAAACTTTATGTAAGAAACAGGAATTCTGGAATTAAAGTTGGTTTTAAAATCGTCACTGAGGAGGGCTAAGTGGAACAATACAGCGATTACATGCTGTACAGTGCTAGACACATATTATGATAACTCAAAGGTGTGTAAAACTGTCAATAAATAAATGTAAAATGGCAGGTATGATGCCACGGTCAATTGGAAATATTAGCCTGAATAGATAAAGTTTGGAGGGTCAGTTCACTAAATCACATTCTGACTCACCAGCAGCCATGATTGGCCGAGTATATGGTAATCATTCACTCACTGACTAATGAAACAGTTAAGCCTTTCAGCCGCAGGCAGTTCTAGGTAATTATATGGCAATTCTTATTCAAGTACAAATACAATGATTCACAATAATTCATACAATTTTACATTTATTCAGAAAAGAAAAAAATGGCCACAATATTCCACAATATTACTGTTGGCTCAGGTTGGGTTTTCAAATGTTTATTTTTCAATGCTCTGAGCAGCCACAGGTGCAGCAGCAGTCAGAGTCGCCATATCTAAGTACATAAAGTGAAAACTCTCGAAACATGGTGGTGCAACATGGTGGACTGTGTGGAAGTGTTAGGGTTTTTTGGAATAATTGGTGAGGACCCAAATGTGGAAACACACGGGACGCACTAAAAGTGAGCTGTAATTAACAAAAGCTGAACAATCCAAGAGCTATATTATCCCAAAACCAAGAATGGCAAGATGCCAAAATACAAATTGGCAACAGAAAGGCTAAAACAAAGTACAAGCAAAAGCAAAGGAAATAAAAGCGAGAACACACAAAACCAGAAACATACCACGAGGTGACAGGGGGGAACACTGAAAGCAACAGGCTCAGGTGAATTACACTGGACAAACTGACAAAGACATGAGGGAGCAAACAGACTATGAACACAGAGAAGGGATTGACAAACAAGACACAGGTGAACACGGAAAAAGGGTGGGAAATTCACACTAATGGAGGAACATCATACCTGAGGGCAAAAACGTCAAAATAAGACAGGAAATCACAGAAACAGACTGAAACACAACGGGAAGGGGACCCTATCCCTCTGCAGATGTAAAAGGCTCATTCTAAGGGAACCAAAAACACCTCGGGTTCAAATGATTTTTGCATTAATGACGATGTAACTACAAATATTAGAGTCCAATTTTGAGCAGGACCAAAGAGGACAAAGATATTCACTACCCAAACCTGCTGAGGATGATCACCAGCAACCGCACCCTCACACTGATCACCGACATCACATCACACTGATTACGCTGACATCACGCTGACATCACTCTGACTTCACACTACCACTCTGACATCAAGCTGACATTAGTAAATCCTTCATACTAGACCTTTAACCAACAAACAAGCCATTAAACTCTTTTCTATTTAATTATTTTCTACTTTCAGAGTTAATTCGTAACTTAGTTGTGGAGACCGTATACATCATATGAACTTCATTATGAAAGTAATATGAACAACTGCAGAACAGCCTCAGATAGGCCTGGTGGTGAGATTCTGTTCCATTCTCCGTTGTCCCATTTAAACTCTGTTACGCCGTTCTCCTCAGTACTATTCTGTTTTATTTTCTTCGCTTCATTTTCATGTCACTATTCTGTGCTAGTTTGTTCTGTTGTGTTCTGTTTTCAAAGTTTATTCTTGACCGGGGGAGAAACCAGCATCCCTAAACACGATACAGCACTCAGAATACCTAAAAAGGTTCACATAGCAGCTGTTTGGATCTTCTGTCATATCAAAAAATAGGATATGAATATCAACGTTGAAAATATGTGATGTGATCAAAAAAGCCCTGGAAACAGTTTGGTTTATGTCTCTGTGCTTTCCTACGTTGTTCCTGGAAACAACAAACACATTCTCGGTACAAGGTCCATTAAGTAGCTATTCTGAGATCACATCACATGACGCTCAGTTTATTGTCAGAGAAATGTTATTTTTCAAAATGTATTTATCATTTTCTGGGCAACTGCGCTCGAGAAAGCAATCACATGGCTGCCATTGTGATCATAGTCATGACATGATCCACAACAGCAGCTACATTGACCTTGTGGTGAGATTGTTTGCTCTGCTCTTCTATTCTGGTTTGGTCTGGTCTATAATTTCTGAAGAGCAAAACCTCCTGCTGTCTTTCTACATTCCATTTTTCTTTTTTTCCCCTTCCTTCTTCTTCTTCTTCTTCTTTTTTTTTTAAATTATATGGATGCTGATGCATACATTGACAGACTCAAGCTTTCAGAATCAAAGTGATATTCCTTTGTTTATGCTGATGGTATTAGCAGTCAGCACAAATCACATCAGGTAGGAAGTGTGTCATTGTGCAATAATTGGAATTATGCAAATAGTCACAAGGCAACGCTTTGTCATAACCACACTTATTCACAAATTTCCTTTTCTATTATTAGTCCACTCCGAGGCAGGGACCGGCTTTTTATCATTTATGTGGTATTCATTATTTTCTGTCGCCACCTTATGTTGCCTTTATTGCGTCAACTTGTAAACAGAAGGACACAGGGAAAAAAAACAAAACACAAGTGCATCCTATTGAACAATGAGCAGGGAAACAAAGTTAACAGTCAAAGAAGCTTTTCATGCATAAGTGTTGATTTCTCAGGGGAGGATCAGCAGGCACTTTTTCTCTCTCTCCCAATTCGATCCACTCCTGCGCTGCTGTAAAGTTAGGCTCTGAAGAGACGGAAGAGAAATCCATACGTGTCTCTGTCTGGCCATTGATATTCTCCTTACTCCCTTCTTTTTCTCCACACCTCCATCACCCCCTTCTCTCCCTCTCTCTTGTTCTTGCTCTCTCAGTGGGTCCTTGGTGGCCAATCCATCCTCACGCCCTCCACTGGCCAGGTCAGGACATCTAATATCCCATGGATTCACACTTTCTCTCCCTCCCCCAGCTGCCTGCACCCAAGGATCAGCCCCACCAACCCACCCACTCATCCGCTCTGTCTTTCCTCTCCTCCAGCCTCACATCAATCTCGCAATCCTTTCCCTTTCGCTTTTCACCTTCTCCACCCTCTCTCTCCACTCTGAGATGTTCGCCATGTAATTCTTTCTGTCTGCCGCGCTGCTCCTGTTTCCCCTCTAAAAGCACGGAGAATACCTCACCTGCAGGCGGAAGATCACATAATGGTTTTCCCGCCCACTTCCACTTGTGAACTCCAATTTGTCAGAATAATTAGATGAGCTTTTTTCCCCCTCAATTCTCTGTAACATGTAAGGCTTTTGCTTCATAAATGACTTTTTGCAGAACTTAATCTACATGGACACGGTGGTAGATAGACAGATAGACAGTCTTGAGGGCCAAGATTGCATTATTGTAATGTGATTACCTTCAGTAATCAGTAAAAAAAAGAAAAACAGTCATAGCACCTTTCACAACACAGTTACAGTGAGAGTGTTTTACCATTAAAAAACACAACACGCATTAAAACACAAAGAGAGTAAAATGTAAAATTATGTCATAAAACAGAAAAAAACCACTGAAAAACCATTTTCAGAAAAGTGGGTTTTTAGAGGTTATTTAAAAAAACGAGACAGTTTTCGTCCCCAATCTCCTCAGGCAGTTCATTCAAAAGTCTAGTCTACGAAGGCTCTGAAACCTTTGTCTAAATAATTAGTAGTCTAGAGGTTTTGAAATGTTATAATAACACTGCAATTACTGATCCCAGCAATGGGCCCGGGTTTTTTTGTAATGTCCACAGCATCCACATCACACCTGCGTTCAGCCCAGTGGCCAGAGAAGAATCTTGATGGTTAATGTTTAATTTGACTATCCTCCAAAAAAAGAAGAAGAAGAAAAAAACAAAGTGTCATCTGACATTCACATTACATCATATTACATTATTATCTGGCTATCATATTGGGAGTGCAGAGGGGATGGTGATGAAGATACTGTACAGGCGAGAAGGTCAGCATTTAAACAAATGTAAGCGCAACCCCGCTGGATATTTTTAAGGAGACTGCTGCACAATTTCCAGCCATGTTCGCGCTGACAAGAAACTGATATAAGTGAAGTCACGGATATCGTCAGCCTTGTTTTCGGCGATCTAAATATGTATTTTAAGCCAAAACATGTTGTTTTCCTGTCCCTGACCTAGTGTTTTATCTGCCTAATCTTAACCGGATAAAAAGCACTGCGCTTGCCTGCTGGTAAAATTGAAATGTGAACCAAAAGAAATGCAAAGTTTCAACAAATCAGTGGTTTTCAGGAACGTAAGCTGCCAAAAATTCTGACAATTGGAGCTGTGTGAGTTGAATATTGGACCAAAACCGCTTCAGTAGACATAAAAATGCTTAAAATCATACCTGTCTGAATCGAAGCTGTGTCTAGTCCTGTTATTTGAAAAATGAGGCAGGGAATGCAAAATAAAGCACGGACATGAATGCATGCACTCAGCTAAGACTACTTGTTAAACCAGCTCCTTGAGAAAGACAGAGTGCATTGTCTGTCTCTGTCTCGATGTTTGGCTGGTCAGGCCAAAGCTCCTATTCCTTGAATTGAAGAGGATTGAACAATGCATGTAACCTACAACTTAGGACAGTCAGCGGGCGAAGACTTTGGCGCCCTGGGCCAGAAATAGCCTACGTCACCTATCACAAACTTCAGGCAATGTAAACATCTTTAATCCATATAATCTAAAATAGTAGTATATTTACATTGCTAATTTAAAAAACTATAAAACCATATCTGAAAACTAATTTCTTGAAGTCCTCAATGAAGGTCTCTGTGACTCTTCATTTAAAGGGGACCATGGGCATGGCTAGCCTCTACCAAAAGAGGAGTAATTTAGCTTACTCCAACTCCAAAGTTGTCATATTTATGTGTTTTACCTTCTCACCTGGCTTGCAAACGTTTGCTACTGGTGAGCTTATTGACCTGGTTTGGTTTAGAATTGGTCTTAGGAACCTCGTAGCCTCACTGTCAGGACGGCTGATGGTTAGTAAATACCTCCAAACAAACCACAATGTCTTATTTTCCATTTCTACTAGTTAGATACAAAAGATGAGATGAGAGCCATTTAGTACATTAATGTGTAGTGATGTGTAGATAGATAGATAGATAGATAGATAGATAGATAGATAGATAGATAGATGAAAAGCAAAACAGCAACAGGGAGAATACAGCACCTGGGGGAAAATGCGTAAAGGAATTGCACATATACCATACTGGTCTAGCTGACAGATAGTCGTAAACCTAATTTATTATTGGAGACTTAAACAGCATGTCTTTGAGTTTAGAGCGGAGGAGCCTGTGCTGGACCGTGTTGAAAGCACCCGAAAAAAATCAAAAGAACACCCCGACAGAACTATCTGCATTTTCTGAGCCTGCGCACACATTTGAAGCATGAAAAGAATGGCATCCTCAACGCCAATTTTGGCCCGGTTAGCAAATTGCAGTCGGTCCACATACTTGCCTGCCAAAAACTCTAAAATTCTCTGCCAGAGAAAAATCCCCTCACAAGTCTCCATGACATGTGAAGTGAGGAAAAGTTTGGAAAGTATTGTTTTGGTTCGAGAGAAGAGGATGTCTGATTTAAACAAACACCACTCTTCTTCTGAACGGCTCGCCTATCATTGCTTTTAACTGCAGCCATCCTGTACCTAACCTCATTCTGTCATAACAACACCCCAGTGAGAGCAGTCGAAGGTGAAAAAATTAATGTGCAATTTAATGTATACATAAACTCACACCTGGACTGGCTGGTTGCGCGAAGGCTGCTGCTGCTGCTGCTGTGGGGATGGTCTAGATTCATTGCTTTAATGCGGCTCCTTTTTCTTGGCCTGACACGCAGAGGAAATTAGACTGTTACACACTGCCACACACAATCTTGGGCCATTTCCAGAGAAAGAATTAGGAAATTAGAAAAAAATGAACTGAAGTATAATTACACGACTCAGACCTGACTTGAGCGGAGCATTTCTTGGTCTGGCCAGCCTTTTAAAGATTCAAATGGGGATGTTAAAATGTCCATTTCGCCTTTACTCACATGTAATTACGTATTGTGAAAAGTGATAACGTTCAAAACGTTGAACCTTTTTGTGAGAAAGGGGTCAAATTATTCCCCATGAGTTGGACATTAAAATTCTGCACAGCTCTACGCAGGCTTTTTATTTTAAAAGCACCGTGAAAACTTCGCTCACCCACCCTTCCAAAAAAAAAAAAAAAAGGGGGTGCATCTCTTAATTACCGACATAGAGCCAATTTGCGTCGAGCGTGTCTCTCAGCAGATAATGATAATCATTATAATTGCTTGAAGCGTTTGTTTCATGCAGCAAAAGCAATAATGTTCACTCAGATCTTCCATAATAAAGGCTCAGCACTTGGCTTCCTGCAAGCTGTTATACAGTGACTGGACGTGAATAATCATTAGTGGAATTGAAATGCAGGGGTAAATACATGGCTGTGTCTGTCCTCTCCTCTGTACTGCGTGTCTCTTTTTGTCGGTCCCTGGGTACAGCGCCAGCGACTGATCAAAGACTGACTCTGATTCACTCTGAATGATCAAGGAGAAGAGACAGGGAGCTCTGTGATTACTGAACATTGACGTTGCATCAATTTCAGTCATTCCACAATACGGGGCTGTCACACACAAGGTGTATTATGCACTCTGTCTGATCACCTGGGATCCAGTCGTGCGGGCGTTATTGATCATGAGGGATATTCTTGCATTTTACATGAGAGGAATACATTTTGTGATCAAAAGTGCCACTGGCTCAAATCCACTGATTGCCTTGAAAGACCAGAGCTGGAGAAGCGAAAGCGGCATGCTCTCGTCTTTGTAATAACTATAACTGCACTGGTTTCAAAGCAACCGTTCAGCTTTTCCACAAACTTGCCCAGAGTTAAATAGGAAGATAAATACCACTCTCATTCCATGATCAGTGAATATGAGGATATATACAGCAGAGGACGCGACTAGCCTGGTTGCGATGTGTATTCATACAAAAGCCTAAGAGCAAAAAACAACAAGGCTGTGGTTTCACAGGGGTTGTATGTTTTATGTATCGCTACTGTTTCCACTTTGTATGCTTGATGCTAAGCTCGTTAACCAACTGCTGGACAAAGCCTTATATTTACAGAAATGAAGATGGTATCATACTTTCACCCAGCTCTCCACAAAAATAGTGAATAATTAGCTATATGTCATGAAGGTTAATCAACTCCCCAAAACAAGAAACTTAACCTAGATGCTAGAATCACCAGAATTATTGTAAAGATGTGAAAACAAGGGATTACAGCTATAGCTTGGTGTAGTTACACAGTTCAGCCACTGAGAAACTTGGCTTGAAAACCCTGACCAACTTCCTGGGGGCTTGGTCCAGAGCTGCTCAAGGCTGTGAAGCTTGAGGGCAGCAGAGTGAAAAACAGCAAATATTTTCTCCATAAAACATGACAGAGTGTCACTGAATCATTGAATAAAGTTTTAAAGTTGTGTTTTCCATGAGGTCCGGTCCCTGTAAAACATACTGCTCTTACCACACTCTTCTTTTATTTATTTATTTATTTTATTTATTTATGTTGTTTGTTTCGGGCATGTCAATTCATAAGCATCACATTTCATCATTGTTCAAATAATACAACACACATGGCCGAAAGGGAAAAGCGGGAGAAGCCAAAGCTTATCAAGTCCCGCCCCCATTACCCACAGTATAAAATCTTCATTCTGATCTTTTCTTGTGTTTTGCAAATTACTTTTTTCTTTTCTTCTCTTTTTTTCTTTTGTTATGACCTTTGACAAAACATATTACAGCATTAGCATACAGAGCTGAATTCAAGCTCTAGACAGTACATACAGATTACATGTGTGTCTGCACATGTGTCCATATTAGTCCATCATGAGTGAACAACAGTCTCATCTTATGGCCTCATCTTATAGCCAGGCTTGCCACAAAGTCAGAATATCCAATTGAGAGAGAGCAAAAGTCCAGTGTATTTATTATTTGTTGAGATGGTGTTGGGATGGTGTAAGAGCCCTTTAATGCATTTTCATGTTATTCATCAGTCTCCTCTGCAGCTTTTATCGCTGCTAGCTTCGCCATGTCCTCCCGATTGGTGGCTACATCAACTTGCATCTGTATCACGAAGTCGCGGATTGTTGAGATGTCAGAGCGTATCCCGACCACAGCACTCCGAGTATTGGCGTTGTCCGCCCTCGCACTGTTCTGCTCAGTAGCGATCTTTCTCATTTTCCAATATTGCATAAAGATTCCAAATCCCAAAGCGATCGTTCCAATTGTCATGAACGTGAACATGTACACGTCCTCGACATCTTCCACATCCAGTGCGGCAAGGCAGAGGACTCTCCAATTTTCCCAACCATCCTTAACGTAGCCGGACATAAAGGTCCCGTCCGGGCATGTTCACCAGAACCCGCACGCCGTGTTGAGAACACTCTGTCGATGGCATTCATTGACCAGCTCAGCAACTCCATCGTGGATTGATCGATTGGTTGATTGGTTAAGAACGTAGTTGGACAATATTAGACGAATCTCAATCGAATGACTCTTGTGTGCCGATTTACAGGGTTGAGTCATTCACAGCTCAGAAGAACTTGTGATAACTCACAATAGTGGCACAGTGTTCGTACCTAAGTTGTCTCACATTGTTGATACACTTTATAACAACATCCTGCCATGTACAACTGGCATTGGCCTTGGACCATACAATTGTCTCAGGTTCAACTTATTGTTTGGGTACAGAATGGTATTTGTTATGCTCACATGCCGTCTCAACAAAGTGTCTGCCCAGTGTCTGTTGATTCGTGCCTCTGACCTTTATCAACCCTCTAGTATTGATCTGTACTGATCAACGATTGAATGTACATACTTTTTTTTGAAGCCACTTAGTGTTGCTGATTTTTTGACATCTTCTTCTAGCACATTCCATTGTTTAACACCTTTGACCGATAAAGAAAAGGATTTTAACGTAGTTCGTACTTTACTTTGCCTGAAAATCATGTTCCCTCTGAGATTGTGTCTCTCTTCTCTGTCTAGGAAGAGTATTTGCAAATTATGAGGGAGGCTTTTGTTAGCAGCTTTGTACATCATTTGTAGTGTGCGATAGTTTATTAAGTCATATAGTTTAAGTATTCTTGATTCAATAAATAACTGATTTGTGTGTGCCCTATAGTTGGCATAATGTAAGATTCTCAGAGCTCTTTTTTGGAGTATTAACAAAGGCTGTGTGGAGCCTTTATATGTGTGTCCCCACACCTCTGCACAGTATTGCAGGTGTGGAGAGACGAGTGCACAGTACAACAGGTGAAGTGCTTTTTGATTTAATATTTTTTGTGCTTTCCAGAGTATGGACACACTCCTGGCCAACTTCCTTTTTAGCTGTCTTATGTGTGGCTTCCAACTTAACATGTCATCGATGATTACTCCCAGTACTTTGTTCTCATGTACCCTTTCAATATTCACTCTGTTTACTTGAATGTTAGTACTGTTGTTGCAGCCTTTTTTCCCATATAGCATGTATTTAGTTTTCTCAAGATTTAATGATAATTTATTTATATTAAACCACACATGAAGTTTGGCCATTTCGTGATTTACTGTTTCCACAAGTTGGTTCAGGTTAGTCCCAGAACAGAAAATATTTGTATCATCTGCAAATAATATTAATTTCAGAATATTTGACACTTTGCATATATCATTTATATATAGTATAAACCAGGGGTACTCAAATACAAACCTTAAAGGGCCACAAAGATTTTTTTTAATGACTCAAAGGTCCATGTATTGAGGTTGGCCAGGCCACATGTAATAATACTGTAATATTCAAAACAAAACGTCCTTTTCATTCTAAACAACAAAATACAAACTAAAATAAAATTTAATTTCCATTTTAACATAAATCAAAATACATAGTTGAATATTTACTCTTTTTGTTTGCCTTCAAACATTGTGTCCATCAGTTCATCATGCATTATTTTATTTCATTGTGATATAGATGTGACAAGAATCCTGCTTGCAGCTTGATATGACGATTTCAGTGCATTCATCACAGCTTCTCCTGGCATATTGTAACGCCCCTTGTGGACTGTGGCGCAATGGATCTTGGGTATTCTGTTGATGTTGGTGTAATTATGATTCGTGAATGTGTTTGTGAATAAGATGATATGTAAGATGGTTGTGGGTTAATTCACATCATTTGTTCTGTGATTAAATGATGTTGAGTTTTAACAAGGATGATACAAATTTTGGCACCGTGAGTGAAAGGGTGTTTGCCGGGACGAACTCCCCGTCCGTTACGCTACAGGTGATAATGTATGATGAGACTTGCTAAAACATGTTAAACAACATAAGTGTGTGTCACTGCTGCACTGTCAGACCCGTGCGTTCTGTCCTGGTCTGAGGGAGAATGAATAGAAATTTCAAGTTCCTACTTCTATGAGTTGCCGTTTCTCACTGTCCACTTTATTATAGCAGTTTACTTGGAACATGCCATCTCAATCTCTTGCCACCGGCAAAATGTGAATACGCGAACTGCTCCGAAAACGAAAGTGAAAGTTAAAAGTTGCGATCGCAACGGTGAGTGACCCAGCTGTCTTTGTAACGTTGGCATGGAGACAAGTCCCGGTGTACACGTGCTGACCCAAACAAAACACACGGTGAAGGAATAACAGTATGGGGGCCACAAACAGGAGGCCGGCGGGCCGGATGCGGCCCGGGGGCCGCCTATTGAGGACCGCTGGTATAAACAGTATGCATCAATGGCAGCATCATAAAATGAAAAAAAGGGTTTGTTGAAAAAATAATTAACATATTAATATATTCCCCCGAGTGCAGTAAGAATCCTCAACTTTTCCAGTTTTCAAGAAGTTATAATTTGTAAAATACCACTAAACATACCTGTAAAATGGTAAAAGGTCTGACACTGAAGTAAAGATAAGATATGGAGAAAGAAATCTGTGATGAAACACTTGAACAGTGACTCTGACTTTGTGGGATCTTTAATAACTTCTGTGTTAAAAATATGTATGAAAGATGGTGTGAAACCTATACGTTGTGTTTGTACAAGCTCTTATGTTATACAGTTTATGCCAGACTATTTCTTGGCTGGGTGTCTCCTGTTTCCAGCCTTAACGCTTTGCTAAACTAACTGACTGACCCTTGGGGAATTCCATTATACAGTTTACACAAAGGTAGGCAAGAAATACAGGACCCACGGACATGCATTCGTGGGGAGATATGTTAGAGTTATGGAGCAGCCACACAGCAGTGCCCCGGGCTGTCAGGGGTTTGTGCCTTGTTTAAGGTCACCTTGGCAGTACCCAGAAGGTGAACATCCCCTCTCCTGCTACCAGTCCACACTCTGTACTGTGTTGAACTTGAACCAGCCACCTCCAAGTTCCTAAACTCCCTACAGACTGAACTACTGCAGCCTGATGTAGCCTCACACTGAGCCAAGCGATCCGGAACTTCTGTTTTTTTTTTCAAGAATCACAACTATAACAACAAGGACATTAGCAAACGATGTTGGGATCACTCTAAGATTGATTTAATGGAAACACTGACAGCCAATCAACATTCTTCCTGAATTTGCAGGATGTTATGATCCCACCTTATGAAACACTTATATGGAGTGATATTAGCAAATAACAAATTCAAAATCATAATTCAACCTCAGACATACTGCGAAACATTCTTTGGCACGGATCGGGTCTATGAAGTTCATTATGTCCTCACTGTTGACCTCTTTGACGATCTCCAGCATAATTGAAGACAAATTCTATCCATATTTTTGTACGCGTTGACATCAATCTGTCTTCAAATTATGCCAAACTACTTCAAACTACTCCAACTCTGGCACTGTACACGCTGTGCCAAAAAAGGACAATGAGTACAAAGAAATGGAGAGATTTTTAATGACTTTAAATGACGCCAGAATGCAGAACATGGTAGCTGAAACTCAAATTTCCACTCGATTTGGTAAATTCCACAATTTTTGAGGTCTCGGGGCTGGTAAGTATCGCAACAGGTAATCAATATCCATTTCCCTGAGCTGTCAACACAGCTGGAGCCGCAGCCCACCGCTGTTAAGAGAACATTATTGTTCATCAGTGTGGGTGCTCATATCGTTTTGTTATAGTTATCGTTATAGTAACTGTGGATGGCCTTTCAGTCCACATTATGTTGACATTTTGAGAATGTCTACTTAGGGATGTTCATTTTTTAACAGATGATCTAACATTTGTGTTTGAGCTGCCTTTAATGAACACCTTTTCCATAAGCCCTTTGACGGCTACATGGTCACGACAACAGAAGTGAGTCCATGGGCCAGTGTGTTAGTAACAGCAGGAAAGGGAGCAGCAAGCCAGAACGTCTGAAAACAAGTCTTAAGAAGAAAAGCTTTGGTGAATTTCATGGATATAGATGACACCACGTACCTTTGCCGCTTTGCTTGCACATTCTGTGTTCGCAAAGCAATCCTTGTTTAAGGTTTTCATATAATACTGGGTGCTGTAGCAGATGTCTTGGACAGCAAACCCCTGAAACATGCTGATTCCTTTGAGAGTGAGATGACAGAAAACGAGAGACAGCATTGAGTTACAGAAACTAGATGAGCAGAAGCTAGCCAAGACGTGACGTCAAGACTACAGCTCTCTGGTCCAAAAGTCTAAAGCCTAAAAACAGATTTCAACTCATTATCTCCATATACAATATATCTAATATATAGGACGATAAGTGCCTCTACAATACCACAGTGGAAAACATATACAGATATAAAAGTGGTCTGGATTTATGTTCTAATTGAGATGTCAAAGGATGTCTTAAAGGGAGAATCGTAACTGCTCTAATTGATTTGTGTTGCAGCGAACTGCAGCGTAGCAGGGCTATTTTGGAAAGATGTAAATAATGTTGACAGCACCCACGATATAAGAACATTTTATCAGTCAAACAGACTGTTTAAAAAAAAAAATAAACATTTGAATACTTCTATGTAGGACCATCCGGTGAAAAAGATTTAGTTGTCAGAGCGTGGTTGTTGCATGGTATGAGGATCAGAGCATCTCCACAACAGAGATGTGAAGTCTTATATCAACAGGGAAAGTGGTTCTCCCGAGGTGACTGAGCCGTTTTGTTTTGGTTGTGGTCTAGCAGTTTACTGTGTTCTACAGGTGCCATGAATAAAACATTCAGACCTGTTAGAAGAGGCACCTTGGCCAGGGGGTCAGCTGTCCGAGTGCGGCTGGAGAATAGAGGAGCACCCCCGTGATGAGAAGTGTGCCGAATCACTGGCGTTTGATAGAAAAAGCTGCAGGGGCAAGATAGTGGGAGATTGGGTGCAGATTTAAAGCCCCATGATGCATATCCACAGGTAGGCTGCTACAGGGTAATACCCTTTGAGGATTACATCAATATTGGAGCTAAACATGTAATCATACACTGAGGCCGCGTACCGGATCCATCTGGATAACCTTCAGTCCCATCAGAGCAAATTTCCTTAGCTGGAATGAAGCTTCTTGAAATTATTCATAGGGGAAGCTGATGAACATCACAAAACATTTGAATTTAATCTCAGTATGCATGACTGAGGATGAATTTCCAAAACAAAACAGTGATTGTGCTGCTCGACGCTTTGCCCAGGATGGTGTGCAGATTCCCATGAACATGAAAATGCAGTGTAAAAACACCACTCTATTGTATTCTCATACGCCATGACCAGCTTAATCACCGAACCTGAGAATCAACAGAGTTTATTTAAAGCCCTCATCTCAGGCATGAAGTAAGCCGAATGGATTCAAGATACAATCCTGTAACTTTCGCTGTCACTTAATTGCAAGACTACTCCTTTGATTAACTCTGCGGCTTTCTCCCTCTCTCCCTGTCCCTCTGGGAAATAATGGGGGAGGGGGCCATGTAGGACATGACTGACAGCTCGCAGTTTATCAACAGCTGCCGAAAGCTCTTCCCCACCATAGCAGATGTTCTCTTAAGGATTAAATCTGCCTAAAAATGAGCAATACGAGATCCTCTCAATTACTCTTATTCTCGCTGCAGAAACTTGATTAACTAATTAAAAGTTTTTTCAGTGGCCAACATAAGCAATTATTGCATGCTTCGTCGATCGAGAGAGGAATGACATGCGGCAAAGGAGGAAGTGCGTTCCAGTATAACACAGAGTATGACTTTGGTTTGGATCAAGTCTGTGTGTGTCTCACTCTGGGTGAGGCAAAGGCTCTGCCAGCTGATGTGCAATGTATGCAGTACGTAAGGATATTTCAACACCAAGGCCACACTTTAAATTCCCCCTATGCTTTAGAAGTCTAGTGAAGGAGCTCCTGAATCACAAGGTAATCCTATCACCACAAGCCACCCCTGTCAAGACCCTCATATTTAAGTGAAGAGTCCCCCTTAAGACCACATCTAAGCGCTAGATTCAAAAACAGGTCGGAGAGGCACGGGGACCGAGGCTGTATTTGGAATCGCATAATAACGTACTATTCATACCAAGTATTAAGTCGAATGGTGCATGTAGTGCATTTTCTAGCCACGGTGTAGTTATTTTTTGACAATTTCCGTGTTCTTTTCTATCACTAACGTCACATGCGATCATATTGTAGGTGAGAAAACAGCTGTTTCAGTTCGACAGAAATTGAAATAAAAAAGTTTCACTAGTGCCTGCAGGGGAAGCTAGCAAGCCACACACAGTCAGAGCCACACAGGCCACTACAGCCGAGACTGCAGCAACATTTCTGTCTGGTGTATCATGTTATTTTCCATTATTAAAATGCTGCTTTTGGTAGACTTTACAAGATAATGTACGTAGTCAGATACAAATCCTCCTCCTCCTCCTCCTCCTCCTCCTCCTCCTGGCTCTTTTTGCTCCCTGTCTCCTCCTTTTCTGCTTCTTGTTAAAGTACTCTCTCCAAAGCTCCGTCCATCTTTGATCTTAATAGCTAAGTTACCTTAATAGACTCTTCTCACGGCAGACATTTCCACTTGTCAAAGCATGAAAAGCACAGGTGGAATTTATAACACCAATGATGGAAGCAATCGGTTTAGGTGAGCTATACGGGGCTCTGCTATTGTGCATGCTCACTCACTGACGCTGAGGACTTAATAGAATGGAGCCATTGTTATCAATCACACCTGCACTCATCCTGCTTTGACAAGTCTTCAAAAAAATACTAAAACACATGAAGCACATTAGAGTTCTCAGTTGTGATCATTGTTTGAGTATCCCGTGCATGTTTTTCCTCACGTAAACATCAAGCCGGTTTCTGAAACCTGGAATAACCTTGTCCTTGGCAGCCGGAGTGCCGTGGCCTGCAAACATGTTATCCAGGTTTCAGAACCTTCAATGCCAACGTGCTTAGGGACTTCCTCGACTTGAGTTATTTAGCAGAATGTTAAATGAAAGAGAAAGTCTGACACAAGTAGAGGGGGAGGCGGCTCGTATCCAAGTTGATTCAATCTCAACTGCTTAGCAATATTAAGATTTTTTTGTTTTAATGTAAGTCAGATTACATTAATGTGCGAATTCATTATAAAGTCCTGCATTCACAATTTTACTTGAGTCGAAGTGCAGGCGTATTAGCTGGAGAATGTAATTAATGTAGCGAATATTCAATATGCCAAACAGCTTCCTCTCAGAGTGTTATACTGGATTATTATTATTGATGCAGAATTTAAAATGGGCACTCCAGTGAATTAGCACTGGACTTACAAAAAAGATTGATTAAAAGAATAGTCCAAACTAAAACAGTGCAGTGGGACTGTTATAGCGCGAATATTAGGCCAGAGCAAGGATGGATCTGGATCCTACACTTCCCAATGTGCAACGAGCATCTCTTCTTTTTAAATTTGTAGTCTCCGAGCCCACCTCCATCAGGGTTACTTTGTCAGACTTGACAATGCTCCTCCAGCGCCACAGAAGACCTACTTTTTAGAGGCTGATTAGTACTCTCCATCATCACTAGTAAACTGACCTTTATATGTCAGCTCGGCGGAGGTTTCCGTTTAATGTTGTAGCTGGTGAAGATGGAGCTGATTTTAACTACTTAATATATTGTTGGGTAGTTCAATCTGTGCATCATGTTATATAAATCGTGAGATGTGTATGGAAATGAATAACAAGTAACTAGAGCTATTAGATAACTGTGTGATGGAGTAGGAGTATAACGAAGCAGAAAATGAACATATTGGTACTCACGTTTAAGTATCGCAAAACTGTACGCACTGGTGGACACAGGGGTGCCCCCATGTTCAAAAACGCGCAGTGAATGTGCCCTCTTGGATGCCCCTTTGATTGAAAAAAAAAATTATAAAGTGCCCTTTAGTGTGCCCTTCCAAAGGACAGAATGATGTAAAGTGTGCTCTCTTCACTATAATTATATCAAAACTTTCTGCTTGCTAGTGCCCCCTCACCTGCTGGTGCCTGTATGTAACTCTAAATGCAGCCTACTTACTTTCCAGCATTGCAGTGAAGGTAGTAGCTGGATGACGCTGCCACAGTACTGAAAAAACACGGACACTGTTAATAATCTTGTGTTGGGTCTATTAATGACAGCTTTCTGGTTTTCCATGTAAACGTTGTGTTCTGAAACCAGAATAGACTTAAAAACAGGATACTAATGTGAATGTAAATGTAGAGATGTGTGTGGACCTTTGCATGAGTTACACATGTGCTGAGTCAGAAGAAGATTTTTTATCACAGTAAGCAGTAACAGTATTGAAAACAGACTTAATGTGCTGAAAGCGAAAGTTATCAATATGCAGAATGGCCCATTTCAGAATAAAATATGTTATTAGATTATAATTATTTACGCATTAATTTAATGGTAATCACTGCCATATCGCAGCTGGTAAATGTGCAGCTAATGTTCATTTATTCATAAACTTTAGTATTATTCTTTATGTAGATACTGCCAGGCTTGTGATTTTGCCCTCGGGCGTCAATAAAGTTCTGATATATCATATATCACCTGTTCATATCTGCACATTAAGCTAAAGCTGGAGTAAAAACAACAATATTCCCCTGTAAATTGTTGTGGAGTCCAGTAGGTATAATTGTGCGGAATGGATTTTTATTTTTACTTAAGTGCAGTTTTTAATAAATGTACTTTCCAGTAATGCACAGGTGTAATTAAACCAGTGCTTCATCAGGCTTCACAAGATAAATGTTATTAGTGTTGACATGAGTAACCATAATAATAATAATAATAATAATAATAATAGTAATAATAATAATAACAACAATCAAAATGATAATGCAAACTTCTATAAAGTATTTCCGTAACTGAATAACCCAAATCAGTGGTTCCCAACCTTTTTTCCTTGAAGCCCCCCTTGCCTTTGTCCAAGACAAGCCAGGTCCCCCCAACCCCAAACCTCATTCACTAAAAGAATAAAATGATTAATTATAAACTTTTATAATTTAATTGTGGACCAAAAATATGTTTCAATTTGGATTATACAGAGTTTTGATTATCCAGCTGGGTGTGTTATTGGGATTGTATAAATTTAAACCTCTGGGGTCCAGGGTATAATTGGCCGGTTTTTGGCTATTTTTGATTTTGCCAATATATTTCACCTTACAAACTATCTACTTTGCCTTGTTTGGTGTCATTATTTTCAGCACAACCTCACATGTGTGGCTGTACAGTTATTTTTTTGAGCAGGAATATGGAGTAAGATCGCTGTAAAAAAGACGTGTCCATAATTCTAACATTCGTATTCGTGATGTTAAACTTTTGTGTGCAAATAAAAATGTTGTACACAAAATTCTACTGTCATATAGGCAAGTCTGAGAAATTGTTTGGGTTAGGATTATTTTTATGTGAGTATGAATCTAAAAGCTGTGAGTGCAAAGTCTTGTGAGCACGACTAACTTCTACGACTACGAAGTCTTCACTGTGAACACGAATTCAAGTTTTTGGGTACGAGTAGAAAAGTGTTGAAATGACGTCACATAGGTCACAGGCAGGTCACAGGGAAAAATAATCGAACCTCGATCACTCCAAATGGTGAGATTTACTGATACTGTAGCGGAACCAAAAGGTCCAAAAGACTGAAACCATCCGGTGCCCAGTGACGGAAAAGAAGGAAAGAAGAGGAAGACGTGAAGGAGATAGAGGTACATTAACGTCAAAGTGATAAAGAGAAAGGAAATTAATAGTTTAATGATCAAAGTTACCGTTGTTGGAGCAGAGTGTTAGCTTGCTAGCTTACTACGGACGATAGCAGCATTGTTTAATAATCAATAAATAGTTCGAGTCGACGTGTGTTAATGTTACTCCACCTTAAATTCATCAGGGACGTTTGGAAAGTTAACGTTAGGCCTGTTCAGGTGTTATTTTACAGGTGTCTTTCCTGCTTGTATGTCAGTTAAAATGCTAGTAGTTTTCCATCCCCTTTGCAATAGTGTAGTTGTAAGCCTGTGGTTTATTGTGTCACAGTATATGTTTGTTAAAGTTTACATCAGTGTTAAAGTGTATTACTGTTAATACTCCACATCTTAGCTTTCCCATATCATTCATAGGCGAATGAATATATATATCTATTTACATATGCACACTGCACTTGTACTCTGATTAGACTTAATTGTATTGCAATCACAATAAACTGAATGAATCTCATCACATGTTCATTATTAGTCTTATGTATAGCACACATCAAGCATCTGTTTTTGTTTTTGTTTTTTTATTAAAATGTAACATGCAGTGGTCACATATACTTCTCTTCTCTCTTCAGATGCAGTTTTAAAATATTTCACCACCAGCCCAGTGACACAACATCAGGTGCTCCTGTCCCTCTACCTTAGCACAGCAGAGTGACACAGCATTAGGACTAAAGGCTGGACCAATAGACCTGCTGACTGGACATCTCTTCTCACTAGTTCACAGAGGACCAGTTCAAATAAAAAAGCAGTTACGCATTTTCCAAAAACAAAGATGGGAGAGTGTCAACATGACTTTTGTAACAGAGTCTTAGTCTATGCTGAAAAAATCAAAAGAAACTGGCTGATGTACTCAAACAGAAATATAGCTTGCACTGCTTCTGCTGCTAAATGTTTTCTCCAAAAGAATACAGACTTAATAAGGAAGGACTGGAAACATGCAAGCCACTTGCTGAAGGTTCAGTAGCACAATACCCACATGGCAACATGGAGGAGTTGGAGGTCGTTTTGCAAAGCGGCTGACAATAGATAAGAGAGAGACGGCACTCTGAGGCTGAGAAATAATATGTTTGTGCAATGCCTTATTTATATTGTATTTTTATCACTTGTTTCTTTCTTCGGTTTTTATTTGGTGTGATATTTTTGACTTAAAATAAATAAAATCTTGAATACATACAAGCAGTTTCTGTGTGAGTGTATGAACATTGATTGTGAAATTGACGGCTAAGATCTTGCCTTGGGCACCAAATTACTCAGGGCCGGCACTGTGGGTGGAGCTGCCAGCTCAGGTGAAGCATCACAGGTAAAGTCAATAACGTATATATCCAATATTTATTTCATAAAATTGTACCATTTCAAATAATATACAGTTCATGGACTTACAGACTTACTGCTTTAGCTTGCAAGCTAAATTGCAAGACATAAATCTGTCCATATAAGTCCGGTTTCTGTTCCTCTTTGCTAACCCTCCTCTCGCTCATGTGCATTTGTCTACAAGGAAGCCAGCGGGAAATCAATCAGTGGATCGATGATTATCATACACACATTATGACGTGTATATTGTGTAGTCGTATCTGTCATAAACAAGAGATTACGGGTTACGGGGCGCGTTTGTCGTGGTGCTGCAGAGACGAGAGCTGGGACACCGGGTCGGAGGCTCCATTCTCCATGTAACAAGTTACAAGTCGTTAATTTAACCAGCACTATTACTCTGAAGCTGTTTAATTAATGCAAAAATTAACCATAAGGCAAATGTCCCGCATAGTTCATTTTTAGCCTCTTTCCATCTGTGCTCCTCTGATCAGAGCGGCGTCTATAGCAACTGTCTGCTTTACAGAAATTGACACAATTTATCGATAAAGTTGTATTTTGATCAACATTATGTCTCATATTAATTATTTCATATTCTGCAGGTCAGTGCTAATTAACTAGCACAAGCCAACTTCTAATGCTAGTAATAGTAGCACTAATTTCGCGTCATCTACATGTCGTTAGCTTGCAAGCAGCAAAGTCTGTAAGTCCATGAACTGCATATTATTTTAAATAGTACAATTTTATGAATAAATACTGGACATACACGTTATTGACTTTACCTGTGATGCTTCACCTAAGCTTTTTCCCTGTGACCTGCCTGTGACCTACGTGACGTCATTTCAACACTTTTCTACTCGTACCCAAAAACTTGAATTCGTGTTTACAGTGAAGACTTCGTGGTCGTGGAAATTAGTCGTGCTCACAAGACTTTGCACTCACAGCTTTTAGATTCATACTCACATAACAACAATCCTAACCCAAACAATTTCTCAGACTTGCGTATATGACAGTAGAATTTTGTGTACAACAATTTTATTTGCACACAAATATTTAACATTACGAATACGAATGTTAGAATCATGGACACGTCTTTTTGACAGGGATCTTACTCCATACAGGAAAGAGTTAGATTTTTTTACTGTGAAAACCACAAATATGTTTAATGAACCATTTTAATGACTTAAAATGCAAATATAAATTGTTTTTTGCTAAATTTGTGCATATGTTTTTTTAAATTTACAAAGTTATATTTAACTATTTACATTTAAATGCAGTCAATGCCTCAGGCTCAGGTCTCCCTCAGCTCCTTCCAGCTCAATGAAGAGCTGCACTGCCTGCTCCACATTCAGCAGTCTCCTCATTGTTTTGACTCATTAAACAAAAAAAAACAACTACACTAAACACTAAACACACTACACCAAACACTACATAATACATTAACTATACACTCCAAACAAGCTAAATGTCACAAATCACTGAACTCTCAAAGCTTGCTACCTCTATCGCTGTCTCTATCACCGTCACTGTCGCTGTCACTCTTTCGCCACCGTTCCTCCCACAACTTCCCCCTGTTCCTAAGCAACCAAATTAAGTGCTTCGCCATATAATTTTGTGATTGGCTGGTGTGGTGCCTTTTTCCACCAATAGGAAAGGGTGTTTTTTGCTTGCAAACACTATTGCTTGCAGACACTTTCGTGAGGAAAAAAAAAAAGCATGGCGGACATTATTCATCGTGAGTCCGGTTTTACTTGCCCTATCAACACAATTTAAAAACTGGTAGTTTGAATGCCGCACCAAAACATAAGTCGGAACCCAGACTCAACAGATGCTTACGTCTTACTGCTACATCCGTCTTAAATTGGTTACGTGATTTGGACGTGCCAGCACTCATTAATTTGCACAAATATAATTTTGGTAACCTCAGAGCAGACAAAGTTGTGTGCACCCCCTGTGATCTCTGGGGACTCTGGGTTGGGAACCACTGACCTAAATAAAGCAAAAATACAAAAATACCAAGAACACCTTTTTTGTTTTTTTTCAGTTGACCTGGTCATAATCTGTAGACATGTGCAAATGTTAATGATGGATCACAAAAAGACACTTAATCATTTTCTGTGCTGTAAAGTTCATGTGTCACTGCCTTAAACTGACTTTAGTCGCTGGGAGAAAAATGAATGAGGATGGACAGTGTGGAGACTTAGATATATCGTCTGTGGGATCTATCAGGCAGGCAAAACAGAGTCAACTGAGCTTCAGAATACATTTGTATCAAGAGTTTCTCTCTAAGATAAATTTTTATGCTAATATATCAAAATCATTCTAATGGCCAAAATGTAAATGTTCTCTGAGAGAAGCTGAACAGCTTTCGCCCGGGGCAACACACTGTACTGTATTTTGCAGCAACAGCAGAAATCACACCTCTAACTTTTTAATTACACCCTTGAGAAGCGCAGTTGACCTGTACGGTGATGTCTGCCCGTCTCCGCGTGGGCTTCCCAAGCCAACCTTGGGTCATCCTGTCCAGCCCAGACCCTTGAGATCTTCTCCTCAATGAGGCCTGGAGTGCTGATGGAGTCTAGAGGTGTGACCCATGAAGTGGTCCACCATTCCCTTTGCTCGCAACAGAGGACCCACTCCTCCTCTAATTTAATCCTCTGAGCTTTGAGACTGAAGTGGACGCATTACACACACACACACACATGTGCACACACATACTGCTTTTTTGTGGCATTGAGTGAACTATATAGTGTATAGAGATGTTTTTCCGCTCATTTGAATTTGAAAAATCATCTGGTACTCATTTTTTTTTATCTTTTCATTGCTATGTCTCAGATATGAATGTAATATTTTCGAGGTTACGTGATGTGTCATACTAGAATAAGAAACAGGCTGTTTTTCCCCTCAATATCCTGTTCCTGTCAGTATTCATCTCTTGTAAATGATCATGAGGGCGACTGTGCATGGATTTACAATATGCAGAGTTATATGGGTGTTTGTGTATGCCTGCATGCATTAGCATTACTTTTGTATCTGCGGATAAATCCAGGCTCTCACCTTTGTCTATGCGTGCCATGTCATGCATGCGACTGTGTGTTTATGTACCAGACCAAGCCTATTTGCATCCAACTTTTACTGCCATTCAAATCATTTATTCACCTCCCGGCCTACAGCACGGCTCCTGGCCCGCAGCTTTGTACCAGCAGCTGGGTAGCACAGCCTTCCCCAGGCTTCCCCCGCAATCTCGCGCTCTTTATCATGCATGGCACACCGCTGGACTACTGCAGGCACAGAACACTTCATCACCACAGCCTGCAGAGAGAAGCAGAGACAGACAGGAAGATGGGCTCAGGGTTCAAGAAGACCCCTATTAGGATGGGATATCCCATAGGCTGGCTCAGCTCTGAGCTTTTTTTTGCCCCACTTTCAAATATAAGTATGGGGTAAAATAGAATGTCAGTGTTTTAAGATTATCGGCAAATTGCTTGGTGATAAGGTTACAGATCAACTTCATTTTAATTCACTCAAACCAGCAGGCGTTTCCCTCCTTAAAATCCAGCCCGAGGGTATATCTGCAGCTAACAGCCTTGTGGAGTGGTTTCAGCGCACAAATCTGTCAGAGGACATCTCCGCTGAGAAAAAAAATGTTGAGTTGAGACAGAGGGGAGCGGAGGAGGGAGACTGTTTCCTGGTGTCAGCTCTAACTGGGCTGGGACTATTCAAGCTTCTCTCAGGTACACTGATATCATCCCTGACTGCCTGCTGTGGAGAGAAACAGTTGCTCCGAGGTGTCAGCTTTAAGTGGGTAGGGGAGTTTTGTCACCGATCAGCTATCAGCATCTCACAGTGACTCTTCACTGAGGTGTTCTCTGAGCCCACTGGAGGTGGATCCCTGCTACCCCTCCCTCCCTCTATTTTTATTTCTCTTCCTTTCATCGTCGTCTCCCTCCCTGCCTTTATTTCCTTCCTTTTCAATGTTTCCTCTCCTCTCTCAGGAGAGTGAATAATCTCTTTCAGTATCATGGATAATGGCCGCCCTCCATAACAGAGCTGTCTCTCCAATTCATCAGGTCTGACCTTCAGAGTGCATCTTGATGAGTGCTGAAGGTAATGACACCGCTCTTCTCCGAGGCACCCTGTATAAGAAAAACACCCCGAGTGGTTAAAGGCTATAATCAAATCAACTTTGCATCTAGTGTGATTGTTTATCTGATATGATTTTGTCTATGATGTATTGACTATTTCTTCATTAGGAGTTATGATATGATGCCACATACTCTCTACCCTCTCACTGAATTTTTATGGCATCAATTCCACCGCAAAGTCCTTGAGAGCGCTTTGAAATCTAACAAAGCAGCAAAATTAATTTGTCCATGTTTTTCAAGATGTATATATTAAAGGGTTAGTGCGTCCCTGCAGGCGTGGAGACTGGAGAGAAAAGTGTCGGCTGTGTCGCAGTGAAGGCTGATCTCTATAGAGACGCCTCTATTGTCTGTCTGTACGTCTGTTCTGCTCTCTGCCAAGCCGGCGCAGAGACAGAAGCATGAGCAGAGTCGCTGCCTCATAAAGGACACTCTCTATCCGCTCCTGGTTCTGGGCTGCCGTTCAACCGTAGGCAGACTGCTTCCTGCATGTGTGGGCAGAACAACTCTATATCATCTGTTGGTTTGAATAGACAGCCCTTTGTAGAGCGGCTTAGTGTATGTTTGTCACAGACCCAGCCAACACATGTTTGACAGTGATCAAATATTTGTGGTGTGTGTGGAACCTCCTACTCAAAGCAGTGAAGGGCAGCTCCATCAAATCAATAGGTATCAGCTTTAAGGGATGAAGATGATGATAAATGGGTGGGGAGAAATTGATGAGAAATGGCCTGTTGTCTCACGGCTGTGTTCACCACTTTTCTCGGAGGGTGCACACACACTAGCGCAGCAGCACATTCACCTTTTAGCATTTCAAATTTTTTAAACCCTGATTAGCTGGGGCCTTAATTACTGAGGCAGGATTATTCTGGTGCATAAGTAGTCAGGCTTAATAGTAAGCAGCATGATAGTTTGTCACCGTGTTAGTGCACATGTCCATCTCTGGCAGTGATGAATCATGTCTTCCTCCAGAATGATCGCTGATGGTGCAGACAGGAGTCTTCTATCTCTGAGCTAATGAAACCATCCTGACACATCATTCTCCCAACACTAACTTTTATCTCCTGTCCTCCTGCAGACTGCAGTAAAATCACCATTATTCTTTCTATGAGTGCGGCTCTCTGTGCGCGTGTGTTTGTGTGTGTTTATGCCTATTGCCTATGTATGCGTGAACAGCCCCGGCTATTCATCAAGATGTCACCTGTAATGGCTGCTAAATTAACCATGTGTTTCGGGGAGCAAAGCTGGCTTGATAAATCTCTCTGTGGCAGGAGGTGTGTGTGGTCCACTCCCATCCACCTCTACGGTGACCTTTCTCAGGTGAGGAATCCTCTGCTAACTGGATTTCCTATACAGCATCTCCACAGAAAAGATGTTTTAACGGATGGCCAGTTGATAAACTGCACGGATCCGGAGAGCCAAAGAGAAAACAGATCTTCCTGGTTCTCTTCCAGAAGTAAGACAAACTAATTCCAAATTTCATTGGCGTTTGTAAGTAACTAAAAATGGAGTCCTCCAACTTGGTCTCGTTCAACAATGCTTTGTACTGTTTTAGTTCAGGTGACAGTTTGAGAAGGAGGACATTAAATCACGGTCAGCAACAAAAATGTCCAAGACCTTTTTCTGTCACGGTACTCTGTGACCAGGCAACGTCATATTGCTATTTCTCTTGCTTTATCTAAACAGGGACTGTACATAAACATGAAAAACATTTAATATAATTTATTTTAAAAAATCACATTATGCTCAAATTATTCTGCTGCAGTCATGCATGTTGGAAAAGCTCTGTTTTAGCTCCTGTCTCTTTAAGGCCCACCCTCCTGACCACCCAGTCTGCTCTGATTGGTCAGCTCACACACGCCTGAGCCAGCAACGCTAACAACAATAGAGCAGCTGGCTTAAATAAATAATTAATTCTTATGTGCCTAACTAGCTGCTAGCTACAAATGAGGCAAATGTGTGACATGGTGACATAATGTTGCCATAGTAATGCTATAACTGTAAAATTAAAATGATAACTAAAAATAAATTACATGGACAGTATTTTTGTAAAGCTCAAGACTGTTGATAAACATCTCCAGATTGACAGACTGAGGCCAGTTGAGCAGCCAGCTGTGGACAGAGGGACGTAGATGCAGATATGGCAGAAAATGTTGGAAAACATTTTTAGAAGATCAATTATTATTTTGATGTTTTTACAGAGGATCACACAAATTAGTTTCACATGATTAACATGATTTCACAATTCAAACTCGAAGCAAGTTTGACATAAAAACAAACAACAAAACGCAGATAAACAGAATAAATGTGAGTCCCAGTCATCCTCAGCTCTGTCAAGCATTTTAGCACCTTTCAGCTTACTATTATGATTTCATGGCTTGCGATTTTAAAATCTGTTGAAGTTGTGATGAATGTTTGAGCATGATTCTGTGACATCACACGTTTCTAAGCTAATCACGGTCCAACATTTAAAAGTGTGATGTGGTAACTCGAGTGCACACACACTGAGAATGAACTCACACGCAGCCACAGTGATTCATAGTCATAGACTCTGGGTTTTCAGTGGGGGAGCAGATATAATTTAAAGACTTTTTAACTAGTTAGAACCACGGTTTCAGAAAAACTGGGATGCTGTATAAAACATAAATAAAACAGATTGTGATGAATTGCTAATCCTTCCTGACATATACTCAATTGAAAACAGTTAGAAAAAACTAAATATTTTATGTTTCACCTCATAAACCTCATTGATTTTTGTAAATATATGCTTATTCTGAATTTGATACCAGCAACACAATTCAAACAAGTTGGGACAGGAGCAGCAAAACATTTGGAGAGTTGTGAATGCTTAAAAATAAACACTGTTAGGAACATTTGACAGGTAAACAGGTTCACTTGTGACAGGTGATAGTGTCATGACTGAGTATGAAAGGGGGCATCCTCCAAAGGCTCAGATGCTTGCGGGGTTCAACACTCCGCAACAACACATGAGTGTAAAAGAGACATTATTACATGGGCCTGAGAACACTTTGTAAAACTGTTATCATTTAATACAGTTTGAATGCAAATGACTGCATCCTGTGTTCATTGAGTTTTTGCACACTGTCCCAACCTTTTTGGAATCAGTCATTTAACTGAACTAATAAATAAATAAATAAATCAGACATCAAACATTACTCCAAGCAGAGTATTTTCATATGTCATAAAAGCATTGCCATATCCAGCAGGCATCTGTTTTCAGTGAAAAGGCTCAGATAAACTGACTGTATGTGACCTATCCAGGAAAATAATGATGCTTTAAAGCAACATTATGTTACTATTTTACTAATATGTTACTATTTTTCTTTGTTTTAAATAACAGCTTCAAAATCAGTTTAAAGGCCATATTAGTAAGAAAGGTAGATTTTTGAGTGTCATTCCCAACTTGTCAAATAATGACGCTCTGGGTTTCCCAACCTGTCAAAAACTGATGCTTTGAGATTGTAGGACAGGCCAACTGCAGTAGATGAGATCGGCCACACGTCACCACCCTGTCTCCAGAACTAACCATGCCCCCTTTTGGCTGAAAACAAACGCTGTGAAAGTGCTGGCGCAAGATTGAAAACTGCTAGTAGTGACATGTCAAAAAGCTGTGTTGCATTTTTCACATCAAACAATAAAAAAATCCCAAAAGGTTATGATTTTATCACTACCCCAATGAATGAAGGGCAGCGAAGGAGGAGATCTGAGGCGTCAGGTCGTCCACAGAGAGGATGAAAATTGTAATCCTTGATACCTGGGGCCAGTCGATACGTGTCTGTCTGTGTCAAACACTTCATCACAGGTTAGTTAATGATGTCACTGAGTGAATGACATGATTGCTGACTGTGTCTGTAGATCGAAGTGAATCAAAAAGGCGCCATTGTAAAGTTACAACTACAGTTTTTACTGTGAAAAAAAAACAAGGCTTAACCTTAAAACACCTGCTTTTAGAATGGAGTTTGTTTTACAGCAGCAGAGGGTATTTTAATGTTAATAATACACATAAATGGAGTTGACCTACTTTCCGATATTGAACCTTTTAAAAAGCAAAAAGGGGCATTGGGAGTGGAAATAAACCGACCTGTTTCCACCAGCGATGTTATCACTTTATCAGGTCCAGCTTAAAATCTCTGGTCTGCTCTCCACTCGCTGCCAGATTGTTTTCGACTCCATAACGTGGTGCATGGCTGACTTGCTTGTATCTCTCTGTGACTTTTTCGCCTGCGTGTGCTTTTGCTCTTTGTCCTTTCTAACCTCAGTTCTTCACATCCTCTCCAGTGTTGCTCTACCTCCAAGCCCTAGCTCCACAAGCCACCCTGCCACCCAGCCTCCACTCAGCTTTCGGACCTTCCGTGCCCCATTCCACTAGCATCTCCTCTCGAGCCACAGCTGAAGTTGCGGTGAGCACAGCTACCAAGCCAGCTGACCGACAGCCTGAGCCTACACCGGTGTCTCCGCCTCCTGTTTTCCTGCTGAGGCGCTGCCGACTCTGTTGTGAGGCCCTCAACTCCACATGCTACCACAGCACAAAGCCAGTGACTACTACTTCTGCACTCCACTTGAGTTTGTTTCATAAATTCCTTTAAACCTTTCCCCTGTCTGGTTGTCCGCTTTTGGGTCCTGCTACAAACACCTTTTCGTCACACAATAGTCACATCCAACAGATTATAAAACAACTTAAAGAGTCTTAATGACAGAAAAGATTAAAGATGACCTGGACATTTAATAAGGTAGTTGTGTGCGTCAGGTTCGTCCTCTTTGATGGAGACTGGGACTGAAAGGGACACTCATCATCCACTATTTCTTTCTTTTCTATGTAACGCCGCTGATCATAGATCATATGATCAATATGAGATAATATAAATGCTTACCTGACTGGTGATAGTGATTTAGATCCTAGGACCTTAAAAGACATGGTTTTCCTTCTTTATGCTGTTAGTTTAGCAGAGTTGTTAGAATTTGTATTGATCGCCATTCAAAAAAGTTGGCCATTCGGCGTGCTGACTCGGCTCAGACCACTGCTGGGCCTCAGCTGCCTCTACGGACATCATGACAGAAGGGAAGAAACTGAAGAGGACATTGATGAAAGAAGCTAAGAGGTGAAAAAGAGACCTTGACCAAGCGAGGGGCAAGAGAAAAGAGAACATTTCAGACTTGTTTTTTTTTCGTTGTTGACAGCTTTGCTAAACTTCATTTCAATGCAGTTTCAGGGCTGCAGTTCTGGGACCCTTTTATAATGTGACCCAAGGCAGCAAAACAATGTAAAACTGATTCGAGTGGCTGACAGTTAATGTGTGGTAATGTCAAACAGTCAACACAGTTGAAATAATATGATTATTTTAATCACAATAAGTGTGAAACAAGCATTTACACAGAGCAGCAGGCTGCTGCTGAAATAATGTAGCTGACAGACATATTTTGTCAGCTAGAAGGAAATATCATAGTCAACTACACAACATCATTCAGTCAACTCTTATCTGATGTAGATGTGCTGTTCGGCTGGCTAAAATTGCGCTGTGTTTTTTTTTAACACTAAACAAGAAGGTTAACTAACTTTTTAATTTGAATTAATCTGTACTTAGAAAAACCTGAGTTGTTTTTTTGCATTCTTGCTATATCTAGCTAAATACTATGTTGGTGGACAAACTACGGGTCCTTGAACTGTAATTCTGAGCTTGCTGCCTCCTCTAATGCAGGGCTCCAATGTACAAGGTAATTTATTGAGCAATAAACAACACAGGGGTGAATAAGGAAATGGAAGTTTGTAAACGTCATGCTACACATATTACAGAACATATAAACAGTTATTTTATATACATAATCACAAAATGCATCTTTTGAATCTGCGTCAGGGAGTATGAAAGCAGCAGCAACAAGATGGTGATGATGATGTGGTCGAATCTTCACATCAAAAGTCCCATATCTGGGAACCACCACATCGACTGTCTATAGACAGCATGTCTATGTTAATACACCTCTCCTTATCCAGCGGTAGTCCTGCACTCTGTCAACTCCCAGCATGAGTCCCATTTTGTTAATGTCCTTTTCCTGTGTCCAGATATTAGCCAGGAGCAGCCTTAATCCAAGACGGCCTAGCATGGCTCTTATTCCAACTCTCTTGGAGCGGGTCCAAACGTTCAGGTTGGCTGCTCGAGAAGACACCGCAGGCCGCGATGGTCTCAAAGTCTGCTGCTCTTAATCCCAAACAATGGATCAAAACAACAGATCCTCTCAATTGATGGCGACAGTCTTTCTGCAATCGGCAGTACGATCAGCAATAAAGCGGAACATTTTTTGCATAATTTAAAGGAGCTACCGACTGCTGTATCTTCACGCATTACAGTTGCCAGTTGGAGGAACCTGACATTGTGGTGTTTGGTTGTCAACCAAGTTGTCAGCTCGCTAATTTTTGTTCATAAGTCATGTCAGCCCTTTTCTATGTAAGTTTAGATGGTAGCATGTTATAGTCAGGTGCTATAGACTGTGGTTCAGGTGAGCTTTGTGTGCTGTTACTGTTCTGAGTTTTATGCCACGCTTTTGCACGGTGTGACAGCTGAGCATGCATGTTTTCTTAAAGACATTTGAGTATTAAAGTCATAACATTGTTATGATGTGCTGAGATTTGTATTCACGAAAGTTGTGCTGCGGCCAGAAACTCTCACAAAATACAATTTACCACATAATGTTGCTTCAAGACAACATGGGGGAACATTACGGCTAAGCGAAGAGCGACTGATGTATTACATTCTATGTACGCTGATCTACTGGTACCATCTGCAGTCTTGTGCATGCGACCAAATTGTTTGCCTAAAGAACAAATCATTGCTTTTAACTTTGTTCATATTAAATAAGCAAGTGCTGTGCAGGAAATTTGAAAACATGACTTCCTCCCTCTTATCTTCCAACCAATTTCATTTAATATCCAAACGAACAGATAGTCATTTATCTGTGAATATGGATAATAAATCCGTGGAACATGTTCCATTTTCGAAAAGCAGATGTAAGAAACCATTAATGCGAGATTGCATTGAGTTACAGAGGCTAGTAAAACAGCTGCTAGCCTGGAGATGACGTCAAGAGGCCGGGGCTCTTTGCTGGTTTTAATGCTGTTTTTGTCTGCTCATATGTGAAGTATGAGTGATAGGTCCGACATGTTGCGAGCGTCTTTACAGAGCACCCAGTGGTGTGTGCTGAATAAAATATGACAGAGAAAAAACACCATTCAAATGTTGTAAGAGGAGTAAAAAGGGGTCGGAGGAGTGCGCCGTAATGATTTTTTGGCACTGCCTCAGAAAAAAAATGGGGGATTTTTAGTCAAAGGAAAAATAAAACAACAGAGAGGGCCTGTAACAGAGAGGAAAAAACACAACAAAAGGAGCAGTATCCTGGGGTGCAGATTGATTCCTATCAGCTGGTAAATAGACAGTGACCTGCGGGGAGAGCTTATCTTGGCTCATGCTCTATCTCCCCTACATTTTGATCCCACTGCTGTAGGGTCTGGACTGGGTTGGGAGGATCCGGGGACGAGGAGTTGGCTGGATGGATAGATGCATGATGAATGGATAGCTTTGTGAGGAGATGGAGAGAGATGGATGAAAGAAGTGGAGTGAGGTTGAAGGAAAGGAAAACAGGGTGAGGGAGGCAGGCGGGAGAACAAAAAAAAAAGTCTGATTGATAGGCAACGGAGTGGGGGAACATCAGGAGAGAGGGACGGCGCGAGGGGGGAAGAGCGTCCCTCCGCAGAGTTATCAGGGCATGATCAGCAGATGGGAGGGCAGGCAGAGAGGAATGAGAGGGACAGCTGGAGAGATGGAGGAGATAAAGCAGAGATAGGAGAAGGGGGGGGGGATGCAGAACAGAAGCATGGAGACTGGCCAGCACGTAAAAAGGGAAATAAAAGATGAAAACGGGAGAGCGAGGATGTGGAGAAACAAAGAGAGTGGATGCTGACAGAGGAGAGGATGATAAAGTGTTCATGTAAACAAGGCTGGTGCGGTCACTGCAGCGTGGTGGGATGCGCAGGCACGTACTGTATTTTCACATGACCGGTCAAATGGTCAGCGGGATGAGAAGGTGGAGTAGAGGATGAAACTGTGTTTTAGCGGGTCTAAAAAGAGCCACAGGCACCCGATAATGGCAGTTTTTGCCCGCTCCTGGACAAGTTGACTGGATTTTTCCGGCCTCTCCCTTTATAGTAATTAGCACGATCGAGATCAGTGCTGATTCACTCATCCTGACCTTCCCTCCCAGCTCATTACTCCTTCACAAGTAGATCCAGTTCACCGTCAATTAACTAACTTTTAATGAAGGGAAGGGCTGTTGAGCAAGACCTACAACGGTTCTGATGGTAATGTAACACGCCACTACCTTTTAATGACTACCTGCAAGCTTAGCCCAAGAATACAGTTTCAAGAAGAAGGCAATAAGAATTGGGAAGGGCTGTCCTGGCACAGGAAAAAAAGAAAGCTCCTGGGTGTCATATACTGATGGCGTAACGAGCAGAGGACAATGCTGTGCAGGTGTCCCATGCATTTTGTCATTCACTTTTCAGATTGGAGACACCCAATCCGTGACCTTTCTGCTTGTATGTTCCTTTCGTGCCCGTGTCGCTTGTAGATCTTGTACTTTTTGTGAGATCACAGCGCACGTTTAATTATCCTTTTAATTGGCCAGAACCTGCAACTTCTAATGCTCACGCTGTTCTGAATAAATGACTGCCCACAACTTGGCTGCTCACAGCGAACACGGAGCATGAAAAACCGAGTTGGTTTTGTCGGATGGAGTTTATTGAAACAAGACGACTGCATCCCTAACGATGTTGAAAAAAGAGAGAGAGGCAGTGTTCGAATACATTGTGCTTTTCTCAAATATTGAGATAGACAGAGGCACCCTTCAGCGTCTGTGTGCGACGCCCTGCCGACAGCCTTTTATGCCAGAAAGCCTCTCAAACATGTGATAAATACTGTGAAACAGTCGCAGTTTAGTTAGATTTAGTAGGCACAAAACCTACTTGGTTAGGTTCATGGGAGGCTCACTGATGTTATGTTTTAGTGGGAATTGAACTCCTAGTCACCTGGGTGAAGGTTCTTTGTGCAACTCCACCACAGTTGAGAATTTGTCACTCTGTAATGGGAGTGTCGTATTGCCGTGAGTGGGCTTACACTGCAGTTATAGAAAGCCCTTAGTGTTTCATTCAGGCGATAAAGCACAAGGAATCCTTTTGTCTGTATGATCAGTATTTGATGACCCGGGCCAGCAACTCTACTTTGAATGGAGAGCAAGTCAGTAAAAAAAAACAAAAGTTTCAACAAGAAAAAACAATGGATCTACAGATGGCTGAAAGACACACAGTATGGTTTTTTTTTTATATCACAGCACAGTCTACAAGACTACAGTTTGAGCCACAGCAAATACTGTATTACTCCGAGATTATTAAAACAAGCTCACCACAGTTTATAAAATAACTTTTGACAGCGGCCATATGGAATCGGACCGTGGAACCGCTCAAATGGCGAAGACAGCCAACCAAAATTGTTCTGACACGCCAGAAATCCAGCAGACCGGCTGAAAGCCAGATTGTATATTGTTCGAGAAATTAATCAGCTGTTAACCCCTCAGCGTAGGCGACAAATGACGAGAGACCGTGCAGAAATTCCACATCAATCTAAAATTAGTCAGTGACGACAAATGTGGGGTTAAAATCAGTCCGTCTGGCTAAACCAACATCACCAGAAAAGGACGTTAATATTGGACATCTTTATGAACTGGTGTTGGTCACTTTTTTGAAGGTCTCATCTTCATATTGGACTCATTTTACTCTACACATTTTTACTCTGTCTTGTTTCGCTTTAGGAAAAGAGGACTCTGAATTTTAGTTCAAGACCATGACTGCAGGAAAATCACTACATCATAGCATTGTTTGAATGTATGAGAGTCACAAGTTAGTGTTGAATAAAAAAATGTTAAGTTAATTTCAGCTATGACTTAGTTAGGTGGTCTGGCGCCAACACCGCTACAAACCTGGGATCACTCTCAAGTAGGTTTCTTATATAAACGGTACTGATAATGAAAACTTGTTTAATCATGGTCAGCATTACGCATTAAAACACTAAAGAAAGGGCAAACATTAATGATAGAGTTACAGACATATACTAGAGGCATTTCACTGTCTGTTACATTTGTTGAAAATCTCTTAACATCCTGATAGCGATCAATTAATGCTCGATGAAAGTCTGACCGTCTACAACCCCAGCACTGGAATTATATCTGAACCATGACACGCAGAATTTGTTCAATATGGTTGTAATTCACTGGGATACTGAGCTGGACTCAGTGTGACCAGCTATATGTATCACCTTAGTGACATATTGGTTGCACAGTATTCATGGCAGTTTTGCTACAGAGCTGTAGAGATAGTGATGTAGTAGTAGAAGCAGTCGAATCACTTGCGGATGTTGAAAATCAGGTTTCGAAAGGTGTTCGCCAGTGTGTATAAAAACAATATTTTGAGCTTGTACTGCTTGGTTTCCATCTGCCATCCAAAATTGAATCAGCAGAGTTTGTGCAAACGCTATTTTTTTTACATCTTACCTAGAAACAAACTTTATAAACAATGTTTTCACACGGATATCCCACTGGAGGGGTGGAATTACTGTGAAGGGGAAGCACAAAGTATTTTCTTCATTCTTGCATTGTGTGCAATTTCTTATCAAAGTATCTGTGCCCATACAGTTGTTTCTTGAACTGATCGATCATCAAGATGGTCCCCATGATGAAGTAAAGACATATCTTCTAGTGGGGCCTCATTATGCTGTTCAGCAAGTCGTTTTAGCTGTTTTGACAGTTCGGTTTAAAGTCTGAAGCTTACTTGGTTAACAGCGCGCACAGAGTAAAAAGAAGCGAACTCGATCTTTCATACTTGAGCTCGAATGCTTCTCCTGTCATCAGCGGAGATAGTGGATGTACTGTTGGAGAACACTTAGATTGGTTGGCTGGTCTTCTTGGCTGGTATTTTGCTCAAAATCCATTACCCATTTGGTGGAGGCAGACGAGTAGAACAAGGACAGGAGGCAAGCTCGAGTGAGTCAGACACCCAAGGCTTTTTGCCGTAACTAGTTAAAGCAGTGTGTGTTATTTGTTGCAAGACACATAATCTGAGAGCAAAGTGAACACATTTCATTTGATGGACAGTCATTCGAAGAGTCAGTAGGAACGCAATTCATACATTCTTGACGTGTCAGTCCCAGTGGAAAGCAAGCGCTGGCATCTCACTTAATTACACAAAACCAAACGCTATGTTTTTTTTGGGAATAACAAGTTGACCCTCGGCTTTGAGAAGAACTTCTTAAGGGTTTGTTGATTTGTTGTTGCTTAATCAAAGACCGAATTGGAGACACTATCAGAACACAAAAAATAAATACAAAGTTGCTGTACGAATAAGCAGTGAAATCTAATCTTTTGGAGATGATACATGCCTTTCACCCAGTATAATTGCAAAGTTCATTAAAGGTTTGTGAGCGATGAAGAGAAACTCTTTTAACGTTATTAATTGAATAGGCAGAGAGAAAACTTCAACGTGCACACGTGATACAACCTACGAAGAACATCTGGTGCCGGTAAAAGTTTAATCTTTTCTGGCTTTTCTCAGCCTCATTGCATAGTATGAAAATCAATTGGAGAGAGCCCAGTTTACCTAAGAGATTAAAGAATAATGTTTATATTCCAGGCAATTCACTCTACTGGCAAACTAACAAACAATGCATAAATGATCCCAGTTATCCTCATGCAGAGCAGATGGCAGCTAAGAGGCTGGACTGAGGTTATCTCAGGATAAATATGATTGGAGGTAAATGTTTAATAGACTGCCGTACTGTATATCCGTGCTCATTGAGTATTTAGGCTAAATTCTTCGTACAAATAGATTTGGGATCTGATAATGTCACTCTGCACCTGCTGCACAGGTAGACAATTATTTCCGTGCTCACATGAAGGAGAGATTGTCTGCTCCGTTTGAAGGGTTGGTGGAGGGCAAAAATCATCAGCATGCAACGCAGAGTAAAATATGTTTGCCAAGATTTGTTTTTTTTTTTTCCCCTGCCTCCATTACACCCTTAACCTTGACCTCAGCTCTTCATCTTTCTTTCAGCAATTTCCAAACTTTGAAGCTTTGACCTTTGTAAATATTCATAAACAAAATAAAATATTTGAACGGCGCAGAGAGTTAGAAACAAGCAAGTTTGGGGGCAGTGTGTTGCGAGGCGAGGTTGTTGTGCGCCGCTCTCAAACTCTCTGCCTCGACTTACGCGTCTGTTTCTGTGCGAGCGCCGCTTGCCTTGAGTTTCTGTGCCGCCGTATTATCTCTGCATGTTGGATGGGAGAGGTCACAGCTGAAGGCTAAGCTCTGCTATTCCATGTGAAGAGGCTGCTTGTTGTGGACCTCAGCTTGCTGCTCTAATGAACTCTTTCACCTGCTACAGCCTTTACTCTTTTGCCATGAGCTGAGGGCCAAACCAGACCGGAGCAGCATGATACTGCATGAAACTGTATTAAGTGAGTAATCAGCCACAGAGGCGGCAGCAGCTACAGCGCTGTTTTCTGTGATATATTTTTTGTTCCATGTTATGACCCACGGTGATACAGAGATATTTGGGTTTTTATTTATTTCACAGTAACTGTCTTCACCAGAAAAACAACAGAATTGCCTGTTCAAACACCTGAAATGACCTATCGTTATTGTTTCCCTGACAAGCGGCCTCTCGCGGTTTTGGCAAATAATGATTGTCCTCTCTCAGTAGCAGAGGCAGAAGTAGCACAGGGTTGTTTTAAAACTGCAAAAGCGCTTCAGGAGGAGGTCGGGTGGCTTTTTCGGAGTTCAAAGTGTGTAACTTCAACACTAGAGCCTGTGTTCTCATCCCGTTCTCTTACTTAAAGTCCACAACCATTTCTTTTAATCATGAAGAAAATGTTTCCCTAACCTCAGCGATGGAGTTTTACTTTCTCAAACTTATGATGAAAGACGAGGCCACTGATATTCTATTTTTTTGTTAGTGTTAACAAATCCCATGATAGGACCAAACCCGTTAATGTGGAAATCATGTCTGTCTGTGGCAGTTATGTTCTGCTGAAAACATAAATTGCAAAAGGTCCTATTTATAAGAAAAGCAAATTTTTGTGTCTCATTCCAAACTCCTCAGATAATGGCGCTTTGAGATTGTGGACGGTTCGGCGTTGGGAGTGAGGCTCAAAAATCTATATTTCTTACAATTAGGTCCTTCAAGGACAGGTCACAAACATATACATCTGCATTTTTTTTAAGTATTTTTAGTATCTTAAGTATTTGCTCAAACAACAGGGTGTTGGAGGATTGAATAAAAATTAACTACAGTGCTTACATCCTTTGTAATAAAGGAACATGTGGCACATTGCCTTCCTTCTACATGTACAATATTTCTTTAGTCTGACTGAAATCATTCTGATTAAAGATTACAACTTGACTGTTTACATGGATGCGAAAAAAGCAATCTGGTAAAGATGTGTGTTTCCATGCCACAGGCATTTAATCCGAATATAACTTAGTGGTTAGTGTGTCTAAGTGTCTAATCTGCCAGAAATATAACAGAAGAAGAAGTTCCAACAGTACTGAGAATATTAGGTGTATTCATTCATTTATGCTATCTTTCAATACACTTTGTTCATGTTTATCGATCTATCGTTAGCTGTCAAGATTAAATTTACCAGTAATGCTGCTTTCATCTTGAGTAGGATCAGGCACATCAGACAGGTCATCCTCACACCCCACTTCCATGAAACGTGTTCACTGTCATTGCTCACTGTTAGATGATCCACAAGTTTGTCTGGGTTGGAACTACTTTCGCCGTTTTGTCATTTAGCCTTGTTGCTTTGGCTGGCTGCCTTCAAACTTGATTTGGTCAGTGGTTCAGTGGATTCAGGCTTTTTCTTAATTCATTCAAATACTTGTTTGAACAAGTTGTTTTCGAGCCTTTCAACTTAACTCCTTCAAGGCCTCCAACGTATAAATTGTATCTGCAACAGACCAGTAGTTTTATTATTCTGACCTGAGAGAAACGATCGGAATAAGCGCTTACTATGTGGCAAATATTTTCCTATTAATCGCAATATCGAAGGTTTTCACATTATCCCACTCGATCTAATTGAAAATTAATTCAGATTAGTGGCCAAATCGCATAAGTGTCTTCCAGTAGAAGTCTTAACATGAGGCATTTTTATTCCGATTATTAGTGGAATATGAGGGTCCATGTGACGCAATTTGTATGGCTCATTTACCTGGCTCAGAATCAGTGACAATACATCCAATCCAACTGTATGAATTAATGTTCACATTGCACATTTTCTACAAAACGCAGACATGTTGAATCTCTATGTTTCAGTTTTTATGTTGTGGCATCGCTGTAGTTAATGTCCAGTAAGATTAAACCACTTGCTTAGGGTTAAGGAAAATACTTGGTTCTGGCACCAGAAAGACCTGCTATGTTCTTTTGTTGCCAGCAAAACTGCTCTTTCAAGGATCTTGTTAACTGTCAAGCCCAGTCACCAGGATAACATTTTGGCAGGCAACGTTCACATCATACGTCTCAAAGGTTACGTACCATATTGAAAATTCAAGAAAATGTGCCATATCACGGTCAATATGCAAGTCAGATCTTTATGACCTGACTTGCATATTGGGTGATGTGGTCACAGGCGAAAATGGCTGCCAAGCCAGTGACTGCAGTTTGAGACTGTGTTTCAACGTGTGAAAGTGTGAAACCACTGGATAACTTCAAGGAGACCTTGGGACAATTTCCAGCTCTGTTTGTAGCAACCAAAACCACTATTTGAAACCAAAACATGATGTTTTCCTAGCCCCGACCAAGTGTTTTTTGCTCCTACACCTAACCAGACCATATGCACGGTGTTGTCACAACATAAAATTGAAAATTTAACCTTAAGAAACATCAGGTTGCAACATGAAGAAATGTAAAGTTTTAACATATGTGTGGTTTGCAGAAGTGTACATTGCCAACTTCTCTGGTGATTGAGTGGGTGTAACCACATAACAAGACTTCCTCCTCTAAATGAAGACGTCAGCTCATACATCGTCAGAGCTACTTTCCTTTAATACACGTAAAGCATTAGAGAAAGGGTGAAATGATATGTATGAGTCAAAGACATTGAATGTGTCCGTTGTTTGCATGAACGACATTTGTTTTTTGCGACTGGGCTGATACATCAGACTTTCTGACCCCTGGTATAGCACTTTCTACAAGATAGTGGTTTTGTATATTTGAGTAACTATAAAAATATTTCCCATTAGACTGAATCATTTGGCAAACTATGTTTTTTTTTTTTTTTTTTTTTTCAGAAGTTTGACTGAATTGTTTTTCTGGCTGTTCGAGCCATCTATTGTTTTCCAATTATGGGATGACATTCTGTAGGCAGGCTCTCGAAACTTGTGAAGTTATGTGATGCACCACATTGAACTCACTGAACGTAAAATCCAAGGTTTTTATTTTCATTTTTTTTTCAAGTGGTTATTGTGGAGTAAGTCGGTGCAAACTTTCTAAGTCAATCCACTCAATCATACAACCATCAGGCAGTTCTGACAGAATTTAAACATACTTTATACTACAAGAGAAATTACTTTGTCTCTTTCATCAAACTGTTAAATGTAATGAGTCAGAGGATGATTAGTCTTCTCAATTAAAACTGGTGAGTGACTATTGTGATGTTATTTTAACCACTGGTGACTAGGTTGGACGATGATGGCTGGATGTACTCCAGGTTTTGTCCCCTCTGTATTGTTTCCTGTGAGCATGTGCAGGAGGTTTTATATATTTCAATTGTAGGTTTTGTACATTGTGCTATGTTTGGCCTGTGTATTCTGTATTTTACACACAACTAAGGACGTTTCATGAGTCTACTTATTGAAAATATAAGCAAACCAATGGGCTCCTGGAAAAAATACATGTCCTAAAGCTACATAGCTGTATGGATCACACAATCCATGTCAACATGTTGACATTCCAACCCAAGAGTGCTCAGTAGTCATTACAATGTTATTCAATAAATAATCAGTACTAATGATTAGTACACACCTGTAACATTTAGTGACTGGATGCTAGATCACCTCAACCGAGACCAAGTCATGGTCGAGACCAGAGTGTATCGAGATCGTAACAAGAACAAGACTCTGAGGGGTTGAAATCAAGTCCAAGTCCAAAGCTTTGCAATCCCCCACTGCATGACACACTAACGCTAAAATGTGTAACATCCAAATCAAAGGCAGTCTTCAAATTGATCCAAAACAGCCACATTCCCATAAAAACACTCACAGAAGACAAATAGAAATTTGTATTCAATTAACTCTGTTCTCGCATATTTTGATATATCATCCACGTGAAGATAGATATTTTTTGTGCATGCATGATAGTTTCTGGGTGACTCTTGTCTTTTAATAGAAACCATCATTAAGTAAAGAATAAATAAAAAAAATGCAGTTAAGCTGTGAAGTTGTGGACTAGTCTTGAAATAAAATCCAGAGTTCCCTGTGTTTGTGACCAAGACAAGACTGAGTAAAAATGCAGTCGAGTCTGCGATCTTGAAGTACTACAGCACTACAAGATACTGTAGGTCTTGGTGCATCTCAGCACTGGCAGATTAAGTCTGTCCTCTCAGCCCTTCAGAAGCATCACCAATATTCCCCATTGTCTGAAAATAGATGTTAAACCTAAGAAGACGTCCCCATCAGCACCGCTAGATCTGACAAATCAATATAAGTCAATAGGTGTCAATGAGGTGCCGAAACTCAATTGAACTTCTCAACTAGCCCAATTGTCTCTCACATATCAATAGGTGTTTGTAGCTCGACATCAACTTTAATGAAGTCTGTCCCTTTCTCTGCTCGCTCCTTTTAATCTTGTATTGACATTTCTTTCCGGCCTTGTGATAACAGCTTATAAGTCACCTTTATGGAGGCAGCAAATAAAGTGGTAACTACAGCTGTTGAGAGGCCATCAGAGACAACAGAGCTAGTAAAAAGAAGAAATATGTAATGGGATTCTCTTTATTCTTGATGGAGGAGAAGTACTTTGCAGACAACTTTTGAGGGAAAATTGAGGCGAGATTGAAATAGTTTTTGATGTCTTTCTTTCCCATCTCTGATGGGGGAGACTTTTTTCCTTTTTTCCTTTTTTTTTTGTTTTTTTGCCAGGCTCATTGCGAGTACGTAGTGTCTGGCTGTTTTTTGATGGTTGGCAAAGGAGCTGGAAGTGCAGGTGCAGCACAATACAAAACATCTGCATCTGTGTCTCGGCGGAAAAGCACCGGCATTAAAGCTGAAAAGCCAAAGCAAAATGGAACGGCATCTGTCCTCTGTGTTTAATGTGGTCCGACCCATCCATTGTGATGTAGATAAGAGTCACCCCGGCAGCACCTCAGGTGATTAACCGCACAGTGTTTGTGAAAGATTGTATAAACAAACAGGTGTCCTCCACTCCCTCTGCAGCTCATTATAACTCTGCTCGTTTTGTTTATGCTTTATTTTTAATGCATCTTTATCAACTGTATGGTGACTATTTTGAAGCCACAGCACGCCTGCTTTGTGACTAACTATGTGATGTATGTGGGTATGTGTGTGTGGGTGTACGTGCACCTGGTTGAGAGAGAGAGAGTACGAGTGCGCGTTCAGTCCCTGGCTTACTGGAGCTCTTTCCTGGTCTCTAATGGGGTGTGGAGAGTACAGTTCTACATCCTCCTCTCTGTACAAATGTGACTCAGGCAGACAAGGCCATGTTGGCTAATGGCAGGTGAGAGATTGAAATGCTTCATGAAAGGGACAAAGGCAGGACACTCCTTTGTGCTAATGTCAGCTTTTAACATACACCGAACAAAAGGCTGCTGGCAAGAGGAATGATACGGAAGACGAGGAGCAAAATGATGTCCAATGTGTCTCACGGTGAGCTGAGGCAGAACAGAGCATTGTTAAGCAAGCAAGGTACAGGGGCTGTGTCAGACTCATTCGTGTGTGTGCGTGTGTGTGTGCGTGTGCCTGTGCGTGTGCATGTTTGTGTCTGTTTTCTAAGTGCGCATGCTGGCCTCGGAGCTTTTGTGCAAGTCGTCGAGTGGGTGGCTTTGCAGCAGCCTGCAAAAAACACCGCATCAGCATCTCCTCTCTAGCGACCAATTAGCTCAGACGTTCAGAATTTTTTTTTTCCTTTCTTTTTTCCAAATAACTTTTCTCCATTTGCATCTTTTTCATTTGCTTATCTCTCATTCAACCGGCAGCACTTTCTCTGCCTCCTAGGCTTTCTTCAGCTTCAGTGATGTCACACCTGCAAGATAATTGGATAAACTCGATTCAAAGCGAAAGCCCATGGATACCAAGACAGTGAGGCACCGTTCAAACTGCTGCAGAAATGGGGCATTGCCGAGTGCGTTCGGGATGGAAATGTGAATGCTTGTTGTGATTTGGGGAATTCAAAATGCACCATCATTATTTAATGATCCCTAATATTCTGATATTAAAGGGTAGTTGTTTAGCCTTTAAAAGCTCTATGGGAGACATCTTGTTTGCTTGCAGTCGTTTCCGTGTAACTCACACGTTGCGGTGCCGGCGTGTTTCGTGCCGCTTCCTCTCGTGTGCAAGCAGGTGTGCGCGTGCGCGTCTAAATGCAAAAAAGTGTGCACGAGCCAGCAATTCTCCCAACCCCTCCAATCCCAACCGTCAAGTCGCTGCCATCTCTGCAGATCAATTCCCTCTGAATCTGGATGAATTATTAATGCCCACATTCTGTTTTTTACTGATGGGGAAATCATTTGAGATGGATTTTTTTTTTCTTAGCCTACCAATGAATTCATCAGTTGTTTAAGGTGTCAATATTATTTCCCAGATATTGCCCCGGTGCAGAGAAGCGCTGATCAGGATTCTTGACACAGTAACATTGTCGCTCTGACCTTGAGGTGGATACTTAACCCAGCACGCGTCGATACATATTCATCGATGCCATACCGCTGGGCTGCCATGTTTACACATAACTGCCAAGTGTTACATAACGGCGGCATGCTTTTGTGGCCGCAGATGTTCAAATCTTATACGGCTGAGCGGAACTGCAGCTACAGGAGAGCTAACATTGCTTCCACTCCCAGTTTCATTATGACTTAATTAAAATTTAAATTTAATTCCGCATCTTTAGAGGCTCAATGAAAAGAGGATTCCCCTGTGAGCGCCCCTATAATTCTGCGGAAAAGTGACTTAAGAGACAAATTATATTGTTAGCTTAATGTCAAGGGTGGTGCCAATGCCGCTGCGAGGCAGTGATTGACGGCTCTGTTTGTGCGAGACCTCAGTCAGAACAGGATGAATAGAGCTCAGTTAGTGTTGCCAGCTGAGATCAATAGGCTACAGTCTCAGGTAAGCACTGTGGCTTCACCCTTTGGGCATTTCCTGAAACGATGATAAATGCGAGGTGTTGCTTGCTTTGAAATGTGATATTTTTCATTTGTCACATTATATCATGTCATATCAGTGATTATACAGGAAAAGAAATGAGGAACGGAGGCTACCTTGAGACATTATTCCATTATCTCATAGAATAATGTTTTGCAAAGCCTCGGTGGACCTCGATAACGGTGAGGCAATATCAACACCAGGATATTAGAAATCCATGTTAAAAGTTTCTTCTGGTGGAATATCAAAGTAAACCAGCCACGCTCACTCGTCGTCAGCAGCACATTCTGGTTGGTCCCACAGTGTTTTAAGTGTTTTGTGCAGACTTAATAAGATGCTATGGTAAGACATGCATTGCATGTGGAAAGGAGACGAGAAATGAGGGGGAAATCTCATTGCAACATGACCGCCCCGCCTGTCGGAGCGGTGAGCCAACCACACCGGCTCCCGGGGGAACTATCAGGATCTTCGGCGGACAACAAATGGCTTTACTGCCCCGGTCCCGTATAGCGACCGCAGAGGGAGAGGGGCTCTGGGAACGACCTGTAAACCAAACACATCACCACATTCAATCTGTTGCCTTATTAATCTAATCAACGGCTCATTCAATGCCCCTCAGAGACAGCCATCACAGTACTGCAGAGAAAACCAAAACCGACAATGGCAGTCTGGTCCGTTGAAAACAGTTTTGAGGATGACTTCCATTTTCAATTAAAGTGTAAAACAGTGATGTGAGGGATTTAGAAAGTCAGCCTCGCTTCAGCGAAAACATGTTTTATGAGATTAAACACTGAACCTATTGCGTGTTTGCCAATATCCATCACCTCATATTTTCATCAGCTCGAACAATGCAGCAGCAGAGACCTTGAACAACTTCTCAGCTTGTTTTTTAATACGTCGCCAGCTGAAATCAAAGAGGAGATATGACAAGTCTGCATTTGCAAGTTATTTAACAGAATTAAGATTGATTGGAGGCATTTAATCTTTGCATGATTAATTAACATATTTCCTTTTTGTTTAGGTTTTTCTGTTAACTATCAATCATGCACAGGACAAATTAATATTTTTTCCATGTCATAGTTTGTTTTTCAAGACGTTTCTGAAAAAAAAAAAAAGAAGAAAAGTACTGTATCAGATATTTTTAAATTTCAAAGATACTCTTGCTGTGGCAGAATTATTACTTATAAGTACAGAATGTATTGCCATTGTTAGCTGACCCTGGCCTGTACAAGGATGTTCAGACAGTCTAGTCGGGAAAGATAATAAGCCCTTCGGGTGTCGCAATATTTTGATATGCTGGAGGGAGAGTATTCTTTCATTCAGACTGAATAGCTAAGAAAAACCTTACACGACTCCATTTGTGACCTTGTTTTCTTCGGCACAACACGACTGTTGGAAAGCGTCTTTGGCAAGCGAGTTCCATGCTACCAGTGTTGTGTGGGGTCTGTTTCCTGGTAACAGAGTAGTAAATGAAAACATTCTTTAAGACAATAGAGACTGCCCAGAGGGCGTTTATTTATTCATCAAAATAGAGACTGACCTGAGGGTGCAATTGCATTCAACAGCATAATGTCCCTCATCCAATGGGAATGAGAGGGAAGAGCAGCAGCTCTCGATTTAAACAGTATAGCTTGTCCGGGAAGTGAGGAGGTGAAAGCTACCGTGCCTTGTTTTGCTTTGGGCAAGAGCAGTTCTTGAATGGGAATGCGAATGATGGCAGGACTGGACTCAGTGCAAAACTGAAAAAAACGCTGGATAAAATCAACAGCGTTTGGAAGAATTCTGAACATTTGAGTGAGTAAAGTCAGATTATGAGGAGGAGTGAGACATGAGCAGAATCACCTTCTATGAATGAATGAATGAATAGGAAAGGAGATGATCTAAAGGTATTTGTGATGGATAAGATCAAACCAATTATTTAAGCCAAAAAACAGAAAAAGGGACAAATCTGTGGAATTTTTCTCACTTTCTTTAATATTGTAAGATTTTTTCGACATCATTAATTTTCTCAGGGAATAATTCACGGATCTTGATGAAAAAAAATCAGGCACATTAAGGTGGATGTTAATTATGAGTGAGTACAATTTGATGTGGATCCAAACAAAAAATCTGGATCTAGTGGATTTCATTATGTGCAATTTGATATTGGATTAGGCTTGCTTGAATTAAAGGGAACTATTGGGCCTTGGCAGAGGTGTGCGCTCAGCGCTCCGGGAGAACTCCTGATGGCCTGCCACGCTGATTGGCCACGACTGTCCAAGCAGTGTTAAATGCACTAGATTAAAATTGGGTAAAGTCTGTCAGTTTTGAACCTAATGGTATGATCTGAATTAGGGGCCTCAGACAATAAGTTACCTTTTCATGGTTCATTGCGTTTCCCATTTCCTCTCCCTCTCTATTGCATTTTTCACATTTGCACATTTGCACTAACTTGCTGCTGCTTCTTTATGAACAACCCAACCTACCGCAAAACAAACACTCCAAACATGCACTACAAAGATATACTGCATGTGAATTTCTATTGCCTTAATTATGGTGCAACTGACTAACCCTTGAAACCGAAGACACGTGACTATTTTTGATGTTGTTGCAAATCTAAAAGTAAACGATGTTACTGGTGATAAACAGTTACGGTTGTGAACGAGTCACTGTAGACATTGGCCTGGACTGATGTTAGATGCCCAGCCTGAATTATTATCCCTGTGCGCCCCTGTATGCGCTCTATTGTGTTCCAATACAGTTTTGTTTTAAGAGTGGATTTTGATGATAGGTAAGTCTTTAAGTCTCTAAAAAATAGAAAACTTTGGAAAATAGTGAAAAATAGAATAGAAAAGATATTCAACCAACAATGACATGAAACCCATCAAAATTACATACACTGCCTGGTGCTGCAAATATTCATCCACAGCTGCAAATAGTCCCAGAGAAATGCACCAGTTGGTCCTGTTTGAATGTTATGTACTAAAAACTGCAGTGCACATATGTTTAAGGAGTTGTTTTTTTTTTTCACGATGAAACTAGACATTTGCTACCTGTTTCTTCCACAGACACTGAATGTGTTGGGATATGGACTAACACACTCAACGTTTTGATGTTTTCATGAAAATAATTGGCATTATAAACTGCTTAGATAACACAAAAAGTAATATAGGGCTAACTGAAGACAAAGAACAAATTTGAGAAATAAGCATCCGCCTGTAATTAACAACATTAAGATTGATTCAAAACATTCAAAAGATGCTGGGTCTACCAAATATATCTGTTACCTGTAATGCAAAGCAATTACTAATAAGGTTTATGAAACATTTTAAGCTTTTATCATGCGAGATATGTTTTGAGCGATCAAGATGGAACGAGGGGGTGCTAGAATTTAAAGCTTTTCCTCTTTAAACTGTGTCCAAAACTGAAGGGCGTGACTGCTGAGTGGGTGACCTTTGTGATGTTCAAAGCGTGTGTGTAAAGTGTGGTGCCGCACGTAAAATGGCTGGCAAACGAGAGCGGGTTCCGTATCCTCCGTAGGGGCCTCGGGGTGGACGCTGGAGATTCATGGCACTAATGCATCCAGCTGGATAAGCAACAGGTGTTTTCAGCTCAGCCATAAAATTGGAAGCTTTGGTTTCTGAAGGCGATTTTTTTTTTTTTCTTCTTTGCGAACGAGGATTTGCCATTCCAAACACATGGTGACATTTTCATTTGTTTTCAGCATATACAATTAAAACTGACAAAACTATACAGTTGCATTTGTCGCTTCCACTGACGTTCTTTCTGATCATGTATTAAAATGCAGACACTAACTATCCGTCAACTCGCTGTGGTGTTCGCTAAATCCCTAAATTCACCAGCTGCTCTCACTGTTTTATCCCACAACTAAATAATGGCTCTGGCTCAGGCTGTATTTACAGGATAATGAAAGGGTGCAGCGCTCGCTTTCCCATGCTCACACACAAAAACAGCCCAGAGTCACTTTCAGGCCACGCTCAAACAAATATGGCGGGCACACACTCGCTTGTAATCGCGGACGCACACCTGTTAAAGCGATGATCACAGTTTGTCTGTCTGAGCTCGCAGGGTTCATGTTTGTCTCATTTAGCCACTATTGTTGTGAGGACAGACACTGTAGGTAAACACATTTGAGAGCCGAACATGAAGTCAGACAAGTTCATTTGAGGTGTTCGACGTCCGGAATTAAAATACAAAACAACAGCAAATTAGATGTTAGCTTGTCTTTATGACAGGCTGAGTCCTTTGAGATTTCATTTGCTCAAACTCCACCACTGTCTTTAGTTTTACCTAATTAAGTTGTTTGTTTAGTGAACAGTGTTAGAATTTTCCACAAAACTGAGTTCTGTAAATACTGGAGGTAATCGGGAAATGAGTTTGATTCGAAATCAGTAAACAGTTTAAATATAAAACACAAGCACTCCGCTTTGTGTTTTAATTACTGTGATTTTGGTTGCAATCTGAAATTGATTTTTCCTCAAACTAATCAAAAACGTAGCGCATGACCAAAGTGAAACAAGGCAAAACATTTTAATCAGAAGAATACTTTTCACTGAGAAGTCTCTCTCAATCAAAACACTGAGGCGATTTCTCCTGTGAACACATACTATTAAAGCATAGGCCAATTGTTTGTAAGACAAGGCAAGACAAGTAATGAAAACGGGGAGAAGAAGCCGAGAAGGACGAACAGGAAATGTATCAATTCCAAAAAGAACATTTAAGAGCAGCATCCAATGCAAATATGAGCGCTTCAACAAAAATGCCATAAAGATTAGATAATATTAAGTATTCAGGAACACCCTTTGGCTATACAGAGTTGCTGCTGGAAAGAAATGATACAAAATGTATTCCCACACAGAGGTGTTTGCAGTCGTTTTTTTCACACTGTACATACAGTACAGCAACATAGAATATGAGTAGGATGTGCAACTATTGTACACACTGCAAGGGCACTTACTGTATATTTTAACATAATTTGTAACTGTATGATAACTGAGAGACGTGACTCACAGAGAAGCTTCCAATGTCAAATTTATTGATGGAAGAAAACACCCAAGTCTGGTGGTATTCTGTCTTTATTAATTCATTTTCAACAAATCACATGAAAGGACAAAAAAACTCAAAGTAACAAAACAAGAGTGAATAGATCCTCAGAATTGCCAACGTCTTACTGGCCGAGCCTGCTCGTTAAGGAAGGTGGTATGGTTACCTGTGTGTGTGTGTGTGTGTGTGTGTGTGTGTGAGAGAGAGAGAGAGAGAGAGAAAGCAGAACAGCAGATTTGTTGTAGAAAGTGAGTCTCCCCCAGCGTGTGAGAGAGGTATCAGCGGGTTGCCACTCTAACAGAAAAAGTCCATGCTATCATTACTGTAGTCGGCCATAAGGTGTGTGGGTAAGCTCAGTTTGCAGTTTAATAGTTAGCCTATTGAAAGTCTGCGCACTGTGCGTGCTGCCACAGAAGAGAATTTAAAAAGTCCCTGTTTATGCACCATGTCTGCCGAGTCTTCCTGCATTCTCCTCAGCAGAGCTAGTCCCCAGCTATGAGCCAGGCTGAGGCAAACGGCAACAGAGCTGCAGATCTGGGATACGGAGGACTGAAACTGCTGAAATCAGGGATACATAAATAAAAAGCTATTAGTATTCCATGAAATGCATCAGAAATAATATTGAAAATAAATGTAGGTATTAGACAACTTATATAAAGTTGAAAATTAAATGGGAAATGAAGTAGTAGAATTAATGTGAAGGTAAATGATTTAAGGTGGAAGTAACCATTTATATCACAGTTCATATATTAAATAGTGGCTTATTAAATCATTTATTCATATAGTTACTTATTTATGATTTTGGCGGTTTCAGTCCTCCATACTTCAAAGCTAACATATGCAATCATGTTAATCAGTGGATCAGTCTGATAAGTTCTGGATTTGTTTGTTGTCTCTGGTGATTTCATTTTGCTCTCGGTATGAATCATTACCGTCAGAGACACTCATCCCTCCTCTGCACCTGCAGGCTATAACGACCACGGGGAAACCACCCAAACTCCGCTGGATTCGTGGTTTCCTCACGATGCCATCACACATTACCTACCTTGTCTGTTCCCCGGCCGTTCAGCCGTTCCTTTGCATCCATTGCTTCCACACTGTTGCAGTGGAGGGCTTGTTGCTTCCTTTACGATGAACTGTAGTTCAAGTCAGTCTGCATACTCTGTCCGCAAATATTCTCTGCAGGCTTGTATATTAATCCACAGCTGAAAGTAGTCCCAAAGAAATGCACCGTTAACTCTTCTTTTAATACTGTGTGCTAAAAAACTACAGCGCCCAGCTGTTTTATAAAATTACTGAGCCCCTTTTCAAAAGATGAAACAAGACATTTGTGGACCGTTTTCATAGATTTATTTCTTCAGTGGGCTTGAGGCTGCCACAGACAGTATGGGGGGACTCTAAATGTGTTTAGAGACGGACTAACTTATTGTTTATTTGGGTCTTTCATTGGATTTGTTGACAGTCTTTAAAACATATAAAACTCCTCCGTTCAAAAAGGATTGAAAAGGATTTTTCTAATAAGCCGGCGCTCTCTATCGCAGTCCCACTGCACTATGTGTGGGCTCGGAAGCATTTCGGGAGACAGAGATGAACAAAGGGTCAGCAGTGTCACCCAAGGTCACAACACCTGTCCAACAGACCAATAATGCATGTGACAAATGTCAGAGTGTCTGGTGTTACTGTGAACCTGCATCGATTTATCGATTCCTCCTCTTTTTGTTTCCGTTTGGTCCGACGCAGCTCAAAAGAGTTTTATGCCCGCTGTGAGTCATAAATATTTCCTCGAGTCAGCAGCATCCCTCCATCTTTTACAGTGCTGCTCACCTCTTCTTTTTGTGTGACTGGCCTCTTCCTTTTGACTGGATTTGTTTTGTCCCTCTTGTTTCCGGCCGGGCTAATCTCCCTCATCGGCGCAGCTTTGGCCTGCTCTTTCACCCTCCCACTCTTGGAAGGACTGTTTGTAGTAAAGATTGTAATCTAACTGCTAATCTTTATGGCTTTCTCCAGGGCAGGGCACTGAGCCAAGCTCAATGATTTTGCGATGAGATGTAGAGACTCTCTGGAGTCTTGGAAGTTCTTTGCAAAGCTGAGTTTGAAGGGAGAAGTTTTTAAGCTGTCACCAGCGCTCTCACGTGCGAAGCCAAAAGGTGTGTCAGGTTGTATTTGTTTAATGATGATGCTCATTACTTATAACTTCTCACAGTGTTCCGTTTTCCTCACCATACAGTGAGCCAATTATTTAGAAAAAAAAAAAAACAGCTCAGGAAGACGCGTGTGTGAAATCTTCCTCTCCCCCTGCTCCTTCCACTTCTGGCTAGCAAAGCAACATATATCTGTCATAATGAGGAGCAAGCAGTGCTTTACCACCAAGCTGCCTCTCTTCGCTAACATAACACACAAAGAGATTTACTAATGCAGGCTGTTAACACTGCCAGTTTTATACACGGCCTGGTTTTATACAGCAGTACAGCAAGCAGTCCCTGGACAGCATGCATTATACACATCTAATTAAGTCTTCACATGTCTATAATAAACCACATTATGCCTTTGGGGCTAGAGGGCAGGTCAGGAGCTGGCGTTGAGTTTGTGAGAGACAGCCAGTTGTCAGCGCGATTGTGTGCGTGCACCGCGTCTCCGTGCACATGTGTGTTTGTGGAATCATGCCTGTGATAGCTATTTAACTTTCACTAATTAACCCAGAATAAATCAGGGCAGCACAGTAAATATTTGTCGCCGGGGAGGGAGTAAGGAGACGGAGATTGTCTCTATAGTACCATCATGCGGCGGGCCCAGCGCGCCAAAAAGGACCGAGCGTGCGGAGGGGGGACTGCCTGTTTGAGTGAGAGATGCACAGAAGAGGGGGGACAGATTGAGGCGGAGAGACACAGAGAGGGAGATGGAGAGCGAGCAAGGCTGAGGAGGGCAGCCAGCCAGCTGTTGGTATAGTTTGATTGGCCTGCGGAGAGCTGCCTCTGTCTTTTCATGGCACCAGTAAAGTACAGTGCTCCCAGTGGCAGGTGGCTGCTGCCCATCGTCCTCCTCCCCCGGGGCCGACAGAGGCAAAGATCATCAGCAGCCATGCTCTTTTTTTATTAAACACCTTCATGGTCTGCAGCTCCATAGCTACACACAAGGAAAAAACAGAAAAGGAATTTCACACAGAATACCTAATCAGCACATAAAAGTCTAGAAAACAATTTTTAATGGTACAGCTCCAGTGCACTCACTTTCTGCTTTTCTGTAACATCAAAGGCTCGGAAGACTTGACGCTACAAATCAGAGGCGCTTCAAACAGCCCACACAGATTTACACAGGTCGCCTCAGACGGGGCATAAAAGTACGCCGCGCTCGTCTGTCCTTCACCAAGCAGAGTTTGGCAGTTGGACGGATAAGGGTACAGTAAACCGAGGAAAGAGAATAGGCCTGTAAGTGCTCTGAGTGCTTTTCCCCAAGCAGCTTGACAGCCAGGTCTCGGTGACCGTGTTTGTGACAATCAGGCTACCTCACAATCGTCAGTCGGTTTAGTTGTTGCCATGGCAACATACGGTACAGTAGCTCCTGCTTAGGTGCCAGCCTGGGCTCCATCCGAGTTGATGGTCCCGATGTTTGCTCTGTGCGGCGCCAGAAAAACTGTACCTCCAAATTGCTAGCCTCACACGACAAAGCAAACTCCATTTTTCTCTCCGTCTCTGTCTCCATGTCTCCTTTTTTTTTTTTTTTTTCACTCTCTCTTCTCTCCTCTGTCTCTCTCCAGAGGGGTGTAATTCAATTCTCTGAATACACTTCAGGGAGGAGGAGTGTGAAGACTCATTTAAGCCTCCATAACACTTGTGAATTTTGTACCAAATGTTACTTATTTTCATTGGCATTGAGTCCTGGAAGTCTCACATTTTTTTTTTCTCTCTGCCTTTTGCACAGTAATTCTAATATTCTGAAGATTATTTTTCCTGGAATCAAAGATGGAATTCGAGCAAAGAAAAAGTACGAACTCGGTCTCTTATTTGAATATTAGCTGAAAGAAATGTAATTTATTGCTGGGACAACTTGTCTGATTTGTCCTGAAGTGGCCCATTCTTTTAACAAGAGTTTTTCCAATGACAAACCGTTGCCTTCCAAGTGTTTGGGTAGTAGCCTAGCATCTGCTACCATACAAATGTGTGTTGTTTTCAAAAATTAAATGTATAGTGGGAAGAAAAGAAAGGGGGTTGAGTAATAAATGAATGATAGTTGCTGTATCAGGCTGTGTGCTATTATCCTCAGAAAATGAGTGTGTGGTTCACTCCTTAAACGATTCTCTTTGTTATTCAAATCCCTTCCTTTGTACAACCTCAGCACCGTGAAGGCAGAGCAAAGAATCAAAAGTTGTCCAGTGAATTACGCAAAGGTGAGACAGACTGACGGGACAAAAGCTCTGAAAGGCATATTGTAACATTGCTGCTCCTCAGAAAAGGTTATCTCCCTTGCCTGTCCTTGAGCGGTTATCGAGCAAGTCAGCGGACATTTTCCGGAGCAAAGTCCATTCCTGTAGATATATACGTTTATATATAGCAAGTGGGCAAGCTCTTACCGAACGGCTGTCCGTATGTAATTAGGATTATAGTCACATTCAAATGGAGTGCTTACTTGGCTCTGCGTTGTGAGCTGTGGCAGTGAGAGCTTTCTGCTTGTGGATATGAGCTGGCAAGAAGGGCAGGATGTGGGCTGGCAAGAAGGGCACCGTGTCACTCCGACCTCTCCGAGGGGTTTCGCTGTGAACGGGGAACGATGACATGCATCATGCTCCGCCAAGTCCGGCTCCGACACTGTAATAACATCCAATTATAACCTGGGCTAATTGCGATGCCGCTTTGTTTTTCTTTTCTGTTATTTCAGAAAGCTGACAGCAACAACTCATGGAGGGGATCGATGGCGGATTACGAGGCTCATGGAGCTGCATAGAGAGGAGGGCTCAGACTGAGGCTGCGGCTCTCATTAAAAACGCGGCCTGATCTCAGCCAAGCCCTGGGAAAGGAGGGGTGAAAGAAGCAAGAAAAACCAGAAAGACAGGGGAGAAGGAACTGGGAAGCTAGAGGAACGAAAAAAAAAAAAAAGCACAGAGAGAAAGTTTACCGTCCCCTTTGGACATGGCCTCTGCTGGACTCTTATAAATGAGTATTGTTCCCCATGAAGCACACAGCGAGTGTTTACAGTTTCCCATAAAGGAGGGCTTTATTCCTGCTCAGGGATGCATTGTGACAAGATAATTTGAATAGCCGAGGTCTTACCACAAAGCCATAAACATTTACGGGCAGTTGACATGGAGAATAAAGAATGAGCCATGTAACCTCTGCAGGACGCTTCCTGACTTCTGATGACACAACCGACGCTCAGCCCCGACCGCCGCCCCTGAGCCACGACCATCATCATCATCAACGCTCTGAGGAGACGGAGCGTGGAAGGGGGGGGGGGGGGGGGGGGGGGAGAATGCAAACAAGTTAAAAAACAGACGCAAAAAGAAAAGACAGATAGAGCGAGCGAGAGCTAAAGAGAGGCGATGCGGGCCTTTGATGTCCCCTCTGAGTCGCTCCACAATGAAATGGCGGTGTCTTGTTTTTATGTTTTATCACAGGAGTCGACCGCCAGAGCAGACCCGCGGGAGCAGCCAGACATGAGGCTGAATTCGATTAGACAGTAATCAGAGATGGACAGGCAGCCGTGCAGTCAGTGTCAGCGAGCCGAAGGGACTCCATAAGCAAACTATCAGCACGACTTTCCATTCCTCAGAAATTCATGGCGGTCGGCCGTTAAGTGTGTTTGTAATTCACGCTCCACCTCCCAGAGCCGGGCCGCTGTTTCAGGGTTTGTTTTTAATTCGACCGGCCTCTGGAGTGCAAGCAGTAATAATATCAGGTGATAAGGAGGGGGACTCTGAGTCATTAATGAATTACCTTTGCAGGCCGGTCGCAGTGCTGCACGTGCCGTCTCCTTGGGCGAGGTAGCAGCACCTGAGATCTCGGGGAGTTGTTCGCATTGTGCTGCATTTTTCCCTGAGACTTCCACTTCCACACACGCTCTCTCCTCTCTCCCCCTACTCGGCGGAACCGAGCTGTTGTTTTCCTCTCGCCTTGCTTGGCATTCTGTTCATTCTCCAAGATGTTTCCAGCGTAACCAATGATTAACAATTATGCCAGTGCATCTAATTAATGCCGGCTAATTATGAGGTTGAGATGCTGACAGGGAAATGGGGGGTAGGACGGGGAAGATTGCAGCATCAGAAATAATCAGGAGAGAGGAAGAAGGGGTTGTGGAAAGAAAGGGACGGAGAAAGAGAGAAGATTGCGAGTGAGTGTCTTAATTGGCACGCTCAGGACCCTGAGCTTATTACGTAAAAATATGGATAACTTGTGCATAAAATTATGGATGGTGCACTCACTCATCTAATTTGTAGGCCATGTGGATCACATTGAAGAAAAGAAAGAAAGCAGGATGTCTTCTTTTTTTTTTCTCCTCTCGCTGGATGGGAATTCAAACCACACGAGGTCCCTGGAGTGGCAGGGAAACTCAAGTCATAATTACGTCCATAAAATGCCCACAGATTTTTTAATATTAAACCAATTTGCCGTTCATCTGTCACCAACTGGTAAACCGAAATGGTGAACACAAACACCCTGCAGGAGACACACACGGAGACCTTTTAATATATATCAACCGCATGAGCTAATGATAGCTCTCTCTCCACTCTCTCAAGGTTTTTCCTTGCTTTTACAATCCTCTGAAGAGGCGCGCCACAGACCTCAACCCACTTCCCCACCTCCAGCAATACTTCATCGGGAAAATAGCCAAGAAAAATGACCTCTCTCCATGGCTCATAATGAGGCTGCGTGGAGCATTCATTAGCATAGTCAGTGTCTGCAGCCCTACGGTATGTCGGAGCTTTATGTTCTGTGACGTTTTTATTCCTACAACCATTCTGTACGGGGCTCCATAATAACGTCCAAGGAAGAAAACACATCATATATTAAAGGAACGGGATTTTTTATTTATTTCTTCTTTTTTTTTTGCTTCCTATTCAAATGAGCACATCTGAAGAGAGCGGAGGCAGAGGAACAAAAGGGTTTGGGGAATTACCCAGAGAATAGTAATTATATTCAGAGGAGCCTGTGATTTAGAGTGCATGTTTGTTGTTCTCGTCTTCCTGTGCGGAGCAGAGGTAGGAGGCAGTGGCAGCTCAGAGCGCTGACACCGGTCGTCCCTGGTCTTCCGAAGTGCATTAAACTAAATGATTGACAATGATTGAAACCACACGGAGCCTGAGGCAAATTACCAGGGCTGGGGCTCACTTCTGCCGATCTGCCGTCGCTCTCTGCTTTTACAACTCCTTTGAAGCTTTTTGAAAAGGATATTTGTTTTGTTTTTTTCATACTAGTGCATGGTACGAGAGTGACAAGAGAGGACGGCACGGGGAAGCCCTTTTTACACCCTGTGAGGCACGATAGCAGCCAATGATTTTTGTGCGAGAGGCTGAGCCAACACGACGGCCTCATAAAACACGCCCAGAACAGCGGGGGTGGGGGTCAGGGCCAATAAGCCCGACTCCAGTGATGTTTGTCAATATGATGTTGAACACGAGGAGGGTTATGTTTAGCAGTTCCAAGGCAGCTATTTGTGTTTGAGATGTTGGATTCAATCCTGCTTCCACCAGGCAGGCAGACTTCAGCCTGAGTGGATTCCCATCTGTTCTCCAAGTCCTCGCCCTTTTAGTGTCAAGGTAGGGAGCATTAAGTTCGATGAGGAACTTAAATAGCAAATCGATGGCGCTGCATTTTTATTCCAGAAGTTGCATCTTAGTCAATATTCCACATCATTCATTCTCGTCTCTGTCTTTCACCAGTGGCATTAGCCCTGCATTCATTTTCTGACCTTGTTAACACCAAATAAAAATGGACAAAATAACACCCGGCTGTCATCAAAGCTGAACACCGAAAGACACATTTCTTGTGCACTTCAAGATCACGTCTGAAATAAGACTAAAAATTCAAGCATTGTACGCGAGCCTTTTCTAAAGCTGTCTTTACTTAAAAGTCCATTAAGTTGAAGCGAGCTGTGAATGGTGCAAATTTAAATGTGAGCAGAAGCGCATATTAAAGCCTTCCCTTTCATAAATGACATTTTTGTTAACCGCAGCTTAAGAATGATTTCTTTTCGAGTTGTGGGAAGCTGAACTTTGGGCGTTTAGTTGCAGGCTTCCGACAGAACTAAATGTCCAGTTAATTAGTTTCCAGCGTGCAGGGGTGGCCGCAAATGGGAGGCGAAAATAACGTCAGCCACGAACTGCTTTTCAAATTTGCGCAGCGGATGCCTTTGGGGGGAGCCAGATGTAGTTGTCAGAGGACAATAGATGAAAAATTCCTCTAATATCATTCCTCTTCTAAAGCATTACATTACAGCTGTCGTGGCATGAGGCTCTCTGGCAATTCGGCCTCTTGTGAGACAAACATTTTTATCTTGGGCAATAAGCAGCAACAGCTCCGCTCATGTAGGTACAGCACATTTCATTTATTGTGTATGATGTAATAGGCATACCCAGTGTGGTAAACATTAGAGGGGAATAGCTCACTGAATACAGTTATGAAAGTCAATAGGGCTGCAATAACATAAATCAATGGCGGACAACAGCCCAAAGCTCATGCAGCGTTCTACTAAATTAGGCATGTAACAATTACAGTGGTGCGTATTTTTTTTTCCCCCCCTCCCTCATGTGTGACCTTTGATTAAGGCTCTGACAGTCGCGGGGTAGAACACTTCATGCATGGGCGGTGTGATTACCGCAGGTAGAGCGAGGTTTGAAATTTACGAGCCAAACGTGTATATGTTCAATTTTGCGTGCACATGCATACATTTACGAGGTGGGTTTTGAGCAAGTTTGTGCAGCAAGGTGGGGGGTGGGGGTGGGAGCGGATGGAAGGGGAAGGGTGGATTAGTGTTGTGTTACCTGATGTCATTAAGACAGGGCCCTGCACAAATAATTTCACGGGTATTTGCTGTTTACAATCTTCTCTTCCGGCCGGGCTTAAACTGCGCCGCGAATTGCAGACATACCTCATATTCTCCTCCAAAATGTAGCCCGGGGGAGACAGATATTCTTTTCCCAAAGCCTTAAATAATGTGCTCCATAACATTTTTCATGTAGTGACCCTCTGTTCAAGGCAGCACTTTGAATATTTTAATACAGCGAGATCTTAAAACCTTTTTTTTACGGCACTCTCCCTCCGCATTTTTATTCCCCGGCCCCGGCTAAAATCGCAAAACAGTAGTGTATCAAAACAAAAGGAATTGCCTTTAATCCCTCCGCCTGGCGTTTACAAGGGTCATTATGGTTACTTTTGAAGACTTTATGCAAAATGATGAGCTAGGTAAAGCACCTTCAGAGGGGAACCCTTGGTAATTGACCTTGCTGTCTTGAGCCTAGTCAGCAAGCAATAAAGAATGGTTAAATGTTAAGGCAGAAACTAAAGTGCTTGAAGGGCTACACGTACTCTGCATTAACGAAATAATGGCCCAGCTTATTTCATATTCTGTGTGAAACCAAGGTCACCATTCTCTGTTGTTTAATAGGCGTGTGAGGGTGCAACGCTCCGGTTCGAGCAAGTGTGTGTCTGTGTATGTTTGCCTGTTTGAGGGAGAAAGAGACAGGAATGTGTGTGTGTGTGTGTGTGTGTGTGTGTGTGTGTGCTCATGCGTGCATATCTAAGTATCTGGGAGGCTTTTCATGGCAGGGAGAAAATGAATATTGGAATGATTACCAGTTGATTAACGATCCGGTTTAACAGGTATATGAAGTCTCTGATTTAACAATGCAGATATATCAGCTCAGTGATTAAAACTAAAATTAGAAATGCCGTGACAGGGCACCTGAAGCATTTAAATGATAGTCTCTTTGGGTAAGAGGGGGGGGGGGGCTAACATTTGGTTGATGTCACATGCCGAAGATGAATTCAGTCGCAGTCTAAACTCTTTTATTTCAACTCAAACCATAAGGATGTCCATTTATTTATAATCCTCCCCCTGCAATCACAAATAAATGTGACAGACTCTCAAAGGGATAAATGGGCTTATATTGCAGAGAGCCACTTATTCCACCAGTGTATTTAACTGCAGACGGAATGAATCAGCATTTGATTGTTTCAAAATCCAAATCAAATTGTTGCTAATGGAGCAATCCAGCTGTCAAAACTCCTCAGCGCGTCCCTTTGGCCAGTCCTGACATAAACGGAGCATGTGATTGGCCTAATTGAGATGACATTTCCTTGTTTCTATGGAGAAGGTCACCTCAGAGTCAGTCTGAGTAGGTGCTGATGTCGCTGCCACTTTTACTTGTCCCGTTGTACAAACAGACACAACCATCTGAAGCTATTAAAATCGTGTCAGACCACCCTCCTACGTCCTTCTGTGATTATCATCTATTAAGGCCCAGCACCACTGTGAAAGATCCTCTGTAAAGGCAGCCTGCTGACGAGTTAACAGGGGCGCGCTATAGGTTACACCTGCAAGTGTTAATGCAGTTGGTGACACATGAGAGACACCGCCAGGATCCCCTTGGGGAAACGCATGGAAACCTGCACTGACACCGCAAAGTGTTTTGCTTTATGTTTGCAGCAGTCTCCTAGGACTTGAACAGGGGGAATACAGATGATGAGGCTGGAATCAGTAAATACACATTTTAACTACTCCTCTCAGGGAGGCAGCAGCACAGGCTGCATCCGGAAAATTCAAAAAGTCCATGTGTAAAAAAAGGCAGTCAAACATGAATAGGCCTATATGTAATTCACTTGTAAAAAAAGTTTAAATTTGAAAAAAAGAAAAGTTTAATCTCTTTAATAATACGTGAAAATGCTAGTTAATTGTGAACAGTTCCAATGTACATTGGAATGACATCACATCTCATTTGAAAATGTGTGATTTCATGTGCCCTGTTTGGTTTCCACATGTGGATATACTAATGTACATGTGAAACAAAACAATTACACACAAATGAAATTCACATGTAAAAATGTACATTTCTTACATAGAACATTTCCCTCATATGTGAAAAAGGGCAAACTCAGACTTCCAGTCGTCATGTCAAATTATTGCAATTGTGTTTAATTCACGTGAAAAAATTATAATTTCTCATTCTCATAATATCATTTCAGATGTGAAAAATGCCCCAAAATGTTTTTACTTAATTCACATGTGAAAAAAAACAAAAAAGCTAATTTCAACAATTAAGGGAACCCACCTGTTTATGTTCTTGCTGAGATCAGAAGACAGTGAGAAGTGAGAAGACCACCTTCATACAGTATGTTTTGGTTATTTATATATACACAGCCAGGCTACTGTTGGCTTAGCGTAGCACAAAGAATCTGTGAGAAGGGTGCAATATATAAGACATTTTAGTTTAAAACCCATCAAATGTTTATGGAAGTAAATAGAATGTCAAAAAAATAACAGTTTTGACATTTGCCACAGCAAGGACTAAAGTAAGCAATGGAAAGATAAATTCATAATGTAAAGTTTTAGGATCATGGCAAGACAACGCAAACCAAGTCACTCTGGTCTCAGCAAAAACAAGACCTTAAACTTTTCTATCTAACGATAATCCATGTCATCTTAAAAATAAGCCGTCTGTCCTTTTCTAAATGATTGAACATCATCAAAGAAATAAGGAAGAAGTAAACCTGGTTGATCTGACATTATGCTAATGCCTCTTGATCTATAGTGTCAGCCAATCGTTGTATGTTAGCCAGCTAGTTAGATAGCGTTCTGCTAACATTAGCTAACATAAGACGTGACTATATAAAATGTGATCTGTCTGTAAAGATCGTGGCATCAATGTAATGTGACTTTTCATCGTTATGCCACATTTGAAAAGGTATTGATATTCAGCTGATGGTGTGTGCTGCCGCATCCTCACCCGCTCTTTACCACAGACGACATTTGTCTATGAACAAAAAACGGTTGACAGCCAGTTGCACATCATCCATAGTGCTGTGGACGGCAATGTGAAGAAATGTTGGTGCTTCAATTTGTTTTTAAGCAATTCTTTCATATATCTCAGGAGCGGATATCCATCTGTGTTTTTGTCATTTGGGTGAATCAGCCCTTTAAAACCTGCACTGAACCACGACCCTTTCTGTTTCATTAATCTCACCACTGAAAGACAAAGAGTTACACATACAGGACTTGACAAATAACAAGTTCAAGCCTCTCTTGTTGTGTCATCCGGCTGCTCATTGTTTTCCTCCGCCTGTCCCCCTTGACTCAGTGTTTGTCTCTGCAGTTTTCGTGCTGTCTTCATTCTACGTCCCATTGATATGTTGCGATCAATAGGACACAATTCAATTTACAAGTCTGTCACTAGGCAAAACAAAACTCAGAAAATGAATCATTGGGTGGCACTCATTGTTTGCTTTGTCCAATTATAACTGATTCTCCACCTGTCATAGCGTCTTCTCCCTCAATTCTGTTGTACACACACGCGCACGTAAACACACCAAAAACAAGCTGGTCCCAGCATACCGCGGGCACTTCATTCATTATTTCATGAGCAAAGCAGGGATCAGCCCCGCAGGACCGTCAGCCGGTGTCATGTGAGAGGCAGATCACAGTGAATCCCGCAAAGAGAAAATTACAGCGATGCATTCAGGTGTCCCCTCAGCCGTGCGCTCGGAGTGCTTCTGGGGGCTGAGGGGGAGGCAAAGTGGATGTGACAGGCTTAGATTAAATGCCAGAGACGGGGCGTTTCTCACACACACTACAGCCTCCTGGACAGCAGCCTAATTAGGCACTTCCATGCTCTGCCATCAGCTCTTCCAACAAAATGCTTCCTCCAAAAGCACATTTGTTAATGTACCAAAATGGAAAGAGTGCAGCACAGTGCTGCTCTGCACAGGAGAGACTAATCCTCAGTGCTTTTAATGGTCCAATCAGCTTTTTGAAATTCATTAATTGTGGATTGATTTTGCAATTTTCCCCTCTTTTACACCTGTTGACCAGCATCATCTCCCCTTTTGTGTGCATCTTCACAAGCCCATTTGCTTCAGTAATCTAGTAAGCGAGTGATCAGCTGCTCTGTGACACCCTGCAAGATTAAACGTAAGGCGTTTTTCTTTTTTTTTTCTTTTTTTGTTGCTATCAGTGCCCATATTTCTCGAAGAACTTGTCAGTCTGTATCGCCAAGAGAAGGTCAGGTGTTTTTCTCGAGCGCAACAGACGTAAATACCGTCTCTCCCTCTCAGATAAAGTGTTCTCTCCGTGGATATTATCACGCCAAGTATCAGACAGAATTCTCTCCTTTATATCTACTCTGATATCTTCTCATATGCCTCGTCGCAGACATGCTGGACAGGAAGTAAATCTGATTATGGAGTGCATGGGGTAATGTTCAATAATAAAAAGTATTATTTGCCGAGATCAATGTGTGTCGCCATAGCGATAAAGCACAATGAATGGAAAGTGCTGGAAGCCTGCAGTAAATTTTGATGCGTTGTGATATTGAACACATTGTGACAACATACTGCTCACCAGGGCTGTAAAACATCTTCCAACAGGCTGTTGAACATCCGCCCCGTTACATTCTTACACACCGTGACTGCCATACATCACGCCTGGGCCACGGCATGCAAAGGCTAAGTGTGTGAGGGATTACATGGCAAGAAGCAAAATAGGACAGCGCCACATATTCATCAGAGGAGAGTGGGCCCCCAAGTGTGTGTGTGTATATGTGTGTGTGTGTGTGTGTGTGTGTGTATGTGTGTGTGTGCGTGTGTGTGCGTGTGAATGAATGGTGTGCCGTGTTTGTGTGTGAAAGGAGGAGGGAAAGTTCAATCAATCACTCAATTAAAGCTGCGTGTGACAGTGACATGAAACCGTATGACTGATGGATGGACCAAATCTTCTAAAGTCCGAGGCTTAGAGCGCACTGCGGCTCAGCGACATTCACACGAACGATCAGCAAACCCCGGTCACGTTGAGTGCGACGGACACGCGCGCAGGAACTTCCACAGCACCCCGTCTACCTCCCGTTGCCCTGGACTGTGCGAGCCACGCTGCCCTCAAAGCCTCCACTGTTGGGAGGCTCAGGGTATTTAAGAATGTTATCTCTAATGCACAGATGTCTTAAAGGTCCCGGTGGAATGGGCTTGCAATTTTCCCTCCTAATTAAAAATTAATTAAATCGGCTGTGGCTCTAGCCAGGCATAAAGCTGAAGGCCGCGGCAGCCGCCACTGGAAACGTAATCATTTATTTAACTCAATTACAGGAAGCCACAGCAGGCTCCTCTGCCACGAGTCACCTGGAGAGTCAGGGTGGCTTTACCGAGCACGCCTAGCACTTGACCAACCTGTCCTCACGCACACACATAAGGTTTGATGCAACTTCCCATCGCTTGAGGATTCAGCGAGAAAACTCGAGCCAGCCGCTGTTTGTGATGCTGAACGCATCATTTCCCCCCTGTTGTGATTAATACATACATAGTCATAGAGATATCATTTGTCACCTGTTTTCCTTCCCTTCTCCCTGGGGGCTGATTTGGGGTGATTGATCAGAGATTCAGACACAGGATCAATAAGGCTTTCACCTCTCCGTTGGCAAGAGCAAGGGGCTCAGTGATGGCCCACTATGCTGTCCAATTATTCAGTAATGGAATACTGGAACCTGCCCAAGACTATTAACACACTGGACACTGGGGACAACAAGTAGCAGTGCTAATTGTTGGGTTATATTGTAAACTGTGACAACAGTGCACTGCCCTAATTCCCACCTTTTGTGTCTTTAGCTGCTGACACAGAAGTGCATACGATAGCACTTCTCTGTTAGACCTAAATATTCCTGGAGAGCAGACACAATTATTGCACTGCAGCCACTGTCTGTGCACAGCAGTTGCGACCCTTGCACTCGTTACGTGCCTAGTCGTCTGCAGTATTGACAGTCAGGGAATTTAAGCTCACAATGAGCTTACACTAATTGTCATTCGCAGACGTGCCTCAAATGTGAATGGATTCAGGTTAAAAACTGTTCATTAATTAAAGTCAACACGTCCCGTCCATAGGTAAATTCGGTTTGAGCTCTGCTCAAGAACTTTGTACAAAATCAACATGGATGTGAAATGTCTTGTGCACCGTGACCTCACTTGTTGAGTTTGCAAATGTCATTAGCAGAGGAAACAAAGGAAATCAAGTTTAAAGCGATCTTGTTGGCCCTATTTGAAAAGGGATAAAGATCTTGCTCCTAGGCCTAATCTTTCTCGTGAAAGAGACCCATTATGCGTATTTTTTTCTTCTCTTAAGTGTTTTATATATTATATAAAACACAGCTCCTGGCTATATTGACTTAAGTGTTTTATATATTATATAAAACACTAAATATATTCTATAAAATTAAAGAATTAAATATAAAATTTATGTAATTATATATTATATAAAATCTATTATATAAAACACTTAAGAGAAGGAAAATATGAAAAAGTATAAAAGCATAAAAGCTTCTGTTGGTGTGGACTTGGACCTTTTTACATCCACAAATTTTGTGCTCCTCTCTCCCACAGAAACACTCCTCCTTAAACGTCTCATCTGTGGTCCCGCCTCTAATTCTGTGACTTCTTGACATCACACATTTTCGCCATCAGCATTCCAGAGCTATTTGTTAAAGTACCAGAGTGCACCTAAGATGTGCATGCAAAGGGTGTCGAGTTTTTTTATCAGTATTTCTTAACAACAGCATTGTGAAGTTTTGCATTTTAAGCTGTTTTAAAAATTAAAGAATGTTTGCTCAGGCGTGTGTGAACTGACCAATCAGAGCAGACTGAATATTTGGGGGGGGGGGGGGGGGGGGGGGACGAGACTGGAGCTAAAACAGAGTGTTTTAGACAAAGGGGGATTATAGCGTTGCTGTAGGAACCCAAAATAAAAATTATGAACCTGAAAATGAGCATAATCTGTCTCCCTTAAAACTTGATTTGATATAAATTTTTTCTAAATGTGTCACAGCCTGGTGTGAATGAAATCAGACTCCACGGTTAAAGACATGTACAACACAGCCCCTGGCTATATTGACGGGGCTGCGCTATGATCGTAAGAAGCCTTGCTTAGTCGGACTCAACGCATCATCTGGTTGTTTCACTGCTCATTGGTTTGTTTGATTATTAGTTAGCCTGAAGAGAATTCATGTTTTTTTCAGACGTACATTTGTATGTATGAATTAGTTCTGCTACATCAGGACTCAGTGAGATGTCAGTAATCATAGCTCTTAGTGTGATATGCTACACCCTTTCTCATTATGAGCAAATCACATTATTCTGTTCTGGTGATCAACACCGTTTACAGATTTCTTTTTTTTCCTCCCTCCTCTGCTTTCAGGTTGCACCACGGTGGAGCTCAAACAACCAAAGACCACCTTCTACTACACTTGGTAATGCTCAATTTATTCAATTTATCTTTGAGGCACAACACAAACCTCCAACAGATACATTGCTGTTTCATACTCCCAGTATTGTAATGCAATATGTTCAGGCTTTGTTGAAGAGAAAGCGGTGCTCCGCTGGGAATCCGAGCGTTTGGATGTTTCAGTACCAAGTGTTACAGAGCTCACGATGATGTACACCAGCTCCAGACAGATACGAGCGTGTGATGTAGCTGCCTGCAGATATGCCTTTGGTTGCCTGCAAAGCAGTCTCTGTGGTTCAGGGACCTCGGGTGCTCTGTGCTCCATGAGTTTTCTGCTACATATCATCATATCATCGGGGCAGACCTTTCAGACTGAATGCTGTACTCTATCTCATATGCAGTACATGAGAATAAGGGAGGGAGTGTTTGTGTGTAAGTGTGTGTGTGTCTTACGTCAGAACCATACAGTCGCACGTTCAGAGATACAGCCGTTACTGCCTATGTATGTATGATCTGTATGTATTTGTCTTTCCCTCTGCCTGTTCAACCTGCACAAAGCCTCCCAAAAACAAACAGAAAAAAAAACAAGCAACAAATGAGCAAGTGAGAAAAAAACACAGGCAATAACATGGATATTGCTGTTATGAATCAACAAAATGTTCTTCGCGTCATCCTTTATTCAGCATGTGTAAAAGAAACGAGAAAAAAATAGACATGTCAAGCAGTCATGTTGTACTATTTTTGTGGTTTGCCAAGTGATTCAGTGTGTTTCATAACCTGCTATTTTCAACATAGCCACACACACGGATAGTGCATAGTGCTGTTGTTCATACCGACTGGTTAGGCCCTTCTCCAAAAGATAAATACAAAATAAAAAACTCAGCTTTTCACCACCTTGCTTGAAGCCACTGAATCAGTAATCCCATCACCAGCCTGTGTCAGTCTGTCTCATCCAGCCAGACTGGCCCTTGGGGTCCAGAATCAAAAGGCAGGCACTGCGAGGTGGCCAGTCAATGTTGCTTTTGTGTGGTGCCCAGTTCTGATCTTTGCTTTTTCTTGAGTAATTTGGGTGATCATCCAATCATCTACCATGGATAAGGCAACACAGATGGGTGGCAAATTGAACGTAAAAGCATCATTAAGTGTCTGTGTCAGGTTTTGGGCCACCAGTCTGCAAGCCTTGGCTTCGATTGTAGAGTATTTGAACTCCCTGCAGAGATGATCACCGATCTTCCAAACATTACCCGGTGTTTTGATGGTGCAAAGACACAGTAACTCCCAAATCTTTTGTAGACGCAGTGCTGGAAAATAACATGATGCATTCACACTACGATCCACATTTCAATGTCCATTTATTAACAATAAGTACCATTACAAATTTCAATCATCATATTAGGCAGAAATACTGAAAGTCTACTTAACTACTAACTCCCCTTATGTGATAGCTATTGGTTACTTTGTAGATCTCATACGTAGTTTTTACGTCATATTTTATCAGCTGATAAAACGTGATTCTGTGTAATAGATTCAAATAACCACAAGTATTAAACTGGCTCCCTCTCAGCCAGTTACAATGTTGAGTGCTGCTTAGCATTTGACATGAGTTGACATCAGCTATGATAATCCAACACAGCGTCATACCAAAACGACTGAATAGCTTAATTGTTAGTGACTCCCAAAACAACATGTATCACCGTTCCCAAAAACAACATGAACGTGACAGATGTGCCAGACCTTCCTCCTATGCTCGTAGTTTGGTTAGGTTTAGGGAAAATAACTACTTGGTAGGGTTTAGGAAAACAGGGTTGTTTTCGGGTTACTGTCTGTCTGACTTCAGTTAAGAACATACCTACGTTACCCAAGTAACTTACATAACTTTATTTATGGGATGTGACTCTAATATGATCCCACGTAAACAGAGCTCACAGCTGTCTCCTGAATGAAAGTCCTGTGTTTGTTTAACCCGACCATCCATCCCCAACCTACATGGGCTTTACTCTCTGTACTGCTTCTTCTCACTTTCTCCTTTGCAGCTGTGGTAATCGCTGCAGCCACTAGACGTCACAAGCATGAATACGGTCCGTAATAAGCTTCTTCCTTGGTCGACCTAGAGACTGAATCAAAATGTTATGGTGACAAGAACTTCCGGGCAGGAAATCCCTGGGTCACACATTAGCTTACATGGTGTTTAATGTGTCATTGTTCACGTTAAGTCTAAAGGTGATGCCTTAAGGTTACATGTTTGAAATATTGTCTTGACTGAGTCAAAAAGGACCTGGATGTAGGACGGGTCTTGGCCCAGACGAGACCCCAATCTGTTTCTCACTGATCAAAAAGATCAGCTGTTTTTCAATTATTTCTCAGGGAAACAAGAATGGATCTTTGTGAAAAGAAAAAGGGGTGGAGGTATGCTCTTTACTGAGTGCCGTTCTAGTTTATATTGGGTTTATCACTACGACTCTTCCGTGCACATTGTCATTTGATCTACTGTGGAAAACATAAGCAGCTTTCAGTAACCTTTTTACTCGTACTCTGAAACTGAAGCACCTAATGGAACTCAGCCATCACTCATGTCATTATTTAGACCTGCTCTTTTCGTACTGTGACAAATGATCATGCAGTATACCTGTAATGAAGCAACAACATATTTTATGTGCCTCCACTCATTCATTTAATGGCAGTGTGGAGCTGTGTAGCCTTAAATACTGGACAGCTCTGCTTTGGTTTAATGCAGATTTACATTAAAAGCAATAATCAGATTCTGTATTTCATTACGGGGATTGTAAACCAGAAATCAAAGCTTTCGGGCTTTTCTAGTTCCACAACACATCAGGTTTTAAATGTGCCCATTTCACCTGCAGTCAAATAAGAATCATTTGGGGACTTTGAACAAAAAGGTTGGATAAAAAATTGTAATGTTTCTGCTCATGGAATAAACTGTCTAAATGTTGGCTCCCCAACACCTGATAACAAAGTGTAATTTCATGACTTTTAGCCAAAGGCAAAGTCATTGGATTGACTAGAGAGTAAGGGATCCCAGCAGCATAGTTTGTCATCACTGCCCTTTGAGTCTCATTGGTTCATAAGTTTACCGCCCAAGGCCTTGTATTGTGTGACGCTGTGTTTTTTTTTTTTTTTTTTCAATCAATGAATAATTTTGTTGCCTAATATTACAGGCTGTGAGCTCTTCAAGCTGAGCTCGTACATGTGGGAAATTGGTTCTGGAAATGACTTTTTTTTTTTTGTATTTATGTAAATGTCACATTTCTCCTATTCAAAGTCCCAACCACTTCTGAAAAGTAATATTCAAACAAAATGCTGTTTAAATCTCACACAATTGCTTTATTACAGACCTCTCGCGCGCTGTACACACAAAGAAATGCCAGTGTGTGCGTGTGTGCTGGTTTTTGAATTGCTTTGATTTCCCTTTTTTTTTAAAAAAAGCACTTCCACTGCTCCATGGGGCTCACGGTCAGAAAAAGGACACAGGAACAAAACTGGAAATTCAATGCAGCTTTTTACGTGTGATTTTTATTTTTTTTTTTTTACCAGCTGAATGAATGTTTTCTCCATTTCCTGTGAATGTTTCTGTTACGGGTGCCAGGATTAGTACTCGAGTAACAAAATAGATGTCTGTAAAATACAGATAAAGATCAGCAGCATTGAAGACACATGTTAACCGTTCATCATCCAGATTGAATCTGGGGCTTTATTCCTCAGTACATAGTCAAAACATATTTTCCTGAGTGCCAGCTTCTGTTTTAGTCCATGTTTACCTAAAGTGCATATAAAATCCATATAACAATATTATTCATGTCAAATCCAAATTACCTCACAATATGTAAACCTTTCCCACATTTCTAGTGAGCATATTACAGTTTCAAGCATGTCAGGTAGCATGCAAATATAGTCTCACTCATTTTAATGTGATTCAAGGCTACTATATCAATATAGTGCAAATTACAGTAATCCCTAACTGTCTTTAAAGCAAACAACACGTATTCTAAAGTAACTCTGGACCTAGGCACTTACTTTACACATAACTATCACTCATGAGAAAATATGAATCATTTCAACTGCAAAATGAACTAAACCTCATATTAAGGTTTCACGTTTATATAACTGCATACTGTAAATTCTCATTTTAACCTTTTCCACAAATGAATACAGTTCTGTTACTCTTAACTGTTCGTTGAAGTTATTACATGTGCAGGAGCCCAAATAAAGTCCTTGCATTGTAAACATAAAACACAGCTACCTGCATGCGAGACTTTGCACAGGTGATAAAACCAACTAAACCCTATGCACCAGCGGTGTCTCCCTGCCGCGAGACAAAGGCAGAAACTTCGGTTTATAAAGTCCGACAGAAGTATCCGAAACGATCTCAAAGTATCATCACAACACTTGCTTACATAAAGTTTAGCTTATAGAAGTTGGCACTTATATTCTTTTATCAATTACTAACCTGTAAAATACAGGTAAAGATCAGCAGCAATGAAGACACAGGTTAACCGTTCGTCATCCAGATTGATTCTGGGGTACGGGCAAAAGATCCCCCCAAAACAACCTGGGGCGCAGTAGTTCCTGTGTCACATGTTCCACCTGCGTGCTGCTCACATTTTCCACACATATTTGTCACACATGAAAAATATAATAATTAGACGGTTCACCATATTACTACGCAAAATATTAGGCCCAAGACATTAAAGGAAATTACTTTTCATCTTATCAAATTAAATAAACACCAAAAGTGGTCACTACATTTTTGGGGTGCACCACATTTCGCCCCTGCTGGAAAAACCAGTATAGACCAGCACCAAAACACAACATGGTGACCCAGCAAGACCAGCATATGTGATGTTTTGGCACTGGTTTTTGCGTTTTTTTTTTCCCAGCAGGGCAGTGTGCGACACAGTAATGGTAAAGATATCAGGTGTTATCTTGAATCCACTGGAAAGGTCAGGTGGTGAATTAATAAAAACATGCTGCAGTCGCTTTTGGCTTTAATAATGTCAGCGTCTTAATTAACTCACCTATCACATGTCAGGCAGAAAATCCGTTTCCACTCAGAAAAATATCCGTGAAACAATTTAACAAGGTTAAATCCAAGTGACAGAAGAGTTTACGGTATGTGTGCGGGTGTGTGTGTGTGTGTGTCCATCACTGCCTTGGCTTGTAGGCTTTCATTACACTGACAGGCTGCGTGTGAAAGTGTTAACGGAGAAGTGTTTCACACCTTCCCAACTGATGCCTCATCACAGAGCCACAGCACCGTACTCTCACCCCTCTGTGATCATTGAGGCCTTCTGCATCAAAGTGATGGTCTCAACATTGACACATTCATTCAAATCCAGTCCAGAGCGTTATCAATTGATATGTTTTGAAGTTACAGTCTGCACAAGCACAAGCACACACACATACACATGCACACATGCGCGCGCACACACACACACACACACACATTCTCACTGTGTGGATGCAACTCAATACCGCGGACTTACGAGCCGGACCTGCCCCTTCACTTCTTGTTCCCATCAAACTTGGCATGAGGCTGCAGGGTTTTTTGTGCCACAGAACAGAACGCTCCATGAATAAAATACCACGTCTGTTATTTTTAATTTGACACACTTTTTAAAGAAACTGAAAACTTGATTTTGAACTTCAAGAGACACGGTCACATGGAAGTTATAAGAGCGTCCTGAGCTTCCGTTACGTGGCGTGTTTCCAAGTGAAACAGAATATATTTACAGAATGAATATGAACATTTTAATTGGATCACTCACATGTGTAAACCCACTGTGACATCACCCACTGGTTTGTTGAATCCTGTTTTAAAGGCTCAGTTGGCTTGTTTTTTTTTTTTTTTGAGGGGGGGAGACAGAAGTGACTATATTTGGGTGGAGATTTGGAGGGTTGAGGTCAGGACATGCCCTGGTACCAACCTGTCAATCACAAAGTAGCCACACCCTCAAGAATGCCCTGATTTATCAGCTGTTTTACTTTAAATGAGATCTTCCTTCACAAAATGAACGTAGTGCTGTATTGAAGGAGACTTAAACTACAGAGATTGAGACTATAAACTCATTAGAGAACTGTTGACTGAGGTTACAAATAAAGTAAGGAGCATGTTAAGATAACATACAATATGACTTTTTATTTTTAAACTAGGATAGTTGGCCCCTGCAGGCCACTACAAAGAAAGAAGGTTTAAAGCAATTTCGTAGTGGTAGGACGCAACCCAACTCCTGGTCCAAGCTCCGGTCATCTCACGACTGGACCACTGCAACTCGCTCTTGGCTGGACTCCCAGCCTCCACTACTAAACCATTGCAGCGTATCCAGAAAGCTGCAGCATGCCTCATTTTCAATCTACCCACATTTTCCCATGTAACCTCCCTCCTCCGTGACCTTCACTGGTTTCCTGTTGCGGCCCGCATCCGATTCAAAACAATGGTGCCTCAAGGCCATCAACGGAACTGCACCTGTCTACCTCCAAACACCAGTATATGTGTAAGTATATGCACTTGTATGTTCTTACCCTTAGCACTTAAAGCATAGCACTATGCACTTAAGGTATCCTTGATAAATAGCTACGATGCTCAGATGAGGGCTTGAAAATTGTTTTGATTTTTTCTTTTTTACGTTATCGCAGTGATATGTCATGGTTTCTTTCTTGTGACAAATGTACTTATTGTAAATCACTTTGGACAAAAACTTCTGCTAAATGCCCTAAATGTTAATGTTCCACTTTTTATCCTAATTCTCTGTCCATATTTTATGCAGACAATGATCACTCAGAAATGGGCCGTAGCTTTACAAATATACATCCCTCGGACTCTTGCTCCCAACAGTGATAGATCAGGGGACAGAAGTTTTTAGCTAACCATCATCTGAACAAATATGAGACACTCTGCTAGCTACTATGACCTCCGAGCTAACAGTCAAGTGCTCACTCCAAATCATATTTATTGGATAAATGTACAGAAAGGCCACTAAGTTCAGAATGAGGATATTGAACAAACAAGCTAAAAAAAATTATAAATCTTTCGAGTCTGTCTCGAAACCACAGTCAGGTGCCCTCGTGAAGGTTGCATCGGGTTGTGTCGCAGTTCAAAACAAAAAGGAACCTGAGAGCACGACTCATCAGGCAGATGTAAGACGTTAACAGAGAGGTAGGAAAGTTCAAGGATACTAGAAATCCCTGCTGTCAAACAAAGTACAAAGGGGGTCAGGCCAGGGCAGAATCTGAAATACACAGTCTGGGTCAAAAACTAGCTCAGGATCAAAAAACAGGCAGGTAATAATCAGAGTGCTGAAAGCTAAGGCACAAAGACGGTCTGGCAGAGAGTGGAAAAGGACTGGTAATTATATAAGGGAGCCAATGAGGGAATGAGAAACAGGTGAGGTCAGAGCAGGTGAGGTGATTCTACTGGCGGGAAGGGCAGGATCAGAAATGAACATGGATGTACATACAGCCACACTGAATAAATTAATGATGAACGAGCAGAGTACAACTCAAAACTATGGCTGCTGTAATCATTCCTCCTATTCTTCATGTGTATTAAGAGATCCCTTCATAATGCGCTTCCATTGTAGGTGATGGGTGACAAATCCACAGTCCTTATATAATAATAATAGAATGTAATGTGGGTCTTCAGCAGCCTGAGTCGACAACAAAATTCATATTTTCAAAAGTTACAGACTGTATTGTACAAAATTCTCTCTTTGTGTCGATGTCCTTCCACTGTAGTTCAAATACACCTCTCCAGGGGAACACAAAGGAAATTCTGTACCAAAAGGACAGTAACTTCAGAATATATCAGGTTGATCTGTGTGACTCAGACTGCTGAAACCTTATGTTAGCTTCCATGGACCAAGGACCAGAGTCAGACATCACTTACATTGTAAAACGCTTTCAGGAAGGATCATTCAGTGATCAATGTGGACAGACTGTTTATATGATTCACATGTCAAAGACGTGCACAATTCTTTAAAGGGGACTTCTGGTATTTTTAAACCTGGGCCCTATACTTATATGTTTTGGTATGTGAATGATTCTGCCAAAAGTTTTTGGAATCGGTCCAGTAGATCGCCTCAGTCGGCAAGTGAGGTGAGCATTTACAGCTGTTGCCTCATCTAGATTATCAAAATCAGTTAAATATCTAGTCATGAATTTGTAAAATAAATTCTTACTGGCAGTTACTGTAAGTAAACTCCAAACTCCTCTCTCAAACTCGGTGACTCACGTTTCCAGAGCTGTATTGCTGCAGCAACTCACCCCTCATGTGAGATTTCAGAACGAGACTTCTCCTTGATCCTTGATCCTATTAGTTAACAAAAAGGAGTCCCTTTGTAGGACTTGTTCCTGTAATGTTGTCAGACATTTGAAACAACAACTTCAGGATTTCAAACAAGCACTTTTAGCAGACGTGACTTTGAAAGTTGCGGTTGCCCCAAAGGATTACATTGCAGCTATTGCAGCTTTCTCATGACTGCCAGCTGAGGCGATCTGCTGGAGTGAACACTTTGGGTGAATACAAATCATTTCCACACCAAAGCATGAAAGTAAAGTGCCAAGGTTACAAAAATCCAGAGGTTTTTTTTTCTATTAATGAATATGCATAATTAAATAAGAAACAAAAGAAAGTTCAATTAAAAAAACAGAAAAGTTGTAACACTTCAAAACTCTGGTGTGTGCGGTTGTGGTTTAATTAGGTTTCATGGCCCTGCAGCATCAGCAGACAACCCAATGGCTGTCAGCAGATTCTGATCCAAATGTTGCCAAATTTTGATTGATGTACAGAAGTGCCTGACATCACATTCTTTAAAAACTGAGTCCTACCCACTTCAATCCATAGATAAGAGCACAAACAAATACACACTTACACAAATCTCAAAGTTTAGACAACCTAATGTGCTCCTCACAAAGCTTATGAAAAAATAAAATAGGCTGTCTGAGGAAATGTGTTTCTGGGGCCTTTAAGCAGGAAATCAAACTGTTTTGGCTCATAGCCCTCTTTGTGAAAGGGATGAAAACATTTGAGCAGATGCATTTATCTTTAATATATGAAGAAATTTTAAACACAAAGAGAGAGCTAAAAATCCTCCGTCTCAAGGCTTTGTAAGCAGCGGGAACATGATCATTCAGAGCTGAATTGATAAGTCACGTAAGTCAAGAAACTATTGTTGTTCTCTAACCCATCCACACTCTTCTCAGTTCTTCTGAGTAATTCAGAGCCAAAGTCAGTCACAGCTGAATTCTCTTTGTGATACATTTAAATAGACAAACAGTGCAAAAATAACTTATTGAGAGTCTGGCCCAGAGACCAAGGCACAGCTAGAATTTTATAAAACTACATGAATTGTGACTTTCTGGTCAATACATTATTAATCTGTTTGAATAACTTGATCCTTTGGAAAGATAGAAACTTCTGTCTGAGTCATAGAGCTTCTTTCAAGGACTGGTGGTTTATCTGATATCACTGGAAATCCACCTTACATGCAATTGGCGGTCTTTAAAAGCCAGGTTAAGGAGTTGATGATAGCCGTACCAGTCACTCTCAAGATCATCTTTTCTATTCACCTTTTAAAATGTTAATATTTAAAAGGAGGCATATTTTTTCTTATTTTCAGGTTCCTTTTTTGAATAGGGTTACTACTACAATACCCAGGTAAAAAAGTAGTATACTTTAGTGTATTAGTAATATGAATAAAGTACATGAAGTATATAACAAGTATGCTTCTCGGTTTTTGTGCTTCATTTGAAGTGTATTTAATATGTACTTTAAAAAGTATACTTCAAAATAGATGTAATTAAGTTCAACTTCAGAGTCCAAAAAGCAAGTATACTAATTTTTGTAATAATCAAATTGTTTTTTAATTGTACTTTTTGAAAGTGTACTTTGTTGTTAGTGTATTTTAAATTTTATAGAAGTTTAGTTTTTTTAAGTGTATTAAATTCAACATACTTGGAGTGGTAATTCAATGTACTTATGGGAAGTATCATTTTTTGGAAATCAATTGTTAGTATACTTTTTAAAGTGTACTGTGATCTCACTTTATTGGAAGTGTTACTTCTGTATACTTTATACAGTACACTCTAAAATAAGTGTATTTTTAGTGGCATATCAGAGTACTTTTACAAAATATGTTAAAATACAAAAAATTATAGTGGTAATTTAGTGTACTTTTAGTAAGTACACTAATTTGTAATACAGAGTTAGTATAACTTTTGAAAGTGTACATTGATTTCACTTAATCAGTAGTGTGATCTTAGTACACCGTAAACAAAGTGCACTACAATATAAGTGTACTTTTATTAGCATATCAAAGTAATTTCAGAAAATATGCTAAAATGCAAATGCTCTTAGTGGAAATGTATTAATTTACTGTATCCTACTAATGGAACGTGTATTTACATTGTTAGGCTGATTTCTGAAAGGGTAATATGATAAAATGCTGCAGTGTGGACTAAGTAAGTATATTTTGTTCAAATAATATTTTTTCATTAGGCTCTACGTCTTGTCGAGGGAGCATACAGGTGGCATATTTTAAAAATTATTGTTGTCGAGCAGTGCAAACAGATCAAGATTCAAGACGAATGGACCCAGGAAATGGACCTACTCACCAATCGGTTCCCACATCCAATCAGCGTGCGCAGCATCATCGACATCCAATCACTATGTTACACTGCCTGAACGTATCCAAATTGACAGTTAATATTTGAAATTCATCACTGATACACAGGCGGTAACATGGTAACTTAACTTTAGCACAATGTATGGGTTGTTTTATTTCGTAGACGGGTCCGTTATTGCATCTATTATACAGGATGCATATAGAAATGTAGGTATTACAGTCACCTGCATGGAAGACCTCCAGTCCAAGGATGGCTGGATAGAGGTGATCTTGCCTGCTGAACTGCCAACAGGTGCGCGTGCCAGAAGGGAGCGCGATTTTGGTAAGTGATGGTTTCAACCATTTTAATATTTTCTGGTATATCTAACGTTAAGTTACCCAGGAACTCTGTTGACATAGGCTTAGCTAACGTTAGCTACAGCTTGATGAATTGAGTCATTGAACACAGCAGGAGAGAACGCAACGTTAGCCAGCTAAAGCTCCGGTGGAAAATCATTAACGTTAGCTAACGCTACCATTAACGTTAGCCTAACATTAGCTAGATATTGTTACGAAAGTTAGCTGCTAGCTTGTACAGCTAACGGTAAATCACAAAAAAAGATATATATATATATATATATATATATATGGATAGGATAGAAGATAGGATATATGGTCTTCCTTTGGTCAGTTTGGCAAAACGACTGGCCAGGACAAGGGGATGATGAATCAAGGAATGACTGTTAGCTTGATTTATGACTTAACAGTAATGGAGCATTGTGATTCCACTTTACAAAAAATAAAGTAGAGTGTGTTTGCCATGGGAGTTACATTGTGATTTTTTGCAAGCTGGGTGCACAAGCATTTAGCAGATTTAGCCAGCAAATATAAATTTGAAATGATAAATATTACTTAAAAGACTGTGAAACAAATCAAGTTAGCTTTTTTGTAATGCCATGCATGTTAAGTCAAGATTAGGTCTCCTGTTACAAATAGCCTACTATCAGAGTGATGGATGGATGGAGGTGGAATCTCGGAAAGTGTGGTGTAGTAGTAGCCTAGTTGCTATATGAAGAAATGCACTAAAGCTATTAAAAAATAGTCTCTACAGTTACTTAAAGGAGAAATCCGGCGAGTTTTCACATACATCTCCATTTCTCGAGGTCAACGAGTACTGTCGGTACGAAACAATTGTTTTCGTTTTGTTTTGTACCAACAGTAATCGGTGACCTCAAGAAACAGAGATCTTTGTGAAAACCCCCCTTAAAAGTCTGGTGGTTTGTGTGGAAATTTTCAAAATCATTCTCTTAAACAAGATGTACGTTGTCAGTCTGGTTCACAGACGGTCCAGATGGGTGAGGTGCTGAAGAGGGACCTCAAACAGCAATGTACAGCACAAGTCGAGTCTGATTCCAACGACACATGTTGCAACATGTTTGATCAACCCAAAAAACGTACACCGGGATGTTTAAAAATGTAACCGCCTTCATCAAATAATGTGCAGAGTTCCCCAGAGACTTGTCAGAGTTTACAGTGGTGGATAACCTATTGGTGCTGACATGCATGTAATAGTGCACTTTGAGCTTGCATTGAATTATGTCCCAATATCAAAGTCCAAACCCAACCTAAAAACCTATGCCCTTGGTGCTCAGGGTAAAGCTTCATGTGATATAGCAAAACTGCATTTTTGTGATTTATACACATACACTCACACCATGAAAATTGTGTTTTGGCGTGTGTATGATTAGGAGTGTATAGCTGCCCTTTTTGTTTAAGGTAACTAGCTTGATGTTTTCTGCATAGGTGATTGTGACCAGTGACGAGAAGGACGCCATCCCTCAGGTGGAGTCTCAGCGGCCAGGGGCAGCACCTGCCGATTTTGTTGAGATGGACAAGGACACATTAAAGGCTCTGAAAGGTGGGTGGGTGCATATGTATGCTAGTGATGTCAGGGTTATCTCTGCCACCACCTGAACCCTCCCATACACCTGTAGCCATTGTCAATGAGGTCATGAAGTGAATTCAAGACATGCACCCCGCTGTTAATTTGAAAAACATGAATGTTACGTGTTATGTCTTAGAATACAGACCCGACTTCCCACATTACAAATTTGAAAATAATTTTGCCATCATTGTCTACTGTTAATACTCCTTGTTTGAATTTCACTGATTGAGCAATATGGCACAAGTGACAGTGGGGTTGGTGCGGATATAACCACAAGGCCTCTGGCAGACTGGTGCAGGTAACCACAGCCGTGGGTATCTGTACCGATACCATGACCACAAGTGCCATATTGCTTTTATATATCAGTTCCACTTCCATCACGTTTAAGATATCAAATTGTGTTTTCAGTCATTTATGTAGATGCATTATTTTTTTATCTATTCATTCATTCATTCATTCATTCATTCATTCATTTATTTATTTATTTCATCCACTCCAAGAAATAGTTCTAATCTTCCATCTCTGTTGCTAAGCATTCACACAAAAATGTGTAGTAGTTACTTGCAGGGTTCCCACAGGTCCTGGAATTTTTGGAACATCATGGATTTTCAGGAAAGGTCAGGGAATGATCATCTTTGTCATAATTATGAATACACATCCATTGTCGTGATTAATTTATTTGTTTGTTGTGCTACTGTTGCATCTCTAAAATTGTATGTTTTATTCTATCTGTTACTTTTTGCTGCCCTGTTATGTCTCGTGCTGCTGACCTTTTTGGCCAGGTCACCCTTGCGAAAGAGATCCCGATCTCAATGGGCTTTTATCTGGTTAAATAA